>NC_064818.1:73444714-73519757 GCF_023721935.1 Panthera uncia | reverse complement strand
CCCCCCCCCCCGCTTTGTTGAGCCTGCTTAAGATTCTCTCTCTCTCTCTGCCCCCTCCCCTGCTCAAGGGTGCGCTCTCTCTCAAATAAAATTGGGGGGCACCTGGCTGGCTCAATCAATTAAGTGTCCAACTTTGGCTCATGTCATGGCCTCACGGTTTGTGAGTTCAAGCCCCACATAGAGCTCTCTGCTGTCAGCACAGAGCCTGCTTTGGATCCTCTGTCCCCTTGTCTCTCTGCCCCTCCCCTGCTCATGCTCTCTCTCTCTCTCTCTCTCAAAAATCAATAAACATAAAAAGATACATTCTTTTAAAATAAAAATAAAATTTAAAGTTAAAAAAAAAATTTTTTTTAAGTGCAGAGAGGAAAGGAAGTTTTTTTCTCGACCCCAAAGGAGATAACAGTGACCGGCTAGCAGGGAAGAAAGAATCAGAGGGGCGTAACTGGATCTGGTGTGTTTGGCCTGAGAGAGAGGTCCCATACGCCGATTTCTTCCAGGAGTTATACACAAATTGCTGAGGGAGTGCCAAAAAAGGGAAAGATCTGTGTATTCGGTCTCAAAAAGCTAGGAACAGTCTTGTCTACATCCAGCAGGGCACAGACAACATACTCAAAGTGCAGAATTGAAAAGAACTGAATCAGGATCTACTTACAAAAGTGTGGGCAGGATTTAGTAATAGCAAGGAGACATTGGTATAGTATCCTGGTACTAATAATAGCTAGGAGCTATTAACTACCACCCTTAGGCCTGACGAAGCAAGAGGAAGGACCGATTACTAGAACCTGGTGAGCTGTGTGATGAGGGCGGCCAAAGAGTTATGATTTTGGGAATATAGCCAGCCCACTGCAGTGACCCAGCAGGTGGGAAGTTTGGGGGGCTAAATGCAATTCTCTTTCTCTTTTCCCCTTCCTGCCAGTACAAGGGTTGCCAGATTACATGAGAAATATTTAGCTAAAAAAGTATTGTTGCTTATCTGAAACTCAAATTATACCTGGCAAGCCTAGCCGGTACCCCCTTTGGCTAAACCCAGACAGAAGCCAGGACCCAGAACAATCTACTGATGCAGCCACAAAGGTCCCTATTAAGTTTTATTTTGTAGGCAACAGAAATAAAAGATTTTCAGGAAAAGCACAAATATTTTATTAAATAATTCTTTATTTAATATTCATATCAACACTATATATGGTAGCATAAAATGCACATTACAAGAGGAATAAATAAATTGCAATGGTCACACCAGGGAACATTATACAGTATTAAAAAATCAACTATAATCACACACAACAACAGGGATTTTTGTTGTTTTTATCAGTCTCAGTTTATTGGTGTTTCTTTGTATAGATTTCTTAAATAACAGTGTTTACATTACAAAATCAAAGCATATTTACTTTATGTAGGATACATAATTAAATTTAATGGACGTATCATTTTTTAAGATAACTACTATATTGGGAGCACCTGGGTGGCTCAGTCGGTTGGGCGTCTGACTTTAGCTCAGGTCATGATCTCACCGTTCGTGGGTTCAAGCACCGTGTCAGGCTCTGTGCTGACAGCTTGGAGCCTAGGGCCTGGTTCAGATTCTGTGTCTCCCTCTCTTTCTCTGCCCCTCCCCCATTTGTGCGTGCGTGCGCTCTCTCTTCAAAAATAAACATTAAAAAAAAGATAACTACTATATTGTACACCCAAAACAAATATAACACTCTATGTTAACTATACTGGAATTAAAATAAAAAAACGTAATAAAAAAAGATAACATTCTATATTGTAGAATTATTCTCAATCTCTATGTATCTTTAATGTAGTTAAGCAGGCAATTTCATTTTGCCATATAGTTTCTTTTCAATAGAATAATTTTCTTTACATGATTGCCTCCTATTCATTCTTTAGCACATTTTTATGAAGGTATAATTTAGTCATGTAACCATCACAGAATCAAGCTATAAAATAATTCAATCACACCTCAAAATCTCCCTGTACTCGTCCACCAGCCCTTCTTAGCCTCTGGCAACCACTGATCTGCTTTTCGTTCCTATAGTTTTGCCTTTTTTCAGAATTTCATACAGATGGAGTCATATAGCATATGGCTTGTTGAACCTGGTGTATTTCATTTAGCGAGATGCATTTGAGGCTCCTTCCTGTTGTTGCCTGCCTAGCTAATTCTTCTTCATTGCTAAGCATTATTCCATTGTATCATGCACCAGTTTGTGTATCCATTCAGAAGTTTAAGGACATTTGGGATGGGTATCGGTCAGGGTTCTCCAGAGAAACAAGTTCCATAGGATATACATACACATATGTACATATACATGCATCTATATCTATCTAGATCCCTATCACCTGTATCTAGAGAAAGGGAATTAGCTCATGTGATGAGAGGGGCGGGCAGGTGAGTCCAGTATCTGTAGGGCTGGCCAGTAGGCTTGGAGACTCAGGCAGGACCTCTATGTTACAGTTTCAAGGCAGAAGTCTTTCTTTAGGAAACCTCAGTTTTTGCTCGTAAGCAACTGATTTGGTGAGGCCCACCCACATTATCAAGGGTAATCATTACTTAAAGCCAACTGACTGTAAATGTTAATCACCTCTATAAAATACTTCCACAGGAACATCTGGGCTAATGTTAGACCAGTTGGGTACCATAGTCTAGTCAAGTTGACACATAACCATCACAAGATATTTCACAAAGTGAACATGACTAAAGCTGCTGTAAACATTCCTGTATGGGTTTTGTGCAGATATAAGTTTTCATTTCAATTGGGTTACTGATTTGGAGTAGGATAGCTAAATCATATAGTAAGAATATGTTTAACCGTGTAATTAATAGCCAAAATGGTTTTCCAAAGTAACTGTTTTCCATAAGTGGTTATACCATTTTGCATTTTCACTGGCAATAGATGAGTTTCAGTTGCTCCTATCCTATCTACCACTCGGTATTGTCAGGTTTTTAAAAAAATTTTAGCCAAGGTAATAAATATGAAGGAATGAAAACAGCAAGACTACATATGGCATTATATGCTCTTCCATAGTTATAAGAAGGAAAACTAAACAATATATATACACATACATGCATTAAAATTCTAATTTAGAAAATAAAGATAATGGTAAACTCAAACTTTAGGATAGGACTTAACATCTGTGGGAAGAAGGTAGGGGAATGAGAAATAGAAGAAGCCTGTAAGTGCCTATGTTATTATCAATGTACTAGTTCCCAGGTTAGCTGGTGAGATCATGGCTGCTCGTTAGTTCATTAAAATATGAATAAAATTAAGAAGGGCTACACATGGACCAATGATGACAGTGTGTTGAAAACCAAGGATTGTGATAAATCCAATTCTGTACATTTATTTATTTATTTTTTTTTTAAATTTTTTTCAACATTTTTTATTTATTTTTGGGACAGAGAGAGACAGAGCATGAACGGGGGAGGGGCAGAGAGAGAGGGAGACACAGAATCGGAAACAGGCTCCAGGCTCCGAGCCATCAGCCCAGAGCCTGACGCGGGGCTCGAACTCACGGACCGCGAGATCGTGACCTGGCTGAAGTCGGACACTTAACCGACTGCGCCACCCAGGCGCCCCAATTCTGTACATTTAAAGTCCAATTAAAAAAAAAAAAAAAGAAAGATTAGTGACAAAATGGGTAGTGTACTAGAAGGGAGAGAGAATGATGGCATGAAGAACCAGGAAGGAAAGGAATTCCAATAATCAGTGCAAGTTATAGACCAAAGTGATAAAGAAAAGATGGAGAGGGACAGATTTAAATAAGTCAGAGGGGAAAAGGAATGGACAGGGGACTCTGGGATCAAAGGAATGTAGACAGTAAGAGAAATGGTAAAGTACACAGTTGAGGTTTCTAGCTTGCAGGGATGACATCATTCATCAAGATAGGGAATGCCAGAGTGGAATTTTGAGTGGGGTAAAGAGCCCATGAGATTATTCAAAATTCAAGTATGGAGCTCAGGAAATGGAGAAAGACTTGGGAATAATTTGCATATAAAATAATTTTTATTCAGCGCCCTGTCTCAGACCCTGGGCCAAATGCTTTCCGTGTGTAATTCCATTGACTTTTTATGGCAATCCTGTGGTGCTGTTTTATACATATTTGACAGAGAAGAAATGGAGGGACAAAAGGAATGCTAAGCGGACTTAAGGGCCCAATTGAGATCAGAAACTGTAAGTCTGTAATGGTGCCCATTGGCAAGGTTATCCACTTTTTCTCTGGCAATCCTTGACAGCCAGTGAAAAGGACCAAATAGAAGAATCTAAGGTTAGGGATTTGGGGTGAAGGACAAGGGGGTGAAGAATTAAGGCAGTCTCCTGACTGATGACTGTGTCCAGAGTAGAACCCTGGTCTAGCAGACAGTGAGATCAGGGAGGTGGAGGGCTATGTAGACAAGTACGTCCAGACTTCTGGAAGACTTAACAGATTCCTGGTCCTCAAAGTCACGGACCACAGATTTGAGGACCTCTTACTTTTCATGTAGATCACAGGTTTGTGATTTTTCTAAATTGATTCTAGATGACTTCACACACTGCAGCCTCTGATGGCACTGGGGGCTGAGATTGCTGTGGGCTGTACTTTCCACGTCTCCAGTTCCTCACTTGTATAATTTTGAATTCAGCTTGGCCTTTTACCATTTGTTTTAGTTGCCTGGTTTTATGAGAAGTGGGGCCTTTTGTCATCTACAGGGTACTCACAGGCCTGAAGTCCAGAATTAGGAAGGGGAGGATTGGTTTCCATATCAATTCTTTTCTTTTTTTTTTTTAAGATTAATTTTTATTTTTTAAACTTATTTAAACTTTTTTTCAATGTTTACTTATTTTTGAGAGAGAGAGACAGAGCATGAACGGGGCAGGGCAGAGAGAGAGGGAGACACAGAATCTGAAACAGGCTTGGCTCTGAGCTGTCAGCACACAGCCCGATGCGGGGCTTGAACCCACGTATTGTGTGATCATGACCTGAGCCAAAGTCGGATGTTCAATGGACTAAGCCACCCAGGTGCCCCTAATTTTTATTTTTTAAATTAGATCTATATAGTTTAAAGAATCAAAGAACTCTATAAGGCTTACTAGGAAATCCAGAAATTCCCCTCCTGGAACCATCCACTTTCAACTCTTAACTGAAATTTTTTAAAATATTTTTTTAAAATCTTTTTTTTTTTAATGTTTATTTATTTTTGAGAGAGAGAGAGAGAGAGCAAGTGGGGGAAGAGCAGAGAGAGAGAGAGAGAGAGAGAGAGAGAGAGAGAATCTGAAGCAGGCTCCAGGCTCTGAGCTGTCAGCACAGAGCCCGACATGGGGCTCAAACTCTCAAACCGAGAGATCATGACCCGAGCCGAAGTTGGACACCCAACTGACTGAGCCACCCAGGCACCACTTAACTGAATTTTTATTGTTTATCTCCTTGTCTTTAAATAGCTGGACTGTATTCCTACTTCCTGGTTTCCCAATTTTAGGTATTATCTGTTGACTTCCCAACACAGAAGAATTTATCTGTTTTACTCCTCATCTGCTACACAAACCAATGTGTGCCATATTATATGTGCCATATTAAAATTTAAGTTAAATCAGTATTCAACATTTTTGTTATTATTGCCATGTAAAGCACAGCTCTGCACAGCTAAGCCAATAATAGAATGCAACTAGTTTTCCTTTCCTATACAGCTGTCTTTTTAAGGAGTTGATAAACGCCTTGTCTGTTTGTTGGGTTTTCCATGTACTTATTATTAACATCTTCTCCAATACTCCCTCATTGTTTGCTCTCCTTTCAAGAAGATCACACAAATTAGGTGTTCAATACATTCATTCTCCTTGAAGAAATCTTTCACAGAGCCTTTTAAAAGATTGTGGTCAAATCCATGTAACATAAAGTTTACCATTTAAAACATTTTTTTAATGTTTATTTATTTCTGAGACAGAGAGAGACAGAGCATGAGTGGGGGAGGGGCAGAGAGAGAGGGAGATACAGAATCCGAAGCAGGCTCCAGGCTCTGAGCTGTCAGCACAGAGCCCGGCACGGGGCTCAAACTCACAAACCATGAGATCATGACCTGAGCCGAAGTCGGTTGCTCAACCGACTGAGCCACCCAGGCGCCCCTAAAGTTTACCATTTTAACCGCTTTTAAGGGTATAGTTTGGTGGCATGAAATACCTTCACATCATGGTGCAGCCATCACCACCAACTGTCTCCAGAACTTGGTCATCGCCCCACACTGAAATTCTGCCCATTAAAGTTACCCCCAACTCCCCACTTCCCCACCCTAGCAACCACCATTTTACTTTATGTCTCTGAATGTAAGTGGAATCATTCAATATTTGTCCTTTGTGACTGGCTTATTCTACTTAGCATGATGTCCTCAAGATTCCTCCACATTGTAGCACGTGTCAAAAGTTTGCTCCTTTTTAAGGCTAAATAACATTCCATTGAATATAAAACCACATTTTGTTTACCCATTCATCCATCAATGGATAGTCACTTTCATCTTTTGGCTGTTATGAATAGTGTTGCTAGGAACATGGGTGTACAAATATCTCTTCATGACCCAATTTCAATTCCTTCAGATACATACGCAAAAGTGGAATTGCTGGACCATGTGGTAATTCTATTTCTAATTTTGAAGAACCTCCGTACTTTTTCACACAGCACTTGCATCATGCATCATTTAACATTCACATCAACGGTGTACCAGGGTTCCAGTTTTTCTCCTTTCTTGCCAACTCTTGTTATTTGCTATGTTTGGTTTTTGCTAGTAGCCATCCTAAGGGGTTCTGGATAGTAGCTTTTCCTTTTAATTATTCCTCATCATTTATTTTTTAGCTAGTTCCTCCTCCTCTGACTTCTCTGTCTCTGTCTCTCTCTCTTTTAGTGTTTATTTATCTTTGAGAGAGAGAGAGAGAGAGAGAGAGAGAGAGAGAGAGATCCAGGGTGGGACAGAGAAGGAGGCAGAGAATCAGAAGCAGGCTCCACACAGGGCCCAACGTGGGGCTCGAACCCATGAGCCATGAGATCAGGACCCGAGCCAAAGCTGGACGCTTAACCAAATTAGCCACCCAGGCGCCCTCATCAGACTTCTCCCTTTATATGTTAGGGTCTTCCCAAGCTTTCAGCCTTCTTATTCCCTCACTTTCCCCAGTATGAGGTCTCATTCTGAGACTTCAAATACACTGTAGATTGGTTATTCCCAAAGCCAGTCTGGGCCTCTACATGAGCTCCAGACTTCTACACCCATTTGTACACTGAGCAGCTTTAAATACATGCCACATCTGCAGACACAAAACCGAACTAACTTTCCCTGAAACCTGTTCTTCCTCCTGTATTTCCTGACTCAGTGAAAGGCTCCCAATCTGGGCAGACAGCCAAGCCATTAACATGGGAATTATCTCAGTTTTCCCTTTCTCCCACCCTTCTGTCTCCCTATTAGATTGTATCCATCACCTCCTGTCTTTTCTCACTGTTACTGCCTAAATCCACTCAATCTATACCTCCTTATCTCTTACCTGGATTATTGAAATTACGTCCTAGGAGCTCTGTCCACCTGAAATTTTCCATCCCTATAACAACCCACACACCTGCTGGCATGACCCTGCTACAGTATAGATCTGATATTGATCCTCTGCTTAAAAGCTTTGAAGACATTTGGAAGAGTAAAGGGCCAAGAGTAACAAGGACACTTCTAAAGAAGAGCGGGAAGAAGGAGACTAACCCCACAAGGATTAGAACTTATTAGGAGGATCTATTTTTGTACTGGCACAGGCATAGTGAAGTTGGCCAGTGGAATAGAGAGCCCAGAAACAAACCAGCACATGTATGCCCTACGGAGACTTTCCTCCGAGAGCACCTGCCACAACAAGTGGAGTCAGTGGACAGCCTCCAGGTCTTCTGAGACCAGGACAGAAACTAGTACCTTTACATCCACCGTGGCATTCATGCAGAAGCCATGCTGTCTGTCTCCCAGCGCTGCTTTCAGCCAGTGACTGAGATTGTGGAATTACTGAAGCTGGGTCATTTCTGCTCGACATGGGATTTTTCTAAGGGGCATTCTTTGTTCTGGGGCTCCCCAGCTGCCTAGCCAAGACTTTCTTAAGAGTCATGCAGTGTCCGAGGCAATTGCAAGCCAGCCTTCCTTCTTTCCGTCCTCCCTCCCTCCCTCCCTTTCCTCCTTCTTTCCTTCTCTCCCTTCCTTCCTTCTCTCCTTTCACAAGGAGAACGAGTTCCCTTCTCCGTCCATCTTTCACAAGTTTCCCTCAGTGCATGTCTTGCACATCTAATCCTGTTTTGGTGTCTTCTTAAGAGGACCCAAACTGCACAATGACAAGAGGGAGCATGTCTGAGCAACTGAAAATGGTTAGGAAGCTGTTTGGTAAATATAGTTTAAAAATAATGGTTATTCATATGGAAAAATATGCAACTGGAGCCCTACACTACATGTATATAAAATTTAATTCCAGGGGGATTAATGACTTAAGTGTTAAAATACAAAGTTTAAAAAGTTTTAGTAGACTCCACTGGTATTTTTTAGAGTCTAAAATTTAGGCTTAAAGTAAGGAAATATTTCTTAAAAGACACACACACACACACACACACACACACACACACACACACAGTGGATCCGACCACTTTAAAATGAAGACCTCTTATGGGGTACCTGGGTGGCTCAGTTGGTTAAGCGTCCGACTTCGGCTCAGGTTATGATCTCACAGTCCGTGAGTTTGAGCCCGGTGCTGGGTTCTGTGCTGACAGCTCAGAGCCTGGAGCCTGCTTCGGATCCTGTGTCTCCCTCTCTCTCTGCCCCTCTCCTGCTCATGCTCGGTCTCTCTCTCAAAAATAAAATAAACATTAAAAAAATTAAAATTAAAACCTTTGGTTCATTAAAGGGATTTACAAAGAGAAAGAAACAACTTACAAACTGGGAGAAGATTTTGCAGTATAAGTAACTGAGAAAAAACTACCATGAGAATTCATAAAAGTCAACGAGCAAAGCACATATAACCTCATAGAAAAACAGGCAAAAGATATCAACAGGCATTATTCAGAAGAGGAAACACACGTGGCTAATAAAATATGGAGAGATGTTCAATCTTATTGATTAGGTGCGTGCAAATTAAGACCGAACTGAGGTCACACTTAGATTGATAAAAATGTAAAATGTCTGACAAAACCAAGCGTTAAAGAGAATGTGGATCCGGGCCTAAGACCTCCTACACAATGCTAATGGGAGTGCAAGTCGGTACCGCTCCTTCGGAAAAGATATTTGACATTATCTTTGAAAGCTGAATATTCACATACCCCTGTGACAGGACAATTCTACTTTAGGTATAAACCCAAACAGATCAAAGAAAGCTCTTGCACGTCTGTAATAGGAGACACATACAGGTAAGGTATGTTCATCGCAGCGCTGTCCATAATACTAAAAACCCAAAGGTAATCCAAATGTCCATTTCCATGAGAAACCAGACAAACTGTGGTAGATTCACACACTAGAAATCATACGATAGTGAAAATGAAAGCCAAATACATAAGATACAACTGAATCTTACACATTATACTAGGCAAAAAAGGCCTCGAAAGGATACAAAGGCCTATTTTTCCCTTTGTAACAGACTTCATGTTTTTAGAGTTTCAGGTTTATAGAAAAATGGTGCAGAAAGTATGAAGTTCCAATACACCCTCCCCCCCCACCAGGGCATAGTCTCTCATCATTATTACCATCTTGTGTTTATGTGGTACAGTTGTTGCAACTGACGAACACTATTATTTACTCAAGTCCCCGTAGTTTACCTTAGGATTCACTCTGCCTTGTACAGTTCTATGGGATCCACCAAACAGTATCAGAATAGTGTTGCCACCGTTAAAAATGCCCCCATGCTCAGGGGCGCCCGGGTGGCTCAGTCGGTTGAGCAGCTGACTTCGGCTCAGGTCATGATCTCACAGTCCGTGAGTTTGAGCCCCGCGTCGGTCTCTGTGCTGACAGCTTGGAGCCTGGAGCCTGGAGCCTGGAGCCTGGAGCCTGTTTCAGATTCTGTGTCTCCCTCTCTCTGACCCTCCCCCATTCATGCTCTGTCTCTCTCTGTCTCAAGGACGAATAAATGTTGAAAAAAAAATTTAAAAAAAAATGCCCTGTGTTCCACCCATTTGTTGCCCCTCCTTCTCTGCCCCTGGCAACCATTCATCTTTTTAGTGTCCATACTTAAGCCTTTTCCAGAACGGCACATAGTTGCAATCATACAGTACGTAGCCCTTTCAGACTGGCTTCTCTCACTTGGCGATACGCATTTAAGATTGCCCCATGGGTTTTTTTGGGGGGGCTTGATAGCTCATTTTTTTTCTTTCACTGAATAATATTCCATCGTGTGGATAAACTACAGTTTATCCATTCCCATATTGCAAGACACCTTAGTTGCTTCCAATATTTTGTAATTATGAATAAAACTGCTATAAATATTCACGTGCAGGTTTTTGTGCGGACATACGTTTTCAACTTATTTGGGTAAATACCTAGAAGCTATGGTTTCGTTTTGTAAAAAACTGCCAAAATGTCTTCCAAGGTGGTTGTACCATTTTGCACTCCCACCAGCAACGAATGTGTCTGTTGCTCTGCATCCTTACCAGCATTTGGTGTTGTCAGTGTTCTGGATTTTAGCCATTCTAATAGGTGTGTAGTGCGTACATCCTTTTTTTGGGTGGGGGGTGGGGGGGCAATTACATTTTAAACAATTAAAAATACATTGTATACACCCACTTTATATATATATATATATATATATATATATATATATATTCCATATAAATACATATATGGAATAAAAGTTTATAAAAAAGGAAAACAAGAAATGTAGATTCATGATTATGTTAACCTGGTTTGGGGGGTAAAGAGGATGAGTTAGTGTCTCAGGAACTACATTTAGTTGTACATAAACCATACATTTAGTTGTAAACTGCTGTCCTTATAACTTCCTTTTAGGGTGGAGAGTTCTCAGCTATTGTTAGATGGTTAAAAGTAACTAAATTAATAAAAGTAGGTTATGTGTGGTAAGCTGAATAATGGCCTACCCAAGACTTCTAGGTCCTAATCCCCAAAATCAACACACGTGTTATGGGAAAAGGGGCTTTGCTGATGTGATTAAAGGTGTTGAGATGGGGAGATTATCCTGTCTCAGTGTAATTACAAAGGGTCCTTGTGAGTGAAAGAGGGAGGCAGGAAGACCAGTCAGAAAGAGGTGTAAGGACAGAAGCAGAGGTCAGAAAGGAAAGACGTTGCCATGCTCTTTGAAGATGGTGTATAAGGCCAAAAGTCAAGGAAGGCAGGCAACCTCTGTAAGATGGGAAAAGTAAGGAACCCATTCTCCCCTAGACTTCAGAAAGAACCAACTCTACCAATACCTTGATTTTAGCCTGTTGGAACTGATTTTGGACTTCTGACCTCCAGACTTGTAAGATAATAAATTCCTATTATTTTAAGGCACTCAGTTTGCTACAGCCACAATAGGAAACTAATACAGTGGGCTAGGCATGGATCAATGATTAATTGGATTATGATAAATCCAGTCCTATACTTAGGTCCAATAAAAACAAACAAAAACACTTGAATAACTCCTTATTTCCAGAAAGACAAAGGTCAACTCCTCAGCCTGGTACAAATCTTGAACACCACAATTCCATAAAGCCCACCTCCCTAAGCTCTCAAGACCCCTACTCCATGCTTTCCCCTCTTCTCCCTCCCTAAATACTTTATATATACCTTAACCTGAGATCCTGGCCTCTGTGCCTTTTTTGCTATTCCCACTTTTTTTTGTTTAAGAGAGAAAGACTGCACAAGCGAAGGAGAGGAGCAAAGGGAGAGAATCCCAGGCAGGCTCGGGCTTGATCCCATGACCTCAGGATCACGACCTGAGCCAAAATCGAGTGGGCCACTCAACCGCGTCACCCAGGCATCCCATTCCCACTGAATGTTAAGGGGCTCAACTTCCTTCCTCTTTCTATGAAGCCTTCCAGGTTCAAATCCCCCTCCTCCTCAGTACAGCTGGCAGAGCCAACTCTTAAGGCACTGTTCAACTGCGACCCTCAGGCTCCGGCAACAGGCTGAAAAATAAATCTTTACTACCACCCTTCACTAACAGCTGATACAAACTCAGTAACATTCTCCTTAAGATGCTGGGGGGAGAGGATGGAAGCGCACCCATGAACTGTTTTGGGGGGAAAAATTCTACAGGGCTAGAGGCAGTTTCCCTCCATCCTCAAGCAAGACTTCATTTTCTGTGTACATGATCGGTATCTGCAAACACCACCTTAAGTCTGTGCACGTCTCTGCCCAAATATTTCTTTCAACTCCAAGAATTAAATAAGGGGTTGGAGGGCATTATCACTGTACTTTACACTGGCTCGATGAGTCATTTTAATGGAGGACTGCTCTTCTTACCCTCTTATCCGATGAGATAAAGGATGGGGAAACCTTGTAAACTTACAAAGCAATCTACAAACAGCCTACCTAGGCTAGGAATACCTATTTGCGGGAAAACATGCCGAAAAGACACGACCGGACCACGGGAAGCCCGAGGGGACCCAGCGAGCGCGGCTCCCAGCTCAGCTCGGACCCGAGGTCCACCCCGGCCCCTCCAGCCCGTCGCGCGGGTCGGCGGTTGATGTCCACCGATCGGCTGTTTTGATGAGTAGAGCACGGCTAGAAGGGCCTGCCGGCTCACACACCACGCGGAGCCAAAGCACTGCTTCACACGCAGTTGAAGAAACCGCTCTCAGGCTGGACGAAGGCGGAGCAGTCGCGCAAGCTGAGCCAACTGAAGGGCCTTAACATGCTTAGAGCAGTCCTAGGCCAGCCTCCAGCACGAGGCACTCTGGGACTTGTAGTTTGCTTCCCGGTCAGCATTTTTTTCCCATCCCGTTTCCCCGCCTGTCAACGACGCTTTTTATTCTCTCCCTCTCCTTCCAGCACGCCGACTTCCTGGTCGCCGCACGTCTTCACTTACGACTACACTACCCAGAAGTCTCTTCCTCGCGACCCAGGGCGCTGCGGGCGGTGTCCGTCTCCTGTGGACTACAACTCCCAGAAGTCCTCTGGAGAAGTGCTTCCCTCTTTCTCCAGGACCACAATTCCCAGAACCTTCAGCTTCACGGCGGTTCCCTTTTCACTCGATCTGTTTTTGAGCTGGCTGGGCTTCAGCCGGCCAGCAGGCGCACAGCGACGACGTGATTCGTCGGGACTGGGCACAGGGTTTCCTTAGCGGCCCGTTTTTCTCCCCACTCAGTTATCCCATTTACAGGCCGTCGCGGCTGGCCTGAGCGGTGACCTGGCGGGCCGCGCCTGCGCTCTGCCCCGTTTCCTGCCTGGCTGGTGGCGGTGGCCATTTTGTTCATCCTCCTCCTCCTCCTGCTCCTCCTGGTTGGAGCGCAGTGTCCGGAGCGGGCTGGGGGGAGAGAGCCCGAGAGCAGGGTTTGGTGCCTTCTCCTCTGTCCCCAGCCGGTGCCCGGAGCCCCCCTCCCCTTCCTCCCCACCCCCTCCCCTCCCCAGCCCTGCCCTCCCCCTTGTCCCGGGATCGCTCCGTCGCACCCACCATGATGGAAGACGACGGGCAGCCCCGGACTCTGTGAGTACCCGAGATGGGGGTTGCCAGACGCCGAGAGGCCCGAGCACCGCGGGAGACGCTGAGGGAGGGAGCAAGAGAGCCGGGCCGAAGCTGGGATTCGCGGCGGCTCCTGGGGTGGATTCCGGGGTGGCGCGGACGCGAAGTGCATTCTTCCTCTGTCCCCTTTTCCTTGGGAAGGAAGTCCTCCCTTCCCCCAAACAGTCGCTTCCTGGGGTCTGGGGTTTGTTTCGACCTTTTTCTCTCGCGCCCTTCTTTGCACGCGCTTCCTAGGCCGGGTTTCTGCACGGCAGGGGCTGTCAGGCCAGGGAGGGCTCCTGGTCCCCCTCTGCTGTGGGGGCCCTGGACTGGGCCGGGAGCTGCCGGTCCCCACGGGGGCAGGGCCTGGGTGGGGGTGGGACCGGGGGTGGGACCGCAGCCTCGTGCCCGGCGGGCCCCGAGGAATTACCACTCTCGCCCTGCACGTCCCCGGCTACATCGCTCCCAGCTCTTCTCCCAAGCTAAGCTCTCCGAGGGAGCTGGACACTCTTCCTCCACTCAAGTCCCTTCTCTTTTTCTGCCCCACGTGCCCCCGCCCACGCTGTCAGAGACACTCGAAAAGCGCCCGCTACTTTTGAAGTGCAAAAGGGATGCCTCTTGCCACCGGAGCATCTTTCCCTTCTTGGAAGTTTACTTTGAGCGCTACCTACGCTACACTGACAACCAGTTGTTAAACTGCTTTTGCTCTTTTGGTGTTGCCTCCTCCTAATCTGTTTTGTGCTTTGAGACCTTCAGAATTGGATAAAATGATGTCTACCCATTATTCGATGTGTGTCTTCTGAGCGCTTTTTCTTCTATCTTGCTGTTGCTTGTTTACCTGAAGCCCGATCTAATGAATGAATTTCATCTTCCAACCGCTTGTTCCAGTTTTCCTTTCTTTCCTAATGAAGAGTGATGACTCAGCATTTGCATTCCTTTCCGGATAGTGTGGCACTCCTTTCTTTTTTCTACATTTTTTAAAAAGTCTGAGTAATTTCTAAATCAGTGTTTCAGTTGGGCACCTTCGGTTTTCCTAGCCTCTGGAAACTCAGCACACCTACCTCCAGTACAAGGAGTCAGATCACTGCTTTGTTTTCTTTTGCCTCTGCCTAGTATTGATATGATCATAGTCCACTTGGCTCTGCTGTCTGTTGGGGAAATTACTTTTTGGGGAATAGATGAAGGTGGATGGGTACTTAGGAAGTCTGACTAGCTTCTCACCTCTTCTACCAAAGTAGAGAAGATAGTAAAGAAGACAGATAATCTGTGTACGATGTTGATACTGGTTTGGGTTTTGTTGTTTCGTTTTTTGGGGGGGGGACCTGAGGGAGGGTGGGCTTGCACTCTTTGTAATCTTATTTTTCTAATGTCTCACCAAAGTATTTGCCATCCTGTTTTGAGAGTTCACAGCCAACTTTAGCCCATCGAATGCTTCAGTGAAAAGCCTGCTTAGGAGAATTTTTATATTTATGTTTTGTGCTGTCTCCCATTTCCAACCTTTTTTTCCCAGAAAAGAGAGAATTGGGACAATTTGAAATTTGCCCTTTAAAATCTGTTGAAGCCAAGGCTGGATATTTAGCCATGTGTGCTTTGATGGAAGCATCTGGGAAAGCTGGATTTAGTGCCCAGCCAGCATGTATTTAACAAAGATACAAGTTACATTGAATCTAAACATCTGAAATGTCATCACTGCATCATAATAGCTACTGAATAATTGGTAAATTCTCATAGCACATTTCTCATTAACTGTATCTATATGTTCCTTGTGAAGAGGAATTCCTGATTTTGTCAGGCTAAATAATATGCCATTTCACTACCTTTAATTCCCATAACTATCTCTGCATTTGCCTTTTCGTCTCCCTCAGACCTTGGACCCTTCTTCAGTTGACTAACGAGCTAACTTTGTCACTTATTTTTTACCTCTACTTTCTCCAATATCCTCTTGTTTCTCTGAAACACACTTAAGTCATCTTTGTTTACAGTTGTCTAAGAATATGTGACATGTGTACATGTGAGTAAAGAAACCTCTTGAGCTTAGTTGTACTTGTATGCTAGTACATGTTTACTGTTCTGTCTTCCTTTTTCCTTCTCCCACTCTTCTCTATGGGAAGGGTTTTTTTTTTAGACAAGGACTGCTACATCTTCCTAGGTCTTACCCCTGCAGCACTTAGTTCACTGCCCGGAACACAAGAGGTACTCAAATATTTTACAATGATTATACTTCTTTTCATTAAATTAGTATTAAGTTTGTTTTTTTTAAGTCCTGAGGGATGTAAAATTGTGAGCAGACATGACTGTCATACATGGTGTGGTCTGTTGATTTTTATATCTTTTTTTAAAACCTTTTTTTTAAAACCTATGTTAAAAAAAAACCTTCATATGTAGAATTTTGAGATAAAAGCAAAGGTTTCGGAATTGGGATTTTTTTTATCAGATTTTAATAAAAATAATGCATATTATTTTTTCCTAAGTGTTCATTTTACATAATTCCCCTCAAAGTGTTTTAGGTGTACGTAACATGACGGAAACTTTGAACGTGACTTTTAGAGGTTGACATCTAGTAGGATTTCTTTTTGTTTATTTATGGAGATCCTTCTTTTATTTTACATTGTGATCTGTGGGTTAGGTTTTCAAGTGGCTAGTATGTTTTAAAAGAATGTACTCTTAACAAAACTTATCTTAAACTGTTTCCTTAAAATGCCTGTGTGTTACTAGTGAGGTTTTTTTCCTGCAGACACACACAAGCTAAGACATATGGTTCTATCATCAGAAAACAATATGGTGTTTATAGCCTAGGTAGGTCTTTAAATATTCATTACCTACAGTATTACTAATTTATTTGATGGTATTTAAAGTGGTATAGAATTGCTTTGATGATGTTCAGCCTAAAGTTTATTTATCCTTTAAAGGTCTGTTTTCTGATGTTCTTTGTTCTTATTTGACATTTATCTTGGGGTTATATGTATGGGATAACTTGTGATCTAAAAAAACAAATGAGATCATGCTGTGTAATCTGGTGTTGGACCCACGTTTCAGGCTTGTGTTGTGGGTAGCTTTTGAGTGCAGTGATTTCATCCATGGTATATCTGAATATATAATACAACATTAAATTATAATGGTGTTCTATTATAGTTTAATTAACTTCCTTCATTTATCTGATGCACCAAAATGAGTCGGAATTGTGGATCTGGGATTACACAGTGTTATGCAATGCCATCCTTTAAGGCTGTTCTTTCTTTTTGTTAGAGGCTGTCAAAAAAGGAGGAAATAGAGCAGTGATTTAGAGTATAATCTGCACATCTGAGGGCAATAGCAGAAGAAACTATTAGATCCTGTTATAAATTTGACTAGCTATACAATGGATTTGGCTATATTGTGACTGTAATTAAGCACTTTGTTCGACTTAATCATATTCTCTGTCTCTTTAAAATGTGTGTGTATGTGTGCTGCTATCCCTTATATAGTGGTCAGTTCACTTGGACAACCCCCCACCCTCCCTGCCCCGGACCTTTCCTCCCCTGTGCCTCTTCCTCAAATGCAATACTGACAAATTGATCCGTTCTTTAGAGGCCCATTGAAGGATATTGTTATAAAATCTTCTCATATAGGAACTTGCCAAGAACAAAAGCAAAAATGTTACTTTCGTGGAAATTTACCCATAGGTAGCCTGTGTAAAAGTGCATGTAATTAATTTCAACCTTGGTAACTCTTCAGAGTGAGAACATGTTCAGTGTTGAAGAAGTTTGATTAGTCTTCTGAAAAGGCATGATCTTAACTTAAAATTCTGCCCAGTTGGACATAGGAAGTAGTTTGGCAATGTGAACTTTTGCCTGCAGTGAAACTGCCAAGTCTCTGGTCTCAAATTGGATTTTAACCCTTATGTTAGGGATAAAAGCATCATTTTCCATTTTTAGTGCTTTAGTGCCTACAGTTCCTGTTCATAGAAGACAAAATAGATCTAAGGTATGCCTTTTTTTTTTCTTGAGTAAAAAATTGTTTTGGAATTTTCTAAGTGTTTACTCTTTGTATTGACCTCAATACAAGAATTTGAGCCGTTTGTCTTTTTCTGTTATTTTGTAAGTTCTTCAAGTAAAAATTATGTATGTATTTAAACACTTGGAACTTTAGAATACACTGACTACTTCTTAACCAGAACAGAAAGAAAATGAAGTGTAGAAACTATAATTTAGAAAGAGAAAAGATACCATTTCAGTGTATTGCCAAGAGATGATTTTCTTTCCAGGTCAGGTGTTGAACATCTGTCTTAAGTATTTTTGTTAGTATTTATTTTGGGAAAAATTTTACGATAATGCAAGGTACTTAAGCTGTGTACTACAGTATTTTAAAAGCTATAGGAAGTTTCCCTATTGAGTATTAGGAAGGATGAAGGCATCTGCAAATGAATGAGTTATAGAACTCGAGTAAAGGAGAAGGCAGTCTGAGATTTGGGTGAAATTTAGGTGAAATTATGTGATGAATTACATCCTTTTTATCCTGGTAAACTAAGGTGTTCTATGTGTTGTCATGGAAGTCCTTTTTTATATTAGTGTTTGGAATTTAGTTTGCTGCTTTACCACTGAACTTTTAGTGGAGATATTTAAAAAGTAGGAAACCTGAACACTGAATTACTGTATTTCATGACATTCTAAACTTAGATTACCATTTTGCTCTTTGGCATCAGTGCTTGAAATGTAAATTGCTGTATCTAAATGTGCCCCTAGAATTCTTCAAAATGTATAACTCACTCGAAAGATGTTGATGTGGAATAAAAATCCTATTAAGCAGTAACAGCTTTAATTGTGACTGTTAGGTGTGGAAGGTAATTAATGCCCATGCAGTTTTTTCTTAACAAATCAATGTATAAACAGTAACGCAAATTTAAAACCGTTTAAGTTATTTAAATTTTATTATATTAAAATGGTGATTCTGTTAACTTCGTTATTAGTGTCAGTATGTGAAAATCAGTTTTATCCTTTCCTCTTGTATTCTCTTAGAAACGAACTAGCTAGCACTTTAGGTTAAATGAATATAACATTTAGGAGACCACGGTCACTTGTTCATTTTCTTTATAGATAGTTCTACCTTGTACAAAAAGAAATTATTCCCTGGATACAGGCTCACAAACCCCTATGAGTTAAAAATGAATAGGCAGTTGTCTGACGAGCTTATAATCGTATAACCTTTTGCTACTGCTGGAAAAAGTATGTCACTCCATGGCCTACCGATAGGTGTGCTCTACTTTAATTATAAGAAAAAGATGGCATAGTAGACCTAAACCAGTTTGTCCCTGGTTTAATTTTCTGCTTAAGTAACATTGGACTTGTGTTTCAGTTTTAGAGCATGTAAGTACCCACTGCAATGAAAATTCTTAGCTGAACTCATTGAATTGCTACTCATTATTATTATTTTTTTTTAATGTTATTTATTTTGAGAGGGAGAGAGAGAGGAGGGAAGGGGCAGAGAGAGAAAGAGAGAGAATCCCAAGCAGGCTCCTTGCTGTCAGCACAGAGCCCAACACAGGCTCGAACCCATGAACTGTGAGATCATGACCTGAGCTGAAATCAAAAGTCGGACACTTAACTGACTGAGCTACCTCGGCCGGCGCTCTTGCTATTCATTCTTAATCAGATAATTTTTTTACACTTTAAATTTCTCAGTTTATTTTTCCTTTTCAAAATGTTCCAGCTTAAAGCAGTTATGTATTTAATATGGTAACCATAGATGCAAGGCTTATTTTGGTCTCAGTACTCAGTTTCCAGATGTTATATGTTATTGTTAGGAAAATAAAACTTATGTCTTTTTAATTTCCAGGAGAAACTATGTTAAATTTTATAAGTATTGTTGGGTTTATGAGATTGTTCATAACAGATGTGAGTTTTAGGAATTATACACCAAGTACCAGAAACACTTACAAGTTTGGCAGTTTATTAAGCTAAATTAATATAAATCCATGGGACAAGAGAAACCCGGTGGTCATTTCTGGGTGGTGGTGGTCCTTTCTTTTGAGTTTATCTGTATTCAGAATTTCTTATAAAAAATACATACATTCAATTTGTAATTTTAACAAATAATCCCAAGTTTTTAAATAGTATAAGTTTACCTAGATTTGTCTTAATTTTCTCCAAACTTCTGAAGAAATCTTATATTTGCTTTGTTATCTATATAAAGATGTATTTTATTGCTTCTGATGTATTTTAGATTAGGAAATTTTACGATTTTGCCCAGCTTTCCTACAATAAAACAGTGAAGACATATCAATAAGTCTTTATTTAGCAAGACAGAACAAAGCCCTCCAATCTCTGTTTTGCTCTAACCTTTATTCTGTTCTTTGTTTGTGTAATTGCTTTAGTTGGGGTTCTAAGATAAACTCACCTTAAGTTTCATATCTCTTTACGATCAGGTGTTTTAATCAATCAGTATTTTTGGTATTTTGTGTGTGTGTGAAAGAGAGAGACAGACACACACACACACACACACATTTTGAACTGTGTTTTACATCCAGAAATTGTAGTTATTTTGAGACTGGTTTAAATTTTTATTATTTTTCTTCTAACAAATAAAATGAGAAAATGATACATAGGTTACAGAATAATAGGCTTTTGGGGTATGCAAAGTAACACTGGTTTCTTTTTTATAAACGTGTGAAGTGGTGCTTTACTGGCCTAATTTAGTGCCTGAGAACAATTGCTGCTTTCCTAAATAAGGGTTAGTCTTAACTTTCATAGGATCAGGCTTAATTGGAAAAATGTTATTGAAGGCAGGAAGTTACAATGAAATAAAAGGTGTTGAGTTAAATGATAATGCATTAGAGCCAGAGCTGAAAGGAAATTGCTGATAATGTACTCTTTTCTTCTTGAACAGATACGTAGGTAACCTCTCCAGAGATGTGACAGAAGTCCTTATACTTCAGTTATTCAGTCAGATTGGACCCTGTAAAAGCTGTAAAATGATAACAGAGGTAAGATCTTCCCAGTTCCATGTGCTGACAGCATGATGTTTACCGTTTTGAAATACATGAGTTGATTAGTATCATTTAAAAATACCGTTTTAAGCCTCACTTATTCTGATGGAGAGGGTCACGTTTGTTGTGTTGACTTATTACTTTGACTTGGCTGACAGACTAGGTTTAGAAAGGAGTTTTATTTGAGAGGACAAAGTTTGTGTGCTGTTCCTCTCACATGGTCATTCTTCAGGATATAGTTGTCATCAAGTGATTCCGCTTGTAAAAGTTGTTAGAGCTTATCTCAGAGTGTTGAAAAACTAGGTGACATTGCATACGCTTCCGGTAGGAATGTTACGGATTCAGAAAACACACACGTAAAGGTTAGGAACCGGTGTATGTGGGAGCACATTAGCCCCTCGCGTGTATGCTGCGGCACCACGCATCTTGAGCATCTTTAATAAATACTAATAACTGAGTAGCTTTACCCAGATTGGAATTAAACTGTTAGGGCAAGAATTCTTTCCCTTTTTGCAAAGAAAACTTTCTTTTCATACTTTCCTGGTTAAGACTGTGTAGCAGTGCCCAAAGATTTGTGTTTCAGTTCGTTCTTGTCTTCCTTTTTGTTATTCACCCACACACTTTTTAGACTGTGTACTACGTACCAGCCATTCTGGTAAGTGCTAGGGATACAGTGATGAATGAGACAGTTCTTAGCCCCGTAGAATCTTACCACCTAATGAGGGAGACAGGGGAGTTAACAGGCACTAATGACAGAGGATGATAAATGCTGTGGAAGTAGGCAGCTTCAAGTGCTGTGGGAGCACCGAGGTCCGGTAAGGTCTGGGGTGAGGGGAGGCTTTCTGGGAGGAGTCCATGTCCGGGCTGAAACTGAAGGATAGCAGAGGAAGGGATTCTGGGTGAGAGAAGAACATCGATCCAGCCTGGTGGACAGAGGGAACAGGAGTACTTTGATAGGAAGTGGGAAGGTAGAAACCCTAGCATGGCTGGCCTTCCAAAGGAGATTGGTCAGAAAAAATGCCAGGAGATGAGGCAGGAGTGTTCGGCAGGGGCCAGAAGCTGTGCCCAGGAGTTCGTGTATGCCCTGCAAGGGGAACTCTGAAAAACCAGTAAAGCAAATTGGCCTTTTGGTCTTCTTTCTTAACTAATAATAATCATCATTCTGTTCTGGTATCTCTTCTTTACTTCTTGTGTTTGATTATTTATTCCTTCATTCATTCATCCTTTTATTCATCAAAAATTTACTTTGTGCTGGGGATACAGTGGAGAGCCAGATAAAGGCGACTCCCATGAGTTCATATACATTGAGAATATTCACAAAGCAAGTAAACAAGATAGTTGCATTTAGGGATAAAAGCTATGAAGAGAATAAAACAGGTCTGTATGGGGATTGGAGGTTTGGTGCTAATATAGGGTAGGTGGTAAGGGAAGAGGTCACGTCTTTGATCTGAGATGAGAATAACGAGATGGTGCCATCTATGTTAAGAGCCGGAGGCAGAAGGAATGGCAGATACAAAGGCGTTGAGCTGGTAATGAGCTTGGTGAGTTCATGGAACCAAAGACCAGGATGGCTGGAGCCTGGGGAGTGGAGGGAAGTGGTGGTAAATGAGAGTAAAGAGGCAGGCAGGCAGCGTTTGGAGCCACCTGGGGCATTCCAGGCCGTGGCACACAGTTTGGATTTTATTCTGATTATGGTGGAGTCTTAAGAAGGGTAAGGAGTTACTCCGATTTGCATTTTTTTTAGTGTTTGTTTATTTTTGAAAGAGAGAGAGCATGAGGGTAGGAGAGGCAGAGAGAGAGGGAGACACAGAATTCGAAGCAGGCTTCAGGCTCAGCTGTCAGCGCAGAGCCTAATGCAAGGCGTGAACCCACGAACCACAAGATAACACCTGAAGTCGGATGCTTAACCGAGTGAGCCACCCAGGGACCCCCTGATTTGCATTTTTAAAATTATTTGGAGAATGACTGTTGTGGAGAATGGATTGTAGGGGACAGGAATGGAAGGAGGGAAACCAGCTGGGTTTATTTCTCTCACCTAGGTAAGAGATGATGGGGGCTTGTCTGTAAAGTGGTAGGTGTAGAAATAGAAATAGGTAGGTTTGGAATATAACTGGAGGTGGAATCAATAGGACTGGATTGGTGGCAGGGACATATGGGGAAGGAAGACAAGAAAGACACTAAGATTCTTGTTTGCAGTTGTGTGGATGGTAATGTTTTCGTTTGCTCAAATGGGCATGGTCAGAGGAGGCACAGGATGGGTGAGGGGAGTGGTGGGAATCAGGAGTTCTGTTTTGGCAGTGTTAAATTGAAGGTGTGCATGTTAGACAAATAAATGGACTTTATATGTAGGTAGTTGGAGAAACTGAAAGAGCAGTGCTGATGATACGAGCTTGCAGTGGTATTTGAACCTGTGGGACCAGATGAGATCTGGTTGCTGGATCTGCAGAGAGTACTTGCTGATAGAGAAGAGTCGGGTGGCTCAGGTCCAAGTGCTTGGAGCATCTCCGCATTTAGGGTGATGTTCAGAGTTTGAGTGAAGGGGGAAAACTACCTTCTGAAAGATCCTCCAAGTGAGAAAACCAGAAAACCAAGAGGCTATGTGGAACCTAAACTAGAATATTTAAGGGAGAAAGAGTCGTTAGCTGTTTTGAGTTCTGCTTGAAAGTCAAGATGAGGACAGAAAAAGGATCATAGAGGTGGCAGAAGGGTCGCTGGTGGGCTCAGCACAAAGGTTCATTGGCCTGGTTGGGTAGGAAGCTGACTGGAGTGGGTTCAGGAGAGAATGGGGTATGAGAAAGTGGAAAGAGTCACTAGCAGATTTTGGAGAAACATTTGATAAATATTTAATAGTACCCTTTTTAAACTGTGTGCACAATCAGCCATTTGAGGGGAGAGGGATTTGAAATGGCTTTTTATAATTCATCCATATTCTACTACTCCTACATTCAGACTTGTAGATAGTTGTAAAGTCTCATTATTTCTCTGTCTTGACATTTATGTCATCCAACAAAAATTGGTGACAATACTAATTAAGGTAAGGACATAGTTGATTTTTTTAGAGTATCCCTTGGTGGCATAGGTGGGAAGTTTCCAAAGAGCATGAATTGTACTACTGACTATGTAGGCGTTTATTTTTCTTTTCGTAGATTCCATTTTAGTATGTGAAAAATCCTTTTCCTTTAGTTTTATGGTCTTTTACTTTAGATAGTGTTTATCTTAGATTCTAGGTTTCTCCATATACTGTAATGTAATGTTAGTGATTCTAAGGCTAAAAAATTTTAACATCTCTGACAGTTGGGTTGTGACAGATCAGTGGTATCTTAGATGAAAGGCAGTGTGGTGGGGGTGTGTGTGTGTGTGTGTGTGTGTGTGTGTGTGTGTACACATGCATAGTTCATACATTGAATGGGGTTGGCCTGCTACTAGGTAGATAAGCTTGAAGTCAGTCTGCAGAAGTAGGCTAATTTACTAAAGCCTTATGTTGTTATGGATCTACCATTGGACCCCTGTACGTTTTGCTACAATTACCAGTGTTTTCTTTAAAGACCATCAGGGCAGAAGAGATGGGAGTAAAATGAAAAATTGAATAGCATAGTTTTAGCTTGCTGTTTACCTTTAAATCATTTCTACAAGTGAATGTTACCAGTAAATGTTAACTCTTTTATAAGAGGAATTTAAATGCATGTTTTTCTTTGGAATCTTTTCCCCATTTCCTTTCTGTACCTCTTAAGAACGGAGTTCACATGGCTACGACAATAGGATTTTGTATGAGAGCCCATAGTTTTCTTGTCAGTATTAATGATCACACTTTTTTTCCCTCAAGGAAATGCCTTCTGGTTGCTTCGCCACTATTGTTTTAGACGTCTTATTTTGGATTTTTCTTCTAAAACTTTCCTGGAATGAAAAACAGTGGTTGTTGAAAAGATCTTTATTTTATCTGGTATTTTGTACCCCTTGTAAGTGCAACTAGAATTCCATGTTTTAAATAGTATTAATTTTTTAGGACATTTTACATTGAACAGTGATGAATGCTTTAGCCTTATGCAGAAATGTGTTTGTACGGTTTTGCGGCTCTTCAGTGTAGGTTGCAGTTTTATAAAATTCATTTCCATTTTGGCTGTTAGATTATAAAGTTGCTATAACTTAGGTAATACTTTCTCATTGTCTTTATAAATGTCTATTTGCCAACTACTTTCAAGCATAATGTTGTAGAACATATTTAATAAAGATTTCTTATTTTCTGTGATTAAAAATTGTAGCTTTGTCTTGGCATATCTTATTAAGACATACTTTCAGAAATTCTTTTCTTGATTACTAGTATATTTTTCTGGTCTTTGAAGACTAAATAGAGTCTCCTGTTCGTTAGGATATTTTGAAAGATGGGGAGTTCATTTCAATAGCTGGTTATAAATGTGAAATTTTTCCATTTTTATTCTCATTCCTTATCCAGAAAAGAAATACATAATCTCATCTCCTCGTGTGTAGTACTACAAATCCTAGTTTCAATCAGGAATAAAGTTTGTAAAGTTGGTTCATTTATATATATGTATATATATATATATATATATATATATTTTTTTTTTTTTGGCATGGATATAGTTTAGGAAGGATTATGATACATAAATAGAATTCATCCTTTTGGGAATAATGTTGGGAGAGAGAAGAGCAGTGGTAAGGAGTGGTCCTTATCTCAGATCTAAACTTAAGGTTTTGTTTGGTCTAATATAAACTTCTGTTTTATATTTAACGTATTTCACCAGCATTCTGTATTTTGATTTAACAGAGATAGTCCTGATTCTATAGCGCTCAGTTGGTTCTGTTTGCGTACAACAGTATTCTGAGGTGCAAAGTCAGGTGTAGCTATAAATCTTATTTTTATAAGTGTTAGGCTTTCATAAGCTGATGCAATCTCACCTTGTACATTCCTAGCTGTCAGTAATGTTTTTTCCTGGATTTTCTTCTCAGCAACCCGATAGCAGAAGGGTCAACTCTTCTGTTGGATTTTCTGTTTTGCAGCATACAAGCAATGACCCATATTGCTTTGTGGAATTTTATGAACACAGAGATGCAGCTGCTGCATTAGCTGCTATGAATGGGAGAAAAATTTTGGGAAAGGTAAGATAACAGAATGATGGCACCTCACAAGTGTGTATATTTGCATGGCGAATTAGCTTGTATTCTTTTTTAGCGAGTTTTTAAACAAATATTCAGCTGTGCTGAGTGATGGTTTTGCTTTATTCAGCCTAGTGTTTTTACAAAAATTATCAGTGATTTAATAAGTGGTAAGTGTTAGAATTCATAATGACGTGCCTAATAATTGTATTAAATATAATCTTTATTTTTAGGAGGTCAAAGTAAACTGGGCAACAACACCAAGTAGCCAGAAAAAAGATACTTCCAGTAAGTACTTCTGCTGCATTTCACTGTGGAAGAGTTCTCAAATTATCCCGGCAGCGCTACCAGCTTAAATAGGGTTTCTCTTCCCTTAGTGTTACCTGAAAAAGGCTTAGGAGCTGACTTTAAGTATTTGATTACCAAATGCTTTGATTTCAGATCACTTCCACGTGTTTGTTGGGGATTTGAGTCCAGAAATTACAACAGAAGATATCAAATCAGCATTTGCCCCCTTTGGTAAAATATCGTAAGTATCACAATCAATACTATATTCAGTAGTGATAAGCACAATTGTATATGATTAACTTGTACCGGAACTAAGATTTTCTTTCCCTAGTTAGTGTGATTTTTTTTGTTTGTTGGTTGATTTGTTTTGTTTTTTTGATTAGTAGATGTTGTTGAAAATGTTAATGTCATTTCAGTGTTTTGGGGTCTTGTTTTCATCTAATCCTGTGTATAATATGTTAAAAATTTTTAAGTGATTCTGTTTGTTATCTTTGAAGCAGATGTTTGGGTGGTAAAGCCTATTATAAAGTCCAACTTTCTGTCAAATGTTTTTAAAGTTTGGTGGTTAACCAAAAGTGAATGTGATGTATGCTGTGTATTAAATTTTTATAGAAGGAATTATAAATTGGGAAAAGTAGGTAAATCCTTGGGTATATTGTGGTTGAATTGGAAATGTACATGTTTAATTATAATGATAAATGTGTTTTAATATTTTAACTCAAAAGTAGTACTGTTACAATATTAAAATGTTTCATTGTCTGAGCCATAAATGTGGGATTAATTAGTAGATGTTTCTTTGTTAGTGGTATTTGATTCTGCTAGTTAGGGCCCAAATGTGGTTTGATTTTTAGCAAAGTTAATGCTCAAATTTCACTATGTGTTACATGATCAAATATATTGGAAAATTAAAAGTGGTTTTATAAGTTTTATAAAATGTTTATCACAATTTATCTTTCTGATTAAAATTCGTGTAATGTTTATGTACTTCCTGTAGATTTAAATTAAACGTTGTAGTACTACTTTACAGGAATGTGTTTCAACTCAGAACAACAATACTTTTCTGTATACAATTTGTTGTTCTATAGATTTATTTGAAAGAAAGATTTAATTCTTAATTTTCTATTTTGATATTTGCTTTGCTTTTTAATCTTTAAATGTGGTAAGTAGTACTGTTTTAAAAATCAATATAAAAAATAATACAGGTTGCTGTTTTTCAATCTTTATTTATACCTGAGACCTGCAGTTTTTCTAAAGTCCAAGTCACAATTAAAAGTAATAGCATTCTGGTTATTTTGCAGAATTGCTCATAAGAATGGACAGGATCTTGAAGGCTAACTGCAAGGAACTGTGCACACTGGAACTCAGTTGTAGATTTTTTTCTCATTTCTATTTATTCTTATTATACATTATTTATATATACATATTTTAGTATTTACATTTTAACATTCTATATTCAGTGGAGTTCTATATTTCCAATCATTTTAACTTACTCACTAAAATTTCTGTGTAAATTTGTTGTTTTCGTACTGGTGTGCTTAGCATTGTTGTTAGTTTTTTATTCTCCTTTCTTAAATTTCTGAAAATGTCAATTTTTCAAAATTTACAGCTGCCCAAACTCCAAAATGATGATAGAGAATTGACCAAGAAAAATAAAGAAATCTGTTAACAGGCCATGTATGCCTTTTTAATTCCTATTTTTACCTCTTTTTCAATTTTTTAATATTTCATATATTTTGTATCACTAGGCAGAAGACATTTAACTATTTAGAGATTGCATGGTAAAGTAGTTAGCATTGTTACAGTAATTTATAGAGCCAGTAAACCTTAGAGGACACTAGCCAATAGAATATTAGAAAAGGAAACTATTGTTCCTATTAATCTTCAAATTTGAGCATTTAGTTTAGAAAGTGCAGGCTATTTGATTAGGTTGCATGTTTATTACATGTTTTTGTCTTACTGCTTTTTTCTAACAGGTAAAGAAGCGTTAGGGAGAGTTCAGGAATGGCAGTAGTTAATTAGGGCTAACTGGAATTTTATTTAAAAAAATGCTCACAATACAGTGTGTGTGGTTCCTTTTAGTTTTTATTTTGAGGATGACTCTTACTTCCCTCATTTAGCTGTGCTTCTTTTCACAGGGATGCCCGAGTAGTTAAAGACATGGCAACTGGAAAATCCAAAGGCTATGGTTTTGTATCTTTTTATAACAAACTGGTATGTTTTTCAACTTAATGTAAATTTAATAAAAAATTTAGTCGTTAATTATTCTGAATCTTGAATATTTTTAGATGTTGACTGCCATAGGTTTTTTTGGTGTAATTTTGTATGTTTTAGTAGTAGAGAATAATTTTTTCTTGGAAATAAATACTGGAAAAAGATAGACTGATTTTAAGGAAGAGTATTACTGCAGTTGCATTTATGCATTGGTAAAGGTAGGACGTGTTGGAAGTCAGGCTCAAGACTAGGACATACGAGCTCATCTCAGAATTTGGAGGGAAGTTAAATTATATTTAGTCTGAACCATGAAAATCTTCATTTTAACTTTTAAATTATTCATCCTTTTGTAGCTAGGATATTAATGACTATAGCAGATTATGGAAAAGAAAACTAAATTCTTTAAGAAAGAGTTACCAAAATATCTAAGCATTTGCACTGAGTGTAAGATCAAATAATAAAGCAGGCTTTGGTATTAACATTTTAGACGTTTCAGCAACTTAAATTACCTACGTTTTATCAAAGTGGCTGAAGCAGCAAGACAGAGAATAGGAGTTGCATTCTTTCTTTGCTTAGATTCATATTCACATTAGTTGTGATAATTAAACTCAGCTTTATTGGCAGCATTCTGAATCATAATGCAGAAATCTTCTGTTTGAAGATGAGTTTTCAGGCTTGTGTCACAGCCATAATCTGTTGCTACTAGAATGTAGATTTTTTGGGGGTAGGTAATTTAGACCATAGTATTAGAGTTTCTGTATATTCTTCGGTAAAAGTTACATTTCAGATCAACCACTAAATTAAGATATTTGTGAACAGCTCTGTGTTGTGGGATTCCTGCTTTCTCCTGTTTTGGTAGTCCGTGCGATTATGATTTTTCCTCATGTATTTGAATTACGATGCTTCAGTTATGCTCCCTTAATGCTTAAAAATGCTGTAATTTGAAAGCTGTGAATAAAGATAGTTTTTATGTATTCACCCAAGTTCAGATCATTGTTTTGTGATATTAGTTCAGGTTTGTATACTTAGGGTGCTTAGCGAATTCATTTACTGAAAAGATTTATTGGATCCAGCAGTGCCAGCATTTTATTTCATCTTACTGAGTCTTATATACCACAGTTTTCTGTGTCTGTAATTACTCTTTCTTTCTGTTCTTTCTCTGTAGGATGCAGAAAATGCAATTGTGCATATGGGAGGTCAGTGGTTGGGTGGTCGTCAGATCAGAACCAACTGGGCCACACGTAAACCACCTGCACCTAAAAGTACACAAGAAAGTAAGATTTGTCTACTATGTATGTTAAGATTACGGATATGTCACAAAATCATGAATTAGCGTGGTCTTAATTTCTTAAAATTTAAATTAGTACTGTAAGCCTCTTTTCATCTTGAATTTAATTTTCTGATAGTGACTGGGCTTTGGTAATTAGTATATTTGGAGCAGTGAACCAGCTGATTTTATAGATCAAATCATAGTGTCAAGAAAAAAAATTGTATTTTCTCACCCAGTGAGGCGTATCTTAACAGTATGTCGTAATCCGTTTTATACTCCATGTACAATCAACATTTTTGTTTCCTTTCTGCATATAGATAACACTAAGCAGTTGAGATTTGAAGATGTAGTAAACCAGTCAAGTCCAAAAAATTGTACTGTGTACTGTGGGGGAATTGCCTCTGGGTTAACAGGTACAGTGTGTGATTGTCGCCTCCCCTTCTCTGCGGGGCTGCATCGTCGTACCGGGGTCCTGAGCCTTAAGTATTTTATTTGTGTGTTTTTGTTTCTCAGATCAGCTTATGAGACAGACTTTTTCGCCATTTGGACAAATTATGGAAATAAGAGTTTTTCCAGAGAAAGGCTATTCGTTTGTCAGGTAAAATCCTACCTACAGGGTACTCCTGTTTGACCCGTTCCTTTCAGTTACATGCTTTGATCCCCTCAGGCGTCAGTGTTTGTTACTTTAGTACTTCTTTGCAATGTAGAACTTATTTCAAGTTCTGTCTACACCAAGTGTTGACAGATAGGAACTAATGACTTTCTATTATTTACTGTGTTAAATAAGTTCTTTTAAAAAAAGACAAAAACCTCATATCCTCCTCTTTTAGATTTTCAACCCATGAAAGTGCGGCCCATGCCATTGTTTCGGTGAATGGCACTACTATTGAAGGACATGTTGTTAAATGCTATTGGGGTAAAGAATCTCCTGATATGACTAAAAACTTCCAACAGGTAATTCGATTTTTCACAGCACTTTTTAAGGTTTCCGTCTTACATATCTACATAAAAGCTTTAGAAACTCTGTAAAATAAACAAACAGAAAATAAAAGCCTATAGCTGCTTTCAGTTGATTTTATTAATGCTTTTTCAAAAGTGATTATTTTGCGGTATTAACTGAATCTTAATACTTTCTTTCCACAGGTGTCACCACCCCAATAAACTTAGACAATGATAAATAACAGAGTCCTATTCACATAAGGGTGCTTACTTAGTTTTTCTCTTCCTTGTCTCCCACTTTCTTCAAATCCTGTGTTTCTTACTTAGCCCCTGAAACAGTGCTCTGCTTTTTCCTAGGTCGACTATAGCCAGTGGGGCCAGTGGAGCCAGGTTTATGGAAACCCACAGCAGTACGGACAGTATATGGCAAATGGGTGGCAAGTCCCGCCTTACGGAGTATACGGGCAACCATGGAACCAGCAAGGATTCGGAGTAGAGTGAGTAGTTGGGTTTTTCCAGTGTAGAAACAGATCTGGTTTTGACAAAAGAGATAAAAAGTGTCTTTTTCTAGGGAGAATCTATTTAAAGTAAATTCATCAGACTGTTTGACATTATAAGCCTTATAGAAACCTTACCAGTAGTGATTATGGTGCTAAACATTTGCTTTTTATTATGTAGGTGAAAGGGAAGGTTGGGGTAACATTTGGTGTGTCCTATCATCTCTATCAGCAGTTGGTAGAACTTCACTGACGTTTCTAATCTATTTTATCTCCTTGTTAATTTTTGCGTGGAAAAGGTCTTTGCCTAGATGTGTTCAGAAATTTAATGATTTATGTCTGTTGGCTTGTGTGAGAAGTCTTAAGAGGTTTATGTGATACAAAGTAGCTTCCTTTTTGTCCCCTGTTTGTTCATAGAGTAGGTCGGTCCTTTGCACCTTTTCCCAGGCCAGCCCAGATCTTTTTTTGACTCGTTCCTTCTTCTCTTTCCAACATGAACTTGTGTTTTTTAAATTTCTTAAATTGATGTCCCATGTTTGCAATACAGGATAGGTAGATGATCTGTCAGTTTATAAATACCAGTTTTGAGATATTCTTCAGAGAAGTTACTGTGTTAAGTTGTGATTATCTTAACAAAAGTTTAAGACTAATCCTGGGATATGTATTCTATATACGTGGATGCGTATCACTTTTTCTTTGCTCTTTGTTGTAGGTGTGTTGATTTCCTGTTGTCTGTTCTGTGATTAGGCTCTGCTTGACTTTTGTATAAATGTATAGATAAGTTTTTCTTTTGTTTGCTCAAGATGTTTTTGTTTTTGTTTCCCCCAAGTCAATCACCTTCTGCTGCTTGGATGGGTGGATTTGGTGCTCAGCCTCCCCAAGGACAAGCTCCTCCCCCTGTAATACCTCCTCCTAACCAAGCTGGATATGGTATGGCAAGTTACCAAACACAGTGAGCTGGGACTCTAAACAAAATTGTAATTCATGATAGCTTCAGTTTCCTGTGACACTCTGAAGACATGAAAGTAGACATCGGAAAATGAAAATATTTATTTTAAAAATTGAAATGTTTGGAACCTTTAGCACAGCTTTGCTTTGGTGAAGGACACATGTCTTCTAGTTCTGCCTTTTTAAGTTTTTGTTCATGATGGATATGAACATGATTTTTCTTTGTGTACAAAAACTAAAATAAAGTCAATAAAGACAATTCTGACTACAAATTTTGATATAATAGGAGAAATGGGTAATACGTTTTGATTCTTAGATACTATTCCATTTTTATCTTGCTGTTCAGTATTTTAACTCACTGTGTTTTTAAAAGAGCAAAAAAAGGGAGGATCGTGAAAAACTGGGAATCACACATAAGTTCATCCTGAACCTTGATACTCCCCTCCCCTCCCTTGAGGTGGACCACATTTGAAGTCAGCAGGAAAAAAGTGTGATATTGGAAGAAATTGCATGATTTTGGAGTCGCTTTGGAGGAAATACTTTATGCCTAAAGAAACCGAAGCCAGACTGATAAAGAAATTTTCAAGCTAAATAAGGAACAGCATTATCTGAGTTACTTGAGCAAATGTTGGTGGTCCACATTTAAGACATATTTTTAAAACTTTAAAAAGTGTTGATTATTAAAATTGTAGTAAATTACATTTCATTTTGGGGGGAAATTCCAAGTATGGTGTTTGTATTAAAATCAGACAGTCATACTTGTGCTTTTACATGAAGTTAAAATGATATACATTGTAAATATTTGAATAACTACAGTGTTTAAAAAGCATGCTTCAACATAGAAGTAGCAGCAATGTAATTATTTGAAGTAACACTTCACACTCTCCACTGCATTGAATGCAATGGATTGATAAGAATGTTTAAGACTGACACTTCCAAGGTTGGCTACTATGTAAAATTAAAATTATACAAATTACTATACAGAAAAGGCCTTAATTTTAATTTCATACAAATCTTTGATCTTTGATGCATTAGTACATTTTAAAATGTCATTGGAAATTAGATTTCTTTTTTTTTTTCTTTTTCTTTTTCTTTACATCACTTGGTATGTAAATACTTTAATTAAAACCTTGTAAACCTATTTCAAGGTTCCTATAAGTTGTATAGTACAAGTGTTTTTAAAAAATCTTGGGGTGTTTTTTAAAACTAGATATATTTTGCCCAAGAATTTTTTTAACAAGATTGCTAAAACATCTTATTTAGACAGTTTGATGTACCAATTTATAATTGGATATTCAGCTTAAGTAGTACACAGAGTTGTGACTTTTATTTTTATTTAACTTGTTTTCCTTGTGGGTCGTGTGCATGGGATGACAAGCCTGAGCAGAGGCTGAGTTGTATGTGTGCAGAGCTTGTAAACGAACCAGTTAGGTAGATATGGAAGACTGAAGTTTGCTTCTGGGGTGTTTTTCAGGCTATGTGGATAAAATCAGCCTCAAAGTTCTATCCCAAGGTAAAATCGTATGTATTTGACTTCTGACAGCTAGAGGGTGCAAATGTTTAGGCAGTGTGTTTGAAATGCTGCTTTGAGGCCTGGGCACCAAGATGAGAAAACCCTTACCAGTTACGTGGTAAGATGCAATTAATACCCACAAATGACTATTTTTTAAACTTTTGAAGTCTTACAACTAGCTTTAAAATAACAATGGTTTTATAAATTGGTGACCACAATACTTTTGGTATTATTTGTCTTCTTCCCCCATTTAGGAGAACAGTCAAATGTATTGAACGTGAATATTTGCAGGGTCTGAAGCTCATCGTTGGGCCAGATTTGTTACGGCACTTTAGTGTTAACCGCAGGAGTCCTGTGACACTCTTCTGTATAAAATCTACCCTTATTATTTGTTTATGGCTAGTGTCCTTGGGGGATGTTACGGAAAAGTTACTTTATATTTTATAAGGAGAACACTCACATTATATCAATTATGCTTCCTAGTTTAAAATTTCTTGAATATATGTGAAACTTGAACAACTGAAGACTTTTTTTTAATATACCAGTATTCTCAGTTCGCCTTTTTTGGTCTGCCAGTAAATTAAATACCTTTTTTGCAATAGCAGCTCCATGTAGCTGCAGTGTTTTCCTGGTTGTATATTCTGATTTAATAAAATTACCCAGACTAGTTATATCGCCATAGTAAACATATTACTGAAGTGTCCTTCGTCTCAATCCAAAAGAGAGAAAGATTTCATGATCAGTTCACTTAATGGAAGTTATTTCATATTAAATGGTTTTTAAAATACAAAGCTACTTATCCAAATGAAACGCACCATTTTAAAACAACTGTCAAGCTAACACAGACTCAAGTCTATTTTATAACAAAGTGAAGTCAGTGCTATCTTGATCAGTTTAAGCCTAAGAATCGTTGCCTTTTCCATGTTCGTTAAAATGCAGAGATTCTTTGGCGTGCAAGAAAATGTTTATTTCTTGATGATTCTGAGATTTATTTTGGTGATGTGTTTCTGACTGCCATCTTCTTTGCTCTAATAAGCTCTCTCCTAGCACTTCCCCCATGCCATTCCCACTTGATTTTTATGTCGCTGGCAGTGAGAGGCTAAAATGACTGGCCAACATAAGCCAAAGCTGTAAACCACAGTTGAAGTAAGTCTTTCAATAAAGACTAGACTCTATGATAAGTGGCTTTTCTTATTGTCGTTTATTACTTAATCATTCCTTCCAGGCTGCCATGAAATAAGCAATTTTGTCTCAAGTTATTAGTAAGGTGTATGGAATACACATATATTCAGGATCTATTTCTGTGTTCCGTATAAGTGTCAAAAGTCCCATTAGCTTTGTTGAATTAAAATTTAATTTCTGGATATGGAGTAATAGAAATTTGCATTTTTCTAAAAATGTGTGCTCTACTGAATATTAATAAAGTTCCATTAATTTAGAATCCCCAGGCAATGGAAACCATTGTTTTACCACGAGTAAAGGTTGCACTCCACAAACAGAAAAAAATGTCTACAGACACTTTTCCAGCAAATATGCTCAAATTAAATCTTACCTCTTAGTTAAAAATCAGCATTTGGGCTTCCACTGAATACATTTTACATCTTTTTAGTATGCATTGGAAAGATGCAAAAATGATTTAGACTTTAGCTTATATAAGCCTTCTCTTAAGTGGCCCAAACGAGCAGGTTTTGTTAAATAACGAATTCTATGTGTAGTAATGAAGCGTCCTACTTACCGTGTCCAAATAGGTTACTATGAATTAGATTGCCATCTATTCTATTTTGAAACAAGGAAATTATGTGAATAATTACGACTTCAAAGAAATGTGTTATTCCAGATTGTGGTTAATTAGTACAGGTTAGTATGAAACCCGGGCCCCAGTCTACTTAAATCGGGTCTATTTTGACAATTAATGCAGATAGGCTAGAAAATAATTCACAAGGTACTTTGTGTAAACATCTCATTTGGGGCAAGAATGAGTGGTTTTAGAATTGCCTAAGTGCGAAGGAAGTTCAATTTATATCTAGGAAATGAAGGGGGCAGTATGTGTAGTTGGGTTTTTTTGGTAATCTTGGGCAAAAGAGTGGAGGCACTAATGGGAATTGGCTTTTTGATCTGGTAAGGATTTCATTCGAGGGAAGAGAGCTTAATCCACATGGCATTCACGGTTTGGTTTTTAAACAATGTCAATGAGGGTAATGGCTGACAAAAGGTATGTATGAAATGATTTCCTCAGTGTTCTCAGCTCTACTGCAGATGCTGAATTTTAACTTTTCCAAATTGTATTCTTGTAATTCACTAACCATTGTTTCTCTGAGTTGTTCCTCTGGGAAAGTGATATCCATCTAATATTTTGCAGTCAGCTTGGAAAGTCTGCCAGACAAATGTGACTGGAGTGCTCTGGGCTGGCTGTTTGAGGAAGGCAGGGTAGCTGCTTGTCGGAAAGTAATGGCATGTGGTGCAGCCGTCCACTTGATCCTGCACCTGGGCTCCGCTCACCTGCACATCTCCTGTTGCGACTTTGCTTTGTGCTGGTGAACTGGCCGGTATTTGCAGAGAACCTAGTTATCAGGTGATACTGGGAAATTGCTTTTATTGTTTTTTAAATGTTTATTTTTGAGAGAGAGAGAGAGAGAGAATGGGGGAGGGACAGAGAGGGAGACAGAATCTGAAGCAGGTTCCAGGTTCTAAGCTGTCGGCACAGAGCCTGACATGGGGCTTGAACTCACGAACCTCAAGATCATGACCTGAGCCAGACACTTAACTGACTGAGCCACCCAAGCGCCCCGGGAAATTGCATTTTGAGGTAACTCAGGTTTTGCTATAAACAGCCAGCTGATATCATAACTTGCCCAGCTGTGAGTTTTTGTTTGGTTTTGGTTTTGGTTTTCCCTCCTCTGTGTGTTTCTCCAATCTTCATTCCTTGGGTTTTGGTATACCAGTGAAGAAAAGTCCAAAACCATCTGGACACAATGCATGAAATAACGTAGCCATATGCAGCTGACCTTGTTCTGAAAGTTGATACTAACAGTGTGTACATTTTAGATTTTCACAGTTCATTTTACTGGTTAAAGGGTTGTGAGTTGAATTGTTTCATATGTGGCTTTATATGATTACTTTTGCTCATAGAAATAAAGCTAATTCATAAATCTTCACATAGCTAAACAAAATTGAGAATGCCTGTCTAATCTTAGTTTGCTTCTTTTTGAAACAGACTAAACTTGTAAAAACAATTAGTTTCCTTTGGCTAGGTTATATTTTTAGCATATGGTCACACATATTTTTAGCATATGGCATGGCTCATACTTGGTTAGCTGTTTACTGAGGATTTGGACTGGGACTAGGATTGGAGTGGTGACTAGGATAATAAAGGGGGCAGAGGTCTTTGATTGGGAAGAGTATTGACGTGGGAACGGACAGCCCTGGGCAGGAGCAAACCATTGTGATCAGAGCTTCCGTGTTGATACTTAAATAGTTTAAGACCATATGCACATTTTACCAGGAAGACTTAAGAGACTTACCAGGTTTTCAAAAATAAAATATTACCAACACCTTTGTCTTATTTTATGGGTCCTGATCATTTTTCAGGTCCCTAAATACATGTGTATTTATTGATGTATCTACGTGTCTATTAGAATGTTGGGCACATGCTGTGGTGTTGAAATACTGCCTTTGAGCATTTTTAGTAAAATGGGACTAAGATACCATTAAAAACCCACACGTAGTATTACAACTGGGAATCTTTTATTTTTAAAAATGGGTAACTTCCATTTCCAGATTGCCATTTTTGTATCTTTGGTTCTTGTCTGTTGTCCTCCATTAGAATGTAAGCTCCATGGGGGCAGGGATTTTCTGTTGATAACTACCCGAGCCCTGGGGCTTACGAAACAGTACTTGGCACGTGGTAGATGTTAAGTCAGTGTGGAATGCCGTGAGTGCAATTGACGAAGTGGAGGTAAACGTGTTTTAGTCTCCCTCTTAAAACCAGACACCAGCTGGTGTTCCACTGGAGTAGAACTTGATCGGAATCAACTGGAAGCTTGTCAAAATGCAGATTCTGCGGCTCCACGGTGGTGGATGAATGTAATCTGAAAGTTAATTGGCATGGGTTCCTTTTTTCCCCTTCTAACTCTTGTCTAGGAAAGAAAACCCTAATGGCCATGGTCACGTATTTTCCTGAAAAACTAGTTTTTTGGGAGTCTGTGATCTCTGCAATCACTACCCAGTATAGCTTGCCAAGCATCTTTCCAGGTGATTAGGATGTATTCCCGATGGTAATGTACTTGGGTGCACCAGGCAGGAACCATAGCTGCCCCAGCGTAACACTCTTCCAAGAATGGTAACTGGGCCGTGGTGCCAGATAATTTAGGGAGGATTACTTTTAGGAAGAGAGGCAACCAGCAGGGCAGAATTGGGTTCCTGGACAGGCAGCATCTGGGTAGAACAGACAACCTGGAAATAACCATAGGAAGTGACACAGTTGAGATTCTGAAAGTGGCAAGTATATATATAGCATATAGACTTCGAAAGTCCGGTGTGCTGCCGCAGACCGACTGATCAAACTGGTTAGAGCACGAGGCAATTTCTTAGTCGTTTAAAAACAGGATGAGAAAACAAGTTACGAAAGACTCGTGCAGGAACAGAAGCCATCTGAATAGCGTTGGCCCTTGATGGCATGGTGTCCACCGTGTGAGTGCACGATTAAACTAGCGTTTTATTTAAAATTTGGCTTGCCCTTCTATCCTGAAGAGTAAATGTTTATCGAAGACCTTATATTCTATGTTCTTGGTTTTTGGCTGGGTCTTAAATGTGCCCTGAATGTAGCTGTGCTGTCAAAAGTTTTAAGTCCTCATACCTGGAAATTGCTTGCGTTTACCCACAGGTATTTATAACCTTACTCCAATTTATTGCCTCTTTCAAGCAAATGCTTTGTGTTGACATTGAATTTGCCGATGATTTCGTTAGACTTAACTAGATCGGTGACAAAATGCAAAAGCGGAAACAACAAAAGCCTGTCATTTATAGGTCTTCTCTTCACCCACTCCCTGTTCTTCCCCCAGCCCAGCTGCCGTCTTCCCTCTGCTCGTCTGCAGGAGCTTTCTACCTCCTAGACATACGTATGTATCAGAACATTCCACCGGAGAGCTCCGAACTCTCACCAAGCGAACAGTCGAGCGTCACCGAAATTGGGCAACGACGTTGCCGGAGCCAAGAAGCCTGCTTGCCCTTCTGGCTAGCTCCACTCTCCCCCGCTCATAACTGGTAGCCTGGTCTGTGTGACCATAGATGACTTTGCTTATTGTCAAACTATATAAGCACGGAACTAAGCAGTATGTATCCTTTTGTATCTGATTTCGATCTTAATGCTGTGAGCTGCTGCATGCAGCCGCGTTTTTCAGTGCTGTAGTGTTTGTGCCACAATTTATCCCTTCTACTCTTCATTAAAACACTTGGCTTTCCATTTGGGATTAATGTTTAGTGCTGTAATGAATTTTTATACCTGTCTTGGGGAGACACACATACTTGTTTCTGTTGAGTAGATTCCTGGGGATGGAGTTCGGCGTTCTGCCGTGTTGTGTCTGGCGAGTTTCAGGAGGTGCTGCCCCACAGTTTCCCGAAATGGTTGCGTCAGTTGCAGCATGTGAAAATTGCACTTACTCCTCACGTTGCCAACGGTAGATAGCATCAGTCTTTTTCCTTTTAACTGTTCTGGTATCTTTCCTAAGTTTTAACCCTTGTAGTCTTTTCGGCACAATAGCCAGAGTGACTTCTTTAATTTTTAATTTAATTTACTGCTCCGTAGGTAATTTTTAGGTGTGATACATAATTCAAAGATGCAAAAAGATACACAGTAAAAACCCTTCCTCCCACTCTCTCCTAGCCATCTAGTTCCCATCTCAAGAGGCGCCCGTAGTGTTCCTGGTGTCCTGTATTTTTCCAGAGATACGCACTTACATATCGTTTATTCTTCCTTTTCCCTAGAAACGATAGCATGTTGAGTACCCTGTACCGCACCTTTCTTTATTTACTGCAAAAAAATCTTAGAGATTATTCTGTAACCGTTGCATTATTTTTTAAAAAGCACCTACTAACATGTAGCCTGAAAATGCCTCAATAACTTCCCATTGCACTTAGCATAAAATCCCAAGAGCTTTGCAGTCTCTTTACAGCTCTGCACAACCAGGCACCTCTCCACCCCCCTCTCTCTGTTAGCAAGCTCCAGTCACCCCTGCTACCTTTCATTTCCTTTATTCACTGAGCCTTCCCACCTCAGGGCCCTTGCATATGCCTTCTTCTTCTTTTTTTTTTTTTTTTAATGTTTATTTATTTTTGAGACAGAGGGAGACAGAGCATGAACGGGGGAGGGTCAGAGAGAGGGAGACACAGAATCTGAAACAGGCTCCAGGCTCCGAGCCATCAGCCCAGAGCCCGACGCGAGGCTCGAACTCACATACCGTGAGATCGTGACCTGAGCCGAAGTCGGCCGCTTAACCGACTGAGCCACCCAGGCGCCCCCCTGCATATGCCTTCTTGACCTAGAAGGCACTTCTGCCACTGCCTATCTGGCTGTTTACATTGGCCAGTCATTGTTCTCAGAAGTCTCTGATGGTGCCTCGCCCTACGCACCTACCTACGTGTAATTTTACTGTCCCTCAGTTGTGCTTTCATTATCTCTGTATTTTTCTTTATGATCCTTGAGACGCTAGGCACGTATTTATGTGATTATTTGCTTAATGATATTCTAGATTATAAATTCCACAGGGGTAGGGATTTTGTTTCTTGTTTAGCACTCGTGGCCTGGTGTTAGGTGCTTAATTAACAGTTGTTGGGTGAATAAATGGGTTTATGTGAGGCAAATTTGCAAACTGTTATTTAAAGGGCTTAATGGCAAGTAATAAAGCAGGACCTGGGACAGAAGGGAAGTAGATTCCTGTGTACAAATTTGGAGCAGTGGTCTAACTGTATCTGTTAGAATCAGGCAAATGTATTGATAAAGGGAGCAGTACTGGCCATTCTGTTTTCCAAGACCCAGTTCCTGCACCTCCCACCATGTCTCTGGATATGTCCCGAAGTCTAGTGTAGGCCCCTGGGAGCTTCCTCCAGCAGCCTGGGTGGTGACCACCGGGGACAGGAGCCGCAGTTCTGAGCGATTCTGGGGAACAGGCAAGTCCGCTGCTTCCTAAGAGCTCCTACTGGTGTCCCTGAAGGTGCTGTGGCAGTGGTTGGAAAGGAAATCTCCAGGAGAGGCCAGTCTGGGTACAGATTCATCCATCCCCTCTACCTCTGTCACACCGGTGCCCTCTCCTCCCCTTCTCTGTCACCATCAGGGCCACTATTGAATGGCCCTTCTTCATCTTCCCGATGGACTAGAATGAGGCAGGGTGTTCTAAGGAAAGAATAAGTAGAAATCTAAAATTAAGAAAAAAGACCTTGAAGTTAAAATGTTTAAAAGATGTGGGAACAATGAGTTAGTCAACTACATACATTTTGAAATACTTGAAAAGTTTTAGACAGTTATTTCCAGTTTTTTTCAACATTCAGTAACTTAAATCGAAAACTTTACCATGGATGTAAAAACTGTCTATATATATTTAAAGGGGGAAAAAACCTAACAGGTGTTGGTGCGGCTGTAGAGAAATTAGAACCCTCGTGCACCGTTGGTGGGGATGTAAAATGGTACAGCCGCGGTGAAAAATAGCATGGAACTTCATCAAAAAATTAAAAATAGAATTCCCATAAGATCCAGCAATTCCACTTCTGGGTATATATCCAAAAGAATTGGAAGCAGATTTTCAAAGAGATATTTGTACACCTATGTTCACAGCAGGACTGTTCACAACAGCCAAGAGGTAAAAGCCACTTAAATGCCCATCAGTGGAGGAATGGAGAGACAAAATGGATATACAGACAGTGGAATATTATTCAGGCTTAAGTGCAAGGAAATGCTGGCACCTGCTACAACCTGGGTGAACCTGGAAGACATTAGCTAAATGAAATAAGCCAGTCACCAAAAAAACAAACAAACAAAAAAACCTGAATGATTCCACTTATATGAAGTTTCTCAGGTAGTCAAATTCATAGCAACAAAATTGAATGGTGGTTACCAGGGGCTGAAGCAAAGGGGGAAAGGAGATTGTTTCACAGGCATAGTTAACGATTTGCAGGATGAAGATGTTCTGGAGATCTGTTTCACGACAATGTGAATGTAAATAATAACTATATTGAACTGTACATTTAAAAATGGCCACGATGGTGAATTTTGTGTTGTGTATTTTCACAAGGGTAAAGTATACGATTTTTAGATTTTATGGATCACATTTAAAAGTAGTTAATAAAGTAGAAGAACCATTGATGCTTCTGTCTAGATACTGTTTACTTTTCAGGTTCGTCCACTGCTCTCCAAATCTGGATCCCCGTGCAAACTTACTCAGCTTTCCTTTTGTTAGGTGAGTGTTCTTAGATCCCTTTCCTCTTGAAAAACACTACTCTTCCACATCTTTGCCTTGTGAAGTGTCCATTTTATATGACAGAACTTAGGTATTTGACATTAGGAGAGTCAAGACCTCAGCTAGTCTCCCAACTTATGAGTGGATATCCTCTTGACTTTTAATCTACTGGTATTTTTAATCTAAATGCATAAAAACATTAGACATGAAGAAATAAGGTGGATCCGATACTACAAAGTTCTAAATGCCTGCAAAAATGTAGCAGATAATGGCCTTTATTCCTCAACTGCTCAGTCTCCATTTAGCCTATAAAGTCAAGAATGGTATGTTTGCATTTGGAGGCTTTACCACTGTTTATGCTAAGGGTGATAAAACTTTCTGGTGACCATGACTAAAAAAGGTTGAGGATAGTGGTGGCTGAGAACAGACTTGGCCTCAGCTGGAAAAGATTGTTGAAGGTTGTAAGTAGTGCCTGGCAACAAATTTTACCTGTATGTATAAATCTCTTCAAAATATGGACTGGATCCAAAATGGCACTTTATAGCCTGTTTTGTAAATGTGTGGGATTTAGTTATTAAAGAAAGTGTTTTGGTATCTGTGACTGGAAGCATATAAAACTAAGTACCATTAATGGAATCTTCTGTCTTTATCAATAGAGATCATCTAATGATACTGATAACCAGAAATTTGTGGTATTGCCTCCCTATACAGGTAACTCCTTTTTATGGAAAGATCTTTGGGCTTAAACTTTGGATCTGACGATTGCCAGATCTCTGTGTGGAATTGATGCCTACTCTTGAAAGATGTAAGCTGTATAGGTTGTCTCTAAAATGCATTTAGCTGTGGGGCGCCTGGCTGGCTCAGTCAGAAGAGCATGCAACTCTTGATCTCAGGGTTGTGAGTTTGATTCCCACTTTGGGTGGGAAAATTACTAAAAAAAAATTACTAAAAAAATAAACTTAAAAAAATGCATTTTGCTGCTGTGCCAACTTGTTTTTCAGCTTGCTTACAACCTCATTTAAGTATGTATGTGTATATATGCATATACATACATATATATACATGTATCTATATGTGTTCATTTGTGTATACACACCTATACACATATACACACATGTATTTTTCCACCCTAAGTATATTCCCAAAATCTGAGTTATAGGGGCGCCTGGGTGGCTCAGTTGGTTGAGCGTCCTACTCTTGGTTTCAAATCAGGTCATGATCTAATGGTTCTTGAGATTGAGCCCTGCATTGGGTTCTGTGCTATCAGCACAGAGCCTGCTTGGGAATCTCTCTCTCCCTGTCACTGCCCCTCTCCCACTCACACAAACTCTCTCTCAAAATAAATAAACTTAAAAAAAATTTTTTTAAATCTGAATTATGGCTTTGTATATTATTTCAGCTTTTTTTTTCTTTAGGGTGAAAAAATTCACATGTAATGTGCTTTAACACTGATAAAAATACGAAACTTGTGCACCTAAGAACATGGTCAATATTTCCAGAGAACTTGGCCACTATATTTCTAGGAAGAGGTGATTCAGGGAAGTTTCCATGTGGCTAAAATTGATGAAACAATGACATAGTTTTGCAGTCCCTGCGTTTTTGGCAGATAGTTTTCTTATGTGTTTACTACCTTCTCTGACATATTTTCTACAATCACATGTAAAGCAGGCATAAAATAGCTTTTAGGTGAAATTTGGTGGCTGATCAAAAGGTACTTGGAAATCAAATGGAAACATTTTAACATCTTTTAGATTGCTTTCTAACAGTGTCTCGGGTGGGTTTTATGATTTTAAAAAGCATTTTCAAGAGTTTTAGAGATTAATTTATAAGCATAATGAATAACCAGAAGACTTAATAAAAATCATTAAAACTTTTGCATTTTTCATATCAATTAGGCTTGGATTGAAAATGATTTTTAATATGATTTTTACTGAACTCTATCTTATGGGGTTGATTAGTTCATAAAGTGCCCATTTTTTAAATTGAGTTCAATAAGGAACATTTGTGGGTGTATTACATAATGGCCATAAACTTTACTAATGTAACTTTTTGCTTTTATAAGTCATTCTCCTTTAACCATGCCTGATTTTATATATCCAAGATGTGAAATATATGGTTTTGTCTTTAAAAGGAATCAACTGGGGGCGCCTGGGTGGCTCAGTTGGTTAAGCGGCCGACTTCAGCTCAGGTCATGATCTCGCGGTCCGTGAGTTCGAGCCCCGCGTCGGGCTCTGTGCTGACAGCTCAGAGCCTGGAGCCTGTTTCAGATTCTGTGTCTCCCTCTCTCTGACCCTCCCCTGTTCATGCTCTCTCTCTGTCTCAAAAATAAATAAACGTTAAAAAAATAAATTAAAAAAAATAAAAAATAAAAGGAATCAACTGTAATTCTCTTCCCAAATGCTGATTCTTTTGAAGTCACTCTTGGGCTTGGTTTATAAGCCATACCGGTCATTTGGCCCAGCGATTCTACAGCTGTGTCTTCTGTCCCCACGCTAACACCTCGCCGCCATATCAGTCGCCGCGTTCTTCTGATTTTCATCAAATAGCATTTGGCGGTTTCCCCAAACCAGTTAGGTCCACAAGCTATTGTTCACTATATCCAGGAGAATGTGACACTGCAAAGGGGAAGTTTTTGGAAAGGTCTCAACAGTGGCAGCGACCCAGTTGCCTCCATAGATGTGTGTTGCAGTGCGATTGTTCAGGAAACCCCAGAATAGTATTATGTATGGTCATGCCTTATATGTATGTGTGAGTGTGTGTGTACCCATGCGCTTCTGACGGGGGGGGGGGTTGTTTTGCTTTTCAGAGGATGTTTTATTTTTGTTTTTGTTTTTTAATGTTTATTTTTGAGAGAGAGAGGGTGGGTGGAGGGGCAGAGAGAGGGAGACCCAGAATCCGAAGCAGGCTCCAGGCTCCGAGCTGTCAGCACAGAGCCCGACGCGGGGCTCAACCCCACAAATCTCAAGATCATGACCGGAGCAGAAGTCGGAGGCTTAACTGACTGAGCCACCCAGGTGCCCCTCAGAGGACGTTTTTTGAATCTAGATTTGAAGGTCCAGGTTAAGAATTTTGGAAATGCCAAACTCTTTTTCCCTTTAATATTTAAAAATAACAGGAGGGCACAGTGTTACAAAGTGGACACCTGGAACAGGGATCTTTTAAAATCATTTTTTGGGGCGCCTGGGTGGCTCAGTCGGTTAAGCATCCGACTTCAGCTCAGGTCATGATCTCGCGGTCCGTGAGTTCAAGCCCTGCATCAGGCTCTGTGCTGACAGCTCAGAGTCTGGAGCCTGTTTCTGATTCTGTGTCTCCCTCTCTCTCTGACCCTCCCCCGTTCATGCGTCTCTCCCTGTCTCAAAAATAAATAAACGTTAAAAAAAATTTAAAAAAAAAAATAAAATCATTTTTGGGGGGATGGGAGGCAGTCATGGAGAGTACCGGGAGCCAAGAGACATGAAGTCTAGCCCTGCTTTTTCACTTGTACCTGTGACATTGAGCAGTTCTCCAGACCTCTCAGAGATGGTTTCTACATCTATAAGCTCCCATATCACCATGTTAGTGAAGATCGAATGAAAATATGTGTTAACATTATCAAATGAAAATATGTGTGCTTTTTATCCACAAAGAGCCACACTTGTACTTGCAGTTGGTGATCTAACCACCCTTAGAGGCAGTCTAGAATTAAGACCCCTCCAAGGTGTCATTAAATGAAAGCAGTATGTCAAACAGCAAAATGGTGCTGAGCACATAGTAAGTGATCAGTGAAATCTAGCTGTTACCATTATTAGTGATATCACCAAGTCTTTATATTTTAAGTTTATTTGTTAATTTTGAGACAGTGTGTGTGTGTGTGTGTGTGTGTGTGTGTGTGTGTGAGAGAGAGAGAGAGAGAGAGAGAGAGAGAGAGAGAGAATCCCAAGCAGGCTCTGCACTGTCAGTGTGGAGCCTGATGTGGGGCTTAAACTCATGAAACATGAGATCATGACCTGATCTGAAATCAAGAGTCAGATGCTTAACTGACTGAGCCACCCAGGCACCCTGATATCACCAAGCCTTACCTCTTTCCTTATGTATGAGGCAGGTGGTGATTGCTAGAACTTTTTAAAGCTGATTTTATTTTCATTAAAATGATGTATATGTATGAGTTTAAAAAGTCAAATGGTACTAACAGCCAATGAAAAATAACACTCCCCTTCATCATCCCTTCCCAGGCTTAGTCCTCAGAGGCTAGCCTTTTCTTGAATGGTTTCTTGTGATACTTTACCTCCATATACAATATGAGGTATGAACAATATACAGTGATGCTGTTTTTTAATACAAAAAGCTTAGAATTTTCTACTGACTTCCCCTTAGGGTAGATGAGGATTTAGCCATCTTACTTTTTATTCTCTTCATTTCCCTCCCCAAAATATATAAAAGTCTTCAGAGAATAGTGTTTATTGATTTTTCTCTTTTGTGCTTTTTGGTTTTTTTCTCTGGAGTTAATAATTGCCTGATGTTTCTTTGCTTAGTTTTCAGTATACTTGTCACTAATTTTAACCAAATCCAGCAGCAGGTTTACCATATGCATCTCAGTACTATTTCTAAACATTCAAACTCATCAAATGAGGCTCCTGGAGTCTTCACTGTGATGCTTCCATCTAGATTGGTTGCCTTGCTCTGCTGCATACCCAATACACCAACGGGGATTTTGCCATTCTCTCATGTTGGGTCCCTTGATCCCAGGAGCCTGTTTTCCTCTGTTTCTGCATTTACCCATTTTTGTTGCAGCACATCTTCCAGTAGCTTTCCAAGAAGGCCAGTGGTAGTTTGAGTTCTGAACCATTGTATGTGACCCTTCTTTTTGTCTTCATAAATTAAAAAAAGATTAAACATTTTATTGAAATATAATTTGTATACCACAGAGTTCACCTATTTAAACATATACTTAAGAGGCGCCTGGGTGGCTCAGTTGGTAAAGCATCCACCTTCAGCTCAGGTCATGATCTCCTGGTTCGTGGGTTCAATCCCCGCATCAGGCTCTGTGCTGACAGCTCAGAGCCTGGAGCCTGCTTTGGATTCTGTGTCTCCCTCTCTCTCTGCTCCTCCCCAGCTCACACTCATCATCCCCAAAAGCAAGCTTGTACTTATCAACAGTCCCCGCCTACTCTCTCCTTGCCTTGGGTTTAGGTAATCACTAATCTGCTTTCTGTCTCCACTGATTTGCCTATTTTGGACTTTATATAAATGGGATCGTACCCACTTAGGATTTATGAAATGTGTGCTATTCTTTGATGGTTCTTTCACCCAACGTAACATTCTCAAGTTTCATCCATGTTGTGGCATGCATCAGGACATCATTCCCTTTTTATTTATTTATTTTTTTAATATTTATTTTTGAGGGAGAGAGAGACAGAGTGTGAGCTGGGGAGGAGCAGAGAGAGAGAGGGAGACACAGAGTCCAAAGCAGGCTCCAGGCTCTGAGCTGTCAGCACAGAGCCCACCGTGGGGCTCGAACTCACGGACTGCGAGATTGTGACCTGAGCCGAAGTACCTTTGCTTGTGCATTTGTCAGTCGATGCACATTTGGGTTGCTTCCACTTTGGGGCTGTTATCAATAGTGTTGCTATGAACATTCATACACAAGTTTTCGTGTGGACATTTGTTTCCATTTCTCTTGGGCAGATGCTTAAGAAGTGGAATTTCTGAGTTAACAGTTTCTGCATTTCCATCTGGTATCAGATTGACCGAAATCTCTCTTCCCTTATTGCCTCCTTTCCCATGCACCTTGTCCAGGTGAGTTTATACCTTACTATAAAAATATAGCTTCCTGTTTTCAATGGCTTTTCTGTCACCTTAGTGGAATTTTGGGAGGGAGGAGATCAGGATTCTCTTGGTTCATTAACATGTTTCGTTGAGTGCTTATCGTGTGAAAGGCTTATTGTGTGCTGTACAGAGAAACAGACAGCAAACATAATAAGTAAAACGTAGTACACCAGGGGCACCTGGGTGGCTCAGTCGGTTGAGCGTCCGACTCGTGATTTCAGCTCAGTCCGTGATCCCAGGGTCATGGGATTGAGCCCTGTGTTGGGCTCTGTGCTGAGTGTGGACCCTGCTTCAGATTCTCTCTCTCTCTCCCCCTCCCCTTGCCCCTTCCCCCCAATACAATAGAATAAAATAAAAATAAAAAATAAAACTCTGCCTCCAAAAAAAAAAACCCGTGGTATGCTAGAAGGTGATACACACCTTGCAGAAACCCATGGCAGGGATGGAGGAAAGGGGGTGTGGAAGTACAGGGGGTGGAGTTGCCATTTTAAACACTGATGAGGCAACATCTGGACATGAGGAAACTGAGGGGGTGTGTGCCACGCACATACCCAGGGCGGTGTATTACAGACAGAAGGAAACAGCCAATGCAAAGGTCATGCGGTGGGAGTATGCGGAGGCCTTTGAGGGATACGGAGGAGGTTAGGTGGGAGCAGAGGAGTCGGGAGGCAGCCAGGGAGACCTGGAAAGGAGGTCAGGAAGGAATGGAGGTCTTGGTCACGTGGGGCCTTGTCGGTCTTAATAAGGTCTTGGGCTTTCTCTTGGGGCAACAGGAGGGGCCCCAGTGCAGTTTGAGCAGAGGGTCAACGTGGTGAGACTTCCTTTGTTTCAGTGATCCCTCTGGTTGCTGGGTTTATAACAGACAGGGAGGCGGAGGCAGGGAGCCCTGTGGCAGCCGCTGCTCCGATCCTGCAACGGTCCTGCCCCAGACAAGGCGCTTCCATGGAGATGGAAAGGGTGAAAGCATAGACTTCCCGGTGTCTTTGGGAGATAGAATCAGACATGACTCCCACATAGTGGGTCTGAGTAACTGGAAGGATGAAGTTGCCCTGAATTGAGATGAGAAGGCTGTGGGGTGGAGCAGGTGTGGGCTGGAAGAGGAGGATCCATTCTGGACACACTCAGTTTGAGAGGTCTCACTAGGCATCCAGGGGAAGATGCCACGCAGGCAAGTCCAGGCCAGTGTGGGAGTTCTGTGGTATAAAAATGGGATTTGGGGCGCCTGGCTGGCTCAGTCAGAAGAGCACGCAACTCTTGACCTCGGGTCATGAGTTTGAGTCCCATGTTGGATATAGAGATTAAATAAACTTTTTAGAAAATGGAATTTCCTATGGACTTGGGTGATTATGATGCGTTGCATAGGTTCATCAGTGGTGACAGATGTATCACTCTGGTAGGGGAAGATTGATAAAGGGGGGCTGTGCACATGGAGGGTCAAGACATATATGGGAACTCTTCTGTATGTCCTGTTCAGTTTTGCTGTCAACCTAAAACTACTCTTAAAAAAAGTCTATTTAAAACAAAAATGGTATTGAAAGCCATGAGACTCGGTGAGATAATCAAGGGAGTAAGTGTGCAAGAGAAGAGCTCCAAAGACTAAGGGTATGGTGCCCACTTGTAAGAAGGAGGGGAGGGGGCCGTGGGAGCAGCAAATGTGGCAGAAGGAAAACCAGGAGAGTGGCCCAAGAGGGGCGTAGGGGGGAACAGGCTCCAATCTCTCAGGAGACATAGCACCACATCCTTGCTGAGGCTCTCTGGGCCTCAGTTTCCTGATCTGCAGGGTAAATACCCTGACCTCCAAGGATCCCTCTGGCTGTGATATGCCATGAACGTGTGACTTGAAATGCAAGGGAGATCAAACACGGGAAAGGCCGTTGGCGTCTGCTTGCTCCTCCGTGGGGAATGCAGAGTTTAAAGACAGCAACACTGACACCATAAAAATGTGGGTTTAAACACTGGTAGATTCAACCCCGTAGAGATTTGGACCAGTTTCCAACTGCTGATTTTTCTCCCTGATTTGAAAGCATATACACTGCAGAAATTTTGCAAAACTAGAAAATGTAACGTGGAAATTAAAACCACCACTTAGCCTATCTAGAGATAAATGCTAGTAACATTTTCGGGGTGCCTGGGTGGCTCAGTTGGTCGAGCGTCCAAGTTCGGGTCAGCTCATGATCTCGCGGTTGATGAGTTTGAGCCCCGAGTTGGGTCTGTGCTGACGGCTCAGGGCCTGGAGCCTGCTTCTGATTCTGTGTCTCCCTCTCTCTCTCTGCCCCTCCGCTGCTCATGCTCTGTCTCTCTCTGTCTCAAAAATAAATATAACCATTAAAACAAATTTTTTTTAAATGCTAGTAACATTTTGGCATAGTTTTCTGCAAGCTTTCTATCCATAACTGGACTGTATTTCCTCCTCTTCCCTGCTGAAAATTTTCTTTTTTTTTTTTCCCTGTTTTTTTTCAATAAAAAAAAAAAAAAAAACCCAAAAGCCAAAAAACCAGTACTTACAACTGTTAAATATCCCATCATAGGAATGTATGAATGTACTGTAACTTAGTCACTCTGTTAATGAGCATTTAGGGCACTACAAATAGCATTGATAAAAAAATAAAAAGAGTTAGGATGTTCAACTGTACACATAATCTTTGCACCTCTTAGTCTTTCTTTGGCATAAATTATCAGTTGTAGAATTATTCACTGGTCCCGTAGGCATAAACATTTTGAAAGCTTTTGTACATGTTGCCAAATATGCATCTTAACACATCTGCCTCTCTTGCCTTCCAGAGAGGTTGTAACAATTTACTTTCCTCCATTCTCTGTGCCTGTCAGTTGCATGACACTGTTACTAACCCTGTGGATTCCCCATAATTTCTTTAGAAATGCCACTTTTCACTGTGTACAGGCTAAAGTTTACTAAAGCAGCACTGTAAGGGGGAGCAAGAGTAATTCAGATTCCAGTAAATTCTTGTGCCTACATGCGCTGGGCACTTTGCCAAGTGCTTTCTTGTTTATTGCTAGCGAACGCCACACCCTTAGAATGTAGGTGGCATCCTTCCCTTGTCCAATCCCATGAAGCCGTGTTTGAAGACACACAGCTGGTTGGCAACATGCCCAGGACTGGTACCCAGGTCTCTTGACTCCAAGTGGGGTACTTATCTATTTATCATACTATGTACCTCACCTGCCTCATATGGCCTAGTGTATACTCTTTATGAGAGACTCTAAAATATAATCTGTCTAGTAAAATAGACGAGATGCTACAATACACTCACAGCTTACTACTTTTTTTAAGTTTCTCAGTAGAACAAGAAATCACATTGAACTCTGAAGTCAATAATCACTCTGACATCCTAGGCTCTTCTCCGTGCCTGGCCAAATGAGGATTCAACCAAAGGTGGGACCAGTGGGGGGTAGGGAGGGGCCAAACCTCTTGTCCTCTTCTTGGCCAGATTTGAGAAGCCTTGAGATGAGCTACAGACAGTGAGTGATGCTGTCTGGATGGTGGGCCCCTTCAGCCCACATGCAGACCGCGGGCAGAACTTCATCTCGTGTGTGTGTGTGTGTGTGTGTGTGTGTGTGTGTGTGTGTTTTCTTTTGGTAAGCTTTAGGAATCATGAGGCTCTATACTTGTATTCTTGGTCTTCTATATAGTATGTGCACCTTGAAAACTGGCTTTTGGATCTTTAGACACTTAAAACAGATATTTAAAGCAACTTCACTAAGACAGTCTTTTCATGTCCCCAAACAGAAGTTTTAAACTGTGTACATTAAACCTTGACCATGGTCTTTTTTTTTTTTTTTTTTTTTTAGTTTATTTATTTATTTTGAGACAGAGAACAAGTAAGCATGAGAGGGGGGAGGGACAGAGAGAGAGGGAGAAAGAGAGCATCCCAATAGGGCTCCGTGCTGACGCACAGTGCCACATAGGGCTCGATCTCACAAACTATGAGATCATGACCTAAGCTGAAACCGAGAGTCTGTGCCTTAACCGACTCGGCCACCCAGGCACCCCCATGGTCCCGTGGTCTTTATTTTTGTACTCATCATTTGATTTGCCAACAGGACAGGGAAAGAGATTTGAAGCTGTGCTATTTTCCCCTTATCTCAGGAAGGCCTGGCTGCCCTCGTAGCTCAGGAGGCATTCATGAGCATGTCCTACGCCACACCAGGGCATTTCAGGACACTGTGGGGCTGGGCCTGGCACCTGGCATATTTAGCTATGCTCACCCATTGTGCCCGTCTCCGTATTTCCTGTGTTACAATGATCTGTTATGTTACCTGTAATTTGGCCTCCAGAGCAGTTTTCTGGGGGACATGTGCTGCACAAATGCCCTTGTCACTGCTGTGAGAATACAGCCGCCTCGTTCAGATCCAGGATTCTGCCAGAGTTCAAAAGTCCTGCTCTTACAAAGAGGGAAGTGGCTGCCTGGGCTTGAAGTATGTTTTTTGCTTTTTGGTTTTTTTTTTTTAAATGTTTACTTATTTTTGAGACAGAGAGAGAGAGAGCCTGAACGGGGGAGGGGCAGAGAGAGAGGGAGACACAGAATCCGAAGCAGGCTCCAGGATCCCAGCGGTGAGCACAGAGCCCCACTCGGGGCTGGAACTCACAGACCATGAGATCATGATCGGTCGGAACCCACTGAGCCCCCCCAAGCGTCCCTGGGCTTGAAGTATGTTACCAGGGTCTGGAAGCCTGCGGGGAGGGCAGCCCCAGAGGAGGCCAACAACAGGAGGAGGCGGGTTTTTATAATAAGCTCTTCTGCTGGTTCTGAGCTGGTTCCTGGTCACCATAATCTCCTCCATCCTCCAGCGCAGCTCAAAACCCAGGTCGTCCTCACGATCTCTCCTGGCAGCCGGGGACAGGGGGTGCTCAGAAACACTCCGAGGAAAGTGGCTTTGAGAGGCTTCAAGAGTGAGGACAGACATGAGAAAACAACCACAGGAGGCCCGGGATGGGGTAGAACTGGGACCGAACGGGTGGGTAGAAGGCGGGAGGAAAAATGAGCGCACCGGGCAGCTCAGAATAGAAGATACAAAAGAAAAGTGCCAGCTAGTGAAAACACTGCAAACGGACGGGTGGCAGGGCCCGGCGACTGGGGAGCGGTTTAGAAAAATAGCAATTAGCACAGCTAAAAATAAAGACCAATTTGGAGACAAAGCCAGATACACAAGGAGGAAAATAAGACTCGCCAGAAAGACAGTGCTTCGCAAACGGAACGCTCAAGAAAATGAGGCTAACGACACTCCCTTTGGGGCTGTTTTGCAGGGGAAGGAGACAATAGATAGAGCGGGGGGCGGGGGGGGGGTGGTGGTGGTGCTGAGCAGGTGATTGGTGGTGGGAGAGGAGAAATCGGAACCGGAGCGCAGCGTGGACCGGAGTGATCCCGAACGCTGAGCGAAAGGCCCTGCCGGAAGCTGCAGCACGTGTCCCCAAAGTTACAGATGTGTCCCCGGCCGGCCGCGCTGTGGGGGCAGAGGCATCACGCGGCGCTGGAACCCGGAGGGTTCCTGCAGAATTCCGCCGAGGCCCGCTCCTGGAACCTCCAGGCCACGGGCAGAAGGCGCCCAAGTTCCGGCGCCCGCGCCGCGCAGCTCGGCTGGGCTCGCTGCGCGCGCGGCCCGGCGGCCGGGACCCTGGCGACGCGCCACCGGCTTCGCGGCCGTGGGAGGGCCCGGCACCCGCGGAGTCGCGGGGCGGGCAGGCCCGGGCCCTCGGAGAACCTGGATCCCGGGGGCGAGAAGGCGAAGGCCGTGGGCCGCGCCCGGATTTTGCAGAACCGTGAAGCCGAGGCTTCCGGGTCCGTGTAGCGAGAGGGGACCCCCGACTACCGCCCGGCCAAGGCGCGCGGAGCCGCGGAGCGCTGTGCGCCGGCGGCGCCGTGCCCGTTTCCCGCGGCTGCAGGAAGAGGGCGGGAGACCGGTTTGGACGCGGAGTCGCGAGGCGGGCGGGGCGGGGCCCGGGGCGACCTCTTCGGCGAGCTCCGCTGGGCGGCGGGGGGCCCCGGGGCGCACGGGCGCCAGGAGAGAGCTCCTAAGCCACGGGCGGCGCGGGCTCCCTCCGGGGCAGTGAGCCCCACCCCGGGCACGGGGTCGGGTCCCGGCGTTTGATCGCCCGGGGGCCGCCCTGGCCCGCCCGGGACCCCGAGGCGGGACCGCGGGGCTCCCACCGGGGCGGGCGGGCAGGGCGCACCGAGCGCGCCACGCGGCGCCTGGCTGGGAGGAGGGCGGCGGGGCGGGGGCGGGCGCGCCGGGGCGGTGCCGAGCCGGCTCCTCCTCCTCCTCGGCCTCCACCTCCCCTCCGTCCTCAGGCTCAGCCGTCGCGCCGCCCGGCCGCTCCTCCTTCCTCCCCGGGCGACCGCGGCGATGTTTAACCGCGCCGTGAGCCGGCTCAGCAGGAAGCGGCCGCCGTCAGGTAAGCGGCTCCCGGGCCGGCGGGCTGGGGTTCGGGGCCTCCGAGGAGCCGCCTCGGCCGCCGCTGCCCGCCCGGGGTCCCGGGCATCCTTCCCTCCCTCCTGTGTTCGGGCGCGGCTTGGCGATGCCACCCGACGACAGTCGCCGCGGACCGCGCCACTTCTCCTCGCTCCTTCCAGCGTCCCTGCGGCCGCCGCCGCTGAGGGAGCGCAAAGTCCCCCCCCCCCCCCCCCAGAGGCGCTGCGGGGAGGAAGTTTGGACAAAAGGGGGAACAACAGCAGTTTTCTTTTTAGTGATGGTCTGCGAGGAGAAAGGAGATCCCAAACACCCGAAACTTTGGAGAGAGTGTGGGCTCTAGATCCGAAAGCAGAACGTCGCGCGGGGCCCTTCTCCCCTGGAGCTCTCTGCCTCTCTGTCCGCTGCGGGCGTCGTTGCGAATGATGCCCGCGCGGCGCCCAGAGGAGGCACGACCGGACCCCGGGGCACCGGACTGGCAGCGGGGCCTGGGCTGCCCGGCGCCTTCAGTTCTGCGCTGCGGAGCCCAAATGTGGGCGCGCCGAGGAGGGTGAACAGCAGGGTGGAGAATGCACATCTGTAGTTGGCGCCGGGGAGCGCTGACATTACCGTGCACTGGGCTTGGCTGTCCCAACGGACCAGCCTGAGCCACAATTCGGAGCAATTTGATAGGACAAAGAATCCACGGTGGAGACGGGACCATGCCTTTGATTCCAACCATCTTACCGTTTTTGTGCAGAATAATAGCTGTGCCCCTCTGAGCTCGTCATGTGGGCCCGGGTCTCTGTTCACCCAGTTCTGTGTTGTCTCTCCACCCGTAGGACGACCTCATGAGACAGGTACTGTCTCCTGGTATTGGCCACGTTCCAGAGGAGGGAACGGAAGCCAAGAGTCGTTAGGTAACTCGCCCCAAGTCACACTTAGGAGGCGATGGAGAAGCTGAAACCCAGGTTTGCCTGATTCTGGAGTTGGGAGGCTTTTCTGCAGTGTTCCACTCCCAAACTGACTTCTTCATGGTGCTAAGAGTCTGTGCTGGTTGGTCCGTGTCCTCTTCTCACTGACTATCATATTTTATGGGGACATTGCAGTTAAGAGGATGGACTGGGACCAGACAGGCTGGGACCAAATCCCACCTCCACTGCTGTGGAAACTTTGTGTCTGTGCAGATAAGGATCTGCAAAATGGGAATAAAATAGCTATCCCTCTTTGAGCGCTTACGTGGAGCTGGTTTCCTGTCCATTATGCAAATCATTGCGTTAATAGGACAATCCTTATAAAGTAGGACTTCGTAGGGTCATGGTAAAGAGCTTGTATTAGTGTTAGTGGTCATGTAAATCTTGCCGTGTTGTCTGAGGGTCAAAGGATTCCTTTGTGGGGGTTCATTTCAGCCGATCCCTGTTGTTGAGTATTCATAGGCCTGGGGAGTGGTAGTCAGAGCCTGGACTCTGGAGTTAAACTCCTGGTTCCCGCCCTGACTCTATCATTTAGTGATCTTGGGCAAGTTACTTGACCTCTGAGCCAATTGCTAAATTATCGGGAAATCTGAGAACTGGCTGCTAAGTCATGGATAGCTTGAAATTGGCTGTTGGTGGGTATTTATACCATGGAAATCAACAAATGTTAAAAATCAAGCTTCCCCTCCCCCCGCAGGAGAGCTGGTTTACTAGCACACCTCTGTGTCTGTTTTTCCGCCTGTAAAGTGGGTTTCATAGAGTTGTGGGATCAAACACACTAAAACATATGAAGTCCCCAGTGCATTGCCTGGCACGTAATAAATGAATAATAATGGTTAGCTTCCCCCTTTCCTATGATAAACAGAGCTGCTCTGGACTTCTCTGCCTGAGTTATTCATTGCTTTGCTCTCATTTGGGGGCATACATGGTTTTGGGGAGAGGGTGTTGTATGTGTGTAGGTTCACTCCAGAAAGACTGGGGCGGTTTTAGGGATACCAGTGGAGTGTACCTCTTTTAGGGCGGCAACTTTTCAGCCTTATGAAATAGGGTTCGGCCACAAATACAAAGATTAGTAGCTAAGCATCATGGATGGGTATTTGATGCCTGATCTGAGAGCCCAATGTCCTTAGGATTTTTAGGTTGAAAGTATGCCCCACTGATGGGAAAGGGCAAATGAGGCCCTGCCATTTGGGCATCACCATCCAGCAGTGAGAAAAGAAGGAGTCAAGTGAGAAGGGGGGACTGTGGGCCTGGGGTGGAGGTACCGGGAAGCCAGCCGAGTGATCCATGAGACCCTGTGCAACATTTTTATTTGGTCATTTTGAATTGTTTTTCCTAAAGTGGCTCTCCAAATTGTATAAGCTTCCAGCCCCACAAGTGCTGGATCCACTCCTGCAGACCCCTGATATGGACCCGGCTACACTCCTGCCTCCCAGAACCTTCTACTGTAGACTTTTCCTGCTTTTCAGCAAAACCGCATTGGAGACAGGCTCTTCAAGCTGAGGATTTGGAGTTCCTAACCCCTAATTCTGAGGCTCAAAATGCTGTTCCTTATTCTGCTTTCTGAGATTTCTCAAAGTGTGTTCGTGAGCTACCTGGGGGTGGGGAGGGCATCGATAAAATGCAGCTTCCCAGGCCACACCCTGGGCCCACTGGTTCAGTCTTGGGGACCCAAGGTGGGAGGGAGAGGAGGCTGCATTTTCAACCAGTGCCCCCAGTGATTCTGATGCCACTGAAGTGCAAGGACCCCTTGAGGGACTCTGACCACCCTTTGCCCCTCACAACCACTTACGCTGTTGATGGTAACTGACGCTACTCACCTGAAAAGCAAAGCCAAAGCCACAGCCTTCCGTCTGCCAGCAGATTGAGGGGTGACCCGTTGAGGGAATCCCCACCCTGCCGGGCAGACCATGGCCCTCCCCAGGGCAGGGGGCCTGTTGTACATGATCCCATTAAACCCTTGGGACCAGTTTCAGATTTATTGCTGGGCTTAAGTTTTCACTTAGAGGTGACAGCATCGCAATTTAACGTCTTTGTTTTAACAACCCAGCAGCCGGGCAGTCTTGGCCCCCCAGGGAAACTTTCCCTGCAGAACATCACTGGCCCAGGACTGTGGGTTCAGGGAGAGCAACGCAGGGACAGAGTGGCGGGGCTGGGCCGAGGAAGGGGTGTTGATTTAAACCAGTGTGGTCAGCCACGTGGTCAGCGCCAGCGCCAGCTCTGAATGCCGTGAAGAGCAGCCTGTAGACGGTGGGGGTCAGGTGCTAATGATGCTCTTTTTTTTTTTTTTTTTTTTTATGCCTTCATTGACTTTGTATGGGACGGATGTCTCCTTTTGTCACTGTTAGGCATTTGGGGAACCTAAGCAGGTGCCTGGGGGGGCCATTTCCTGGGACTTCCTGGATGAACTGAGCCACTTCCCCCGCTGGGCTTGAGTAATGCCCTCTGCCTCAGGCGCTGGGCTCGGAAGCTTGCTGTTTAAATTGTACTAAATTTACTCTCCTTGGTATCTTCTGCTTCCCTCAGATAGCTCTCCACTGCAGCAGGCCCCAGGAGGGACGGTGGGGGCGGAGGGGGCCTGGGCAGGCGACAGCAGCAGCTCCCTGATAAGAGCTGTCAGGAGGCGTCCACTGGGAGGAAACAGCCCCACGCAGGCTCCCGGGGACTCATTTCCCTTCTAAGCCAGTTCGCATCCCTCCAGGCCTCGCCGAGTGCCCTTGGGTCAGCTGTGCTGCCCCCTCTGCGCGGTGCTCAGGACCCCTCATCTGGCCCGCCTTCTCTCCTGGCCCCGTTTCCCCGTTCTTGCTGTGCCCTTGGGCGGCTGGGCATTCCCACTTCTGCCCCTTTGCTTCCCGAGGGTGTCCTCTGTCCTAAGTCTTCTCCCAAAGCTGGGTCTCCCTGCTCCCTGCCGCTCTCTCCAGCCTCATGCCTCCCTCCCTCTCTGCCCCCGAAATGCAGCCTGTCCACTTTGTCTTTTCCTGGACAGCTGCAGAGGCCACCAAGGGGCAGGGACTTGACAGGAGCAGCCCATTTAGGAGGGGACAGACCAGAGAACTCAGCTCCCTGACCCAAGTCCAGAGCTATCTGCATGGCCTCGCTCAGGATCCACTTGGTTGTTTTGTTCAAATATATTTGGGGTGGGGCGCCTGGGTGGCTCCGTCGGTTAAGCATCCGACTCGGGCTCAGGTCATGATCTTATAGTTCATGAGTTCGAGCCCTGCATCGGGCTCTGTGCTGACAGTTTGAAGCCTGGAGCCTGCTTTGGATCCTGTGTCTCCCTCTCTCTACCCCTCACCTGCTCACACTCTGTCTCTCAAAAATAAGTAAACATTAAAAAATATATATTTAGAGCTGAAATATGTATATATGTATATATATGTAATGGGGAGCTGCTAAATTTTCTTTCCTGTCTCCCTTCTTCCTTTCTCCAGTCAGGACATTATAAACAAAGCCATCATCAGCCATCTTTATCATCCCATGAACAAAAGGGCATTTTAACACCCTGAATAGTAAAGATATAATCTTGTGTAAAGAAATGTCCTGGGGACGCCTGGGTGACTCAGTCCGGTGAGCATCCGACTCTTGATTTCGGTTCAGGTCATGATCTCACGGTTCATAGGTTCGAGCCCTGCGTTGGGCTGTGTGCACTGATTGCATGGGGCCTGCTTGGGATTCTCCATCTCCTCTCTCTCTCTGCCCCTCCCCTGCTCACACTCTCTTTGTCTCTCTCATAATACATACATACATACATACATATATACATACATGCATACTTACATACATAAATAAACTTTAAAAAGAAATGTCCTGATACTCAGGAATCTTCTAGAAGTTGTTGCATCTAGGGAGAGGCCCTGGGTAGGCAAGGGACAGAGCTGAGAGGAAGCCCTGTTCTACTGTGCTCCCTCTTCGGCCTCTTGAATTTTGTACTATGTAAATAATGATCTCTTTCCTAAGAATAACCCAGCGCTGTCCTTACTGCATCAAGACAGCTCACTTGGTAAATATTTCCTTATCCTTATTCTCATTTCTTCACGAACCAGTGAAATAAACTCCGTGCCAGCCTGTGGCATTGTGGGCAGACGGCCATCTGGGAACTCCTGGTCTCACCTTCTCAATTAATTTTAAGTTCCGTGAGAAAGAGGGCCCTGCCTTTCACTTCTTGCGTCTGTCACGGCCCTTCCCTTTCTAGGCTCTGATGCCAACTTGGGGTTGAATCCTACCTCGTCTCCTTCTTCGCTTGCTCCTTGGAGCCGGTTTATTGAACCTCGTTGTGCCTTTGTTTCCTTCTCTGTAAAATGGGCCAAAGATGAGCCCGACTTCTACGGGTCACTGGGAAGTTGAGACAGGATATAGTAAGTGCTCAGTCAAGCAGCTATTTTTACAGCTGTCATCCTCACTGTCTCGCCCCCAATCTCTCAGAAAACGTTCATCAATGTAAACATGACCATGAGCGCCAGGCACTGCTGACCCTGAGGACGACGCAGCTCTTACTCAAGAAATGCACAGTCTCTCTGATCCTGGAGGGGGGGATGTCATTTACTTGCCTCTCGATAGGGGCCGGGGGCAGCGGGGGCAGGGGAGGGGGGGGGGGGGGGGAGTGAGGGCACATTTATGCATGACTGTCAGGCCCCCAGGGGAAGCACAGGGGCTTCTGGGAAGTGAAGAAAATAATGACAGGGTCTTCATTTTCACCCCCAGGATAGGGCTCCCGGGTAATTTTATTTTTTCTGGGTCTTTGCCTAGAAAGTGAAGATTCTAGGGAGTCTACAAATAACAGTCTGGCGTTCTTATTTCCTTCCCTCTGGTAGAAACTGGAAACCAGTGGCCATCTGTTGTTTAGTCCACTCAAAAGAGGATGTGGAGGCTTGTTTTTCCTCCAGACCCAAGGGTGTTCAGGAGACCCGCAGCCCCCTGGCCTGTCTCCCACGAAGCGTCTCTGAGAAGGCAGTGGGTTTTTGGGCTGTGTGAAGCTCCTCAAGTGGACCCTGGAGCATGGAATGTAAGGAGTGACCCCCACCTCCTTTGGCGATGACCTCAGCTTGTGTGTTGCCCGGGTGACAGCGGGGCAGGGCAGGGGCTGGGGGGAGCGAGGAGTGCAGGCACAGGTGCACAGGTGACCTTTGGAGGCACTGCCTGAGCAGTCAGCTTTCTCTGAGGTCTCTGGCTTCATGTGAAAAACGCCATGATGCCTTTTCTGAGCCCAGCCAACCCTCTGCAGCCCTGTCACCCTCTCTGGTCTTTGATGCTTGCTATTAGTAGGATTATTTTTAAGCTTTTTCATTTTTGTTATTATATTCTGCTAATTGCCATTCATGCAGACCTCCGCACCAAGGGAATTGCATGCTTGAAGGATAGTTATTCTCAGAAGTTAGATACTGGAGCCGAAAAACACTTAAGTAATATTTAGATAGAGTGTTTCCATGACCCAGTTTCTCTGGAGCCTTACATAGATCACCAGTTGTAACAAACTGATTCTCTGCTTCTAAGTTTGGAAAAAAGAAAAAGTCTTTTTTTTTTTTTAATGTAATATGTTTGATGTGGCATAGTTGATATGAAGTTTTAAATAAGCTTCTTGGGGGTGCACTTTCCTTGAATATTTATGGGAGTATGGCGTGTGAGTGTGAGTGTGTGTGTGTGTGTGTGTGTTGTACCAAACCACTTTAGAATTTTGGAGTGAACGTTTCTGCCTCTTCCTAGGCTTGAATATTTGGCTTGTTTTCTTTAATGATGCTGTAAGTTTTGGGGGGTACTTAGGAGAGACTCTTTGATGTTGGACGTTGACTCTGCTTTGAGGAAGTTGGTATTGAGATTTTATTAGAACATTATTTGACTGGGAAAACTGTCTAGGCAGGATAATTACCCAGACCTTCCTGCAGACTAATAGCAGGAATCCAGGCTGCAAGCATTCAGTTTCGATGAGTGTTACGGATGCCTTTTGAGTATGGATTTCCAAGGAGTTAATGTCTGGCGAAAGCCCCTGATAGATATGACATCATAGCATCTATAAATAATGCATTACGAAATACGCGGCAAGCAACCAGCCTCCGCCATCTGTATCTTTGAAATACTGGCTTTTACTGAAGCCAGAAACCACATAGAACCGCATAAATGTAAATGGAGAGTGTATGGACACTGTGTTTGAGTGTTAGATGATGCTGGCCCGGTCTCGTGTGGGTTTTTGTCTACGTAGAATTCCTTCTCAGTTTTCTCAGGCTTTCCCCACGGTGCAGATGGTATCTTTCTCTTCAAGGCTGCTATGTTCTGGCCTTGGTGAGTGTGAGGACCGGCAGATGTCAAAACTAAAAATGGCACTCGAGTCTCATGGTGAAGGTCGTGCTTGGACCCTGATACCCCCACCCCCCGCCCCTTTCCTAGCTGGGTGACCCTTGCAAGTTACCACGCTTCATCTGTGTTTCCTCATCTGTGAAGTGGGGTGATATGAATCACACCACAGGGTCCTTGTGAGAAGTGGATGATTTAACTCACAGAAAAAGCTTGGAACAGTACCCAGCGCACTATAAGCAATTTATAAGTGTTCACTGTTGTTATTAGCTGATGATGGATTAGTGTGAAGATCAATGTATTGACAAATAAGTATTATGCCTACAAAAATTTGATTTAAAATGCTTTAACTTTTTTTTTTTTAAGAGACAGAGAGCGAGCAGGGGAGGGGCAGAGAGAGAGGGAGATACAGAATCCGAAGCAGGCTCCAGGCTCTGAGCTGTCAGCAAAGAGACTGATGCAGGGCTTGAACCCACGAACTGTGAGATCGTGACCTGAGCGGAAGCCGGGTGCTCAACTGACTGAACCACCCAGGCGCCCCGATCTGAAATGCTTTAAAGAGCCCAGGAGATTAAAAAAATTTTTTTCCAGGGGTGCCTGGGTGGCCCAGTCGGTAAAGTGTCTGACCCTTGATTTCAGCTCAGGTCATGATCTCACGGTTTGTGAGTTCAAGCCCCACACTGACGGCCTGGAGCCTACTTGGGATTCTCTCTCTCTCCCTCTTTCTGTCCCTCCCCTTCTTGCTCTCTGTCTCTCTTTCTAAAAATAAATAAGCTTAAAAAAATTAAAAAAAATTTTTTTCCATTGCGAAAATGTTTTATAGGTGAACTAAAAACAATAAGAAAAGATAAACAGATCTGGACAAAATTGAAACAAACAAATGTTATCAGCGGTGATTCGTTACTAGCTTGAGTGATCTTAAAGCTGCTAGAAAAATATGTTTGACTGTTTTTTCCCACCTGTGCATTCCAAGCTTGCTTTCTTGTGTAATCCACCCCAACTGGCAACTTTTGTCAATGAAAAAGCAAAGGGGAATATTACACCTTTATGGCTCCAAGTGCCGGGAGTTGAGAAGCTGGGAACTCTTGATTTTGTTTTATTCTTAAGTTCAGATGTAAACCTGCTTGCTATGGAGAGAGGTTATTTCTTTTTCTTACAATTATTGGACTGATTGTTACATTGAAGGTGAACTTGTCTTAGGATGCCTTTACATATGTGCATTGGTAAGTAGTGAAAGTCTCCTGAGCAGGGGACCCTGAGTAGAAATACCCTGAGTTAAGGGGCAATGTCTAGAGTAGTACCAAATGGGGCGGGCCTCTGCTCAGTCTCGCTGGAGGTCAGGATAATGACTTGGAAAAGAGATACATCATTAAATGAATGGAGTGTGCAAATGCTGCTCTCTCCAGAGCTATCTATGCATGTTGCTACCAATCAAGAAGGATTAAGAAAAACAGGCGTAGCCAGAAGCCTTCATCAGGCTTTTGAAAGACAATCAGGAAGTCTTGGAAAAATTCAAACCAATATTTCTGGGGAAAGTGAGAAAACATGGCAGACAGAGTGTGGGTAGAAGATTCCTATGGTCAGGATGGTTGGGGCAGAAGGTGGGCAGAAAGGCAAGAAGGAACTTGTTTGTTTGTTTGTTTTTTAATGCATGTTTATTATTTTTTTCTTTTTTGTTGTTTTTTAAAAATATAATTTATTGTCAAATTGGTTTTCATAGTGTGTGTTTATTTTTGAGAGAGAGACAGAGAGACAGAGAGAGAGACAGCACGAGTTGGGGAGGGGCAGAGAGAGAGGCACAGAATCTGAAGCAGCCTCCAGGCTCCGAGCTGTCAGCACAGAGCCCATGCGGGGCTCGAACCCACGAATCTTGAGATCATGACCTGAGCTGAAGTCTGACACTTAACTGACTGAGCTCCCCGGGTGCCCCGGATTTTGTCTCTATCCAGGGCAGCAAACCCAGACACTAGTAACCACGGCCAAGGAGAGTAGTGAGCTATATCTTGGTGTCCTTTCTGAGCCAGCTCTGGAAATTCTGTGCCCTTTTGTAACAGTGTCGTGGGAGATGTATTCCTTTACTCTTGGTGGCAAGGAAGTGGTAGCCCCACAGAGAACTGAGAGGAAGGGCCACTTATTTTGCAAAGTCCCCGGGTTCTGGAGCAGTCTGGGGTTCTGTGGAGGTGGTCCTTATAGGGACAGTCGCCTTCACACGTAAGTCCCAATACTGGTTCCATCAAGGAGTTCTAGTTCATTTTACCCCCTGAACCTTTATTTCCCAGTAAGGAAAATAAGGGGACTAGACCAGACTAGTAGGCATTGAATTCTAAGACTTTTTGTTCGAGTGAAAGCTGGCACAGAAGCCTAACATGCCAAACGATTAGAGTATGAAATAAAGGGTAGGGGAGGTACAATTATCTCATGGTGGGGCCAGATATCCTATCTCTCAGTTAACCAGACAATCTGGTTAACTCTTTTGGCTACATGAGAATGCACCAAGTGTATTTATTTTCAAGACAGTGTGGCAGCGAAAGCCCAAGGGTGGTTTGGTTTATTATTGAAAAGAATGCCAGGAGTCTTGGAATCCTTTCAGACCTAGGTTGAAAACTTATGGGCAAAGTAGGTGTTCTGCGACACGGAGAGGAATTTGTGGCTGCCTAAGACTGTTCCCGGAATAGCCCACTTGTGTCTCTGCATTTATTTACTTAAGAGAAGGTCTGCTGAGGAAATGGAGTAAATTGTCAAGCTGTATTCAAGGACAGGACCGTAAATTGGTGAAATGCTTGGCACAATGAACCCTCTTGCAGAACTTTCTTATAATAATGACCTTTTAACTTGATTTATACTTTGTGGGGAAGAAACTCGGTGTTTAGATGCTTGCCATTCTAGCATTTGCAAAGAGAGCGGGGGACTAATTTAATATCCACGAACTGAAGATTCACTTTAGAGAAGCATCGGGTCCATTTGTGATGTGTTCGAGTGAGTTTGCTTCGCGATTAGAGGAATAGATTTGTCCCAAATAATTCTCTTATGTGCTCCGTCACCAATGCGTATTGAAACACAGCGCCCAGCTGGGGTTTCTGGCTTCTGTTTTGTTCAGCCGGAGTCAGCCAGTGAATGTCTAAAATCCAGGTGGTTGGGCGCCTGGGTGGCTTAGTCGTTAAGCATCTGACTCTTGATTTCGGCTCAGGTTATGATCTCACAGTTTGTGAGTTCAAGCCCTGCATCAGGCTCTGCACTGACAGTGAGAAGCCTGCTTGGGGTCTGTCCCCCCCCCCCCCCCCCCCCCGCCTTCCCCTGTTTGCTCTCTGTCTCTTAAAATAAATAAAAATAAACTTTAAAAATAAATAAATAAAATAAATCCAGGTAGTTTTCCCAGATGCTGGGAGACGGTCTCAGCTGCTTGAGAAATTAACACGTGTGTTGATCCCCAATAGAACATGAAAGATCATGGGAGCTGAGTTACTATTAAGTGCAATGTATCATGATATGACTTCCCTCCAAAAACATTTGAGGGGCACCTGGGTGGCTCAGTTGGTTAAGCATCCAGCTTCCGTTCAGGTCATGATTTCACAGCTTCGTGAGTTCGAGCCCCGCCTCAGGCTCTGTGCTGACAACTTGGAACCTGGGGCCTGCTTCAGATGTGTCTCCCTCTCTCTCTGTCCCTCCCCTGCTTGTGCGCTCTCTGTCTCTCTGTCTCTCTCTTTCTCAAAATAAATAAATAAACATTAAAAAAAAACAACAACAACAAAAGCAAAAACATTTTAAACTGTATGGCATCCTGGCTATTTGCAGCAATTAATATTCATAAGACTTTTTTTCATTTATCCTTTTCGAATGGTTTGCTTTGCCGATTTTTTAGTTAAAAGCTTATTTTCTCCTACGTTCAAACTTTTCTTTATAGAAACATGTTTCTACTTTGAAAACAAAAAGGCAATGGAGAAAAAAATATTAGGTATAAAAATAGTTCACTTGATAGATCATTATTTTAGGGAAGAGGAGAGAGGAACTAACGTTTGTTGAGAGTGCAGTGTGAGCTTCTAGATGGCTGGTGTGCTTCCTCTTTTAGTCCTTGGATAATGGGAGAGATAGGAGGATTATCTTTACCTTCCACACAGAATGTTGCCCCTTACCACACAGTTTGAATTGGCCGAACTGGGTTTGGAACCTGGGCCCACCCGAAGTGGCATTCCATGGTTTTTCCTTGACTCCAGGAAGGGGCCAAATTCTGGAGAACGAGGCATGTTTGTGCTGTCACTTCCTCTCAGGCAAGTAGCCACAGTGTGTTAGCTGGAGGTCCCCTGTCCCCTTTCCTTCAGTCAAGGGACTTTGCAGGTGTCTTGAGGAAGAGAATGCATCAGATGTGCAGGTGCAGACAGTCATTCATTCATTCAGTCTACACACAGAGGAACAGTGTGATGCTGAGCCATATTGGAGCCTGAGGCAAAACGAAAAATCAGTAATACCCATCCTGTCTTTATTTAAAATTTTGATATTTTGCTCATGATGGAATTCTTTCCATTAATTTTGATTTTTCAAAATCATGCATGAAAATACCATTTATGTTCATGCCTGAGGTTTTTTTTTTTTTTTGGGGGGGGGAAACCCCCTGAAATTTTGCACCTGCAGCCAGTGCTCCCTTTTCCCACTCCATCCCAGCCCTGGTACATACTTTTATTTATGTGCCAGGCAATGAGCCACATGTTGCAGATTCAAGGTAAAGATCTACAGAAGCTTTCAGACGATTGAGTCAGTCGTACAAATAATCACAACACAGCACGATAATTACAAGACTGTGCACAAAGTGTGATGGGGAAGGAGTAGCCATTGAGTTGGGGTCCCTGGGAAGATGGCTTGAATGAGACTTGAGGGCTGCCTGAGGGTTGGCCAGTGGTCATGTGGATGGAGGAAGGATGGATGGAGAGTGGTAGAAAATGGCAAGGCCCTTTTGTCATTGCTCTGAGCCTCAGTTTCCCTAACCTGTAACATGGAGAAAATGGCAGTGCCTACTTCATAAGGTCATTATCAGGACTGGAATGATTTCCCTGGGTTAAGTGCCTAGAATATAATTATCCTGGCACATAATATATATTTGATGATGATGATGTTGTTGATGATGATGATTTTGATGACCATTATATGCAGATATTTTAAAATGAAAGTATCTTTGAGCCACAAACACATCCTGAACTTTGCTTTGCAGACATCCACAGCAGTGATGGGAGTCCCAGCAGCAGCCACCAGAACCCCAAGAGCACAGCCAAATGGGCAGCCTCTCTGGAGAATCTGCTTGAAGACCCAGAAGGCGTGAAAAGATTTAGGGTTTGCCTTTTTCATTGTTGACCGGGATTGATGCAACCCACGAAGAAGTTTAGATGTCTGTGGGGGAAACACAGGATGGTTTTTTTTTTTTTTTTTTTTAACACTGAAAATGTTAAACACTGTTTAACACTGAGAATAAGGACTTCTCAGTTGTCATGGCCGAGATGGCTTTCCTGGATGGCCATGGACCAGAACTGAGGGGCATACACAGACTGTTTCTGGTTTTCACCTGGCTGGATGGGAGCGGGTAGGGGTGATGGGGACGAGGTACCGTGCTCGCTGGCAGAATCTACAAAGAATTTCCAGCTCTGTGACACCTGGGAGGGGGCGGTCTGGGTCTCTCTGATGTGAAGGTTTGTTCCCTTGTGCATTGGGGATTCCCAGGACTCATTATTAATAGAGTGAGAGGGGTGGACAACAGCTAGAAAAGTGAGGTTGAACCCAGAGAGGAGGGTGGATGGATGGGAAGTGTCAGTCCTGCCGACAAAGAACTGCTCTGGCTCGCAGAAACCCCAGGTGTCAGAAGACCCGCGTGTGACTTCTGAGAATGCCCGGTATCTGCCTGAGTCCCACCAACTCCTGTCTTTAAGTCTTGGGCCAGGTCAGGGCAAGCCCTGATGCTGTCGGTCCCTGTTTTGGTGCCGAGGGAGGGGTGACGGGCTGGTCTACTGCCATTCCTGGACACCAGGCCATTGCGAGCCCTGTCTGGATCTCACGGAGGACGCTTTCCTGCGCACAGCGGGATAACAGGGTGTACTGCTAACTCCCCAGCGTCTGCCAAACGAAAACTCACCTCCAACTTAAAATCGTTTTCATCGTGGCATTTTCAGACATGCTTAATAGGTTTTCTTTTCTTTTGTTTAAATAAATGGGGCTGATTTTAGAGGAATGTACTTTGTTTAAACACTGTCTGGAAGGAACTAATATATCTCCCACTTTAATTTACTCTTTGGTAATTTATTGCCAGCTTAGCCTTAGTGAGTAGATTCTTGCTTCATTTTTACTCTTCCTCACAATGTCAAAGTCATTAAGTTCAAATGCGTATGAAATTCTAGCTTTAACATTAAACATGCACTTTGTTTTTCAGGATGGAGTTTTTCGCAGGGTGACTGCACCATAGTCATTTGTTGAATTTTGCCAAACCAGTCCTTGGAGAGAAACACATTATTTGTTTGTTTGTTTGTTTGTTTGTTGTTAAAGTGGAATACTGCTTGATGTTGTTTCTTCTTTTTATCCACAGGAATTTTTAAAAAAGGAATTCAGTGAAGAAAATGTTTTATTTTGGCTAGCGTGTGAAGATTTTAAGAAAACACAGGATAAGAAGCAGGTATTTCTTCCAGTCTGTAATCACATTCTTGATGATTTTTTCTCTCCTTATAAAGTTCAGCTGCCTTGGGGCGCCTGGGTGGCTCAGTCAGTTAAGCGTCCGACTTTGGCTCAGGTCATGATCTCACGGTTCGTGGGTTCAAACCGTACGTCGGGCTCTGTGCTGATAGTTCAGAGCCTGGAGTCTGCTTCAGATTCTGTGTCTCACTCTCTCTCTGCCCCTCCCCTGCCTGCGCTCTGTTTCCCTCTGTCTCTCAAAAATGAATAAACGTTAAAAAAGAATTAAAAAAAATAGTTCAGCTGCCTTTCCAATAGACTTTGAAATTGCCTAAAGAGGGGTTGCCTGCCTGGGTGGCTCAGTCGGTTAAGTGTCCGACTTCAGCTCAGGTCATGATCTTAATGGTTCGTGAGTTCCAGCCCCGTGTTGGGCTCTGTGCTGACAGCTCAGAGCTTGGAGCCTGGAGTCTGCTTCGGATTCTGCCTCTCTCTCTGCCCCTCCCCCACTCGAGCACACACATGCGCGCACAACATGCTCTCTCTCTCAAAAATAATAAACATTAAAAAATTGTTTAAGAAGAAAAGAAATTGCCTAAAGAAATCAGATCCATACTGGATTTGGGGAAAGACTGAAGCTTCAGATTAGGTCTCTTGGGTGGATCAAATATTAATAGTTTTAAAAAGTGTGTTAATTTTTGAATGGAGCAGTTCAGACGGACAAATATTTAAAGCAAAAATGACAATTTATGTCGTTTCAAGTTCATCATCGCACACGGTTTTTTTCTTCATGAATAAGTTACGAGGATGCTTCCCCAGAGTTGGACGTGTTGGCATTTTGTACGGATGTAGTAAAACGCTAAGCAGATGTGTGGCAATAAAAGTGGTACTCGAATCAGATAGATTGTCAATTATTCAACGTATCTTTACAAAACATCCTGCCGTTGGCAGGGGTCCCGCAGAGAGAGTTTCTGACTGTTCTCCTGGGTATATGTGTGCTCTCTGCAGGAGGTCGCCTTTAATTCTGACGTCAGTGGATTTCCTGTCCTTGAAGGTTGAGTGCGAGGGGAGGTGGAGGAGATTATGGGGAAGGAGGCCTGTGGATCGGGTGTGTTCGTGAAGCCTGTGCCTGTGTATGTCTCAGAGGCTCCCAGCTAAATGCCTACAGGGGCTGGTGAGGAACATGAATCCGCAAGGCTTTTGGTGTGAGGCTATAGGGAGTAGTGGGGACTGGGGCCACTGTGGGCAGCCAGCATTGCCTCCAGCGGCTGCGGCTGAGTGTAGCTGACTTTGGCAGTGAGCGCTTGGGGGCCTGTGGCTCTCTGGGCTTCCCCATGCTTCGAGTTCTGCCCACCTATGTCTTCACTTGCCCACCCTTGCCCCCAGAACCCTGAGAAGCAGGCCTTTCTTCCTGAGGCCCCTTCTACCTTCATCAGCCTGGTACTGCCTGGTTTTCCAGAGAAATCGGGCGTTCGGATTCTTATGAAACCACTCGATTCTATAAATGTTGGAACTGATTTTCAAAAGATGGAAAACCTTGCCTGCCAAACGAAACACATCCCTGGGCAGATGCAGCCTGTGGGCTGCCGGTCTTGAGCCTCTGTCTCCAAAAGCCGGACTCCACGAGGCCGGCAGCTGTTATGTGTTTGTAGACGACAACTTGGAAAGTGTTCATCACTGGTTTATTCAAAGCCTTTTCCTGACTCAGACACACTTCTCCCAAGATGGAGCAAAGGGGCCTTCTTTCCGCTGCTTTCCTCTCAGTGGGGGCAAGGACGGATGCTAAGATTTGTTCTCTTTAGCTCACATTTCTTAGGTCAGCCTAGAAAGCCTTCCCAGGCAGGACTCTTGGCATTTGCTTCTTTCAGGCTTCTTCTCCTCCTTGGATGACTTTGTCTGAGCCTCCTGGGTGGTGAATGGCCTCTGGGGAAAAGGGAGCAGATGGTCTGGCCTGCCTTGGAAAGCTAAGATGCCACCCTGGAGCCAGAAGCACTCAGTTTCCCTTTGGCCCCATATCCAGGACAGGGCCCAGGGACCACTGTTCATAAATGCTGCACCGTGTAATTGATTTGCCCAGCCTCAGTCTAAAACCCGGGCTGACAGTCAAGCAGGCAAACAGATGATGTTCATTTTTCTGCCGTATTCTTTGTGTGTTGAGGGTGAGGGGGGCCTACAGATCAGCCAGCCCTCTCCCCTGGCCCCCCTGCCACGTTGTCCTCATCGGGAGGCTGAGATCCCCCTGCGGCTGAGCTGGGACTTGGACCAGCATTCTGAGGTCCCCCAAGCTGCTCTCCCTGCACACCGGGCTGGTCTGTCCTTTGGTTCAGCCGAGTTGACCTGATCTTTGTGGAATGCCCGCTCAGGGCCAGGCCTTGTGAAGAGACAGCCAGGGACAAGACAGATGAGCTACTTTAGGGAACAGGCATCGACTGGCGAAGCAACTTGTTAAATAAGCCTTGCCAAGTGTGCTGAGCAGAGAAATGGGAAGTGTGGGTTCTGTGGGAGCACAGGTGGGGGTCGGTGGGGAAGGTAACACCAAAGTGGACTTTGGGGGTGGGGGTAGTGTTCCTGGAAGAGGGGCCAGCATATGAGGAGGAAGGCCTGGCGAGAAGGGTGAAGGAAGAATGGGTGGCGGGACAGTGGTGCTTGAGGGGCAGGGTGGTTCTGCTGTGTGTGAGGCTAGGGAGGGAGGGGAGCCCACACCTGGAGAGCCTGGGGCCAAGGTGGACACTGGAAAGCCCCCAGTGTTGGGCTGCACATTCACACCCTACAGACAGAGCTTCCAGAATCTGGGAGCCCCTTGCCGCACTCCCTCTCCCGGTGCCCAGCCTAAAACCCCTTGGAGGTTTAGTGTCCTTAAGCCTGGAACGTGCCTGGCGATTGGTCTGGGGCAGTGAATGCAGATGGTGTTGGGAAGGAAGGGAGGAAGGAAGGAAGGGAGGGAGGGAGGGAGGGAGGGAGAGAGGAAGCATCAGTGAGGCCCGTGTGGCTCAGTCGTCAGTCTGGGTTATCACACTGAGCCTCATGACTGGCCCCATCCTTCCAGATGTGTGGGCTGTGGTTTGGGAGGTTACACAGAAGTTGCCGAGGCTGCCCAGCTTGGTGCAGACCCAGGTCTCCGACTGCAGGGCTTGGGTATTCTCTAGTGCGTCTGGCTACAGGGGAAGTAAAACCAGGAGTAAACTCTAAATCACTAATTTTAAAAAGTGGAGGGTGGGAAGTGGGCCCAAGCGAATTTCACAAGACTTGTCACGTCTGGTCCAGCGGGGAGTCTGTGGAGGGGGTAACTCTACAGTGAGCCAAGGTGGTGGCAGGATGGATGCGAATCTACTTTGCCTCTTTTTATGTATTTTTTTTAATGTGTATTTATTTTGAAAGAGAGAGCACAAGTTGGGGTGAGGGGCAGGAGGAGAGAGAAAGAGAGGGAGGGAGAATCCCAAGCAGGCTCCACGTTCAGCCCAATGTGGGGCTTGATCTCATGCCCCTAGGATCGTGACCTGAGCCGAAATCAAGAATCGGACGTTCAAGTGACTGAGCCGCCCAGGTGCCCCTGCCCCATTATTTTAAATAGGACCCGTGCTGGCTTGTTTTTTCATGCTTTTACTAGGATTATCCAGCTAGAACTCTCCAGAGCACTTACCAACTTTTTTGGCATCTTGTGGGTATAATTTCTTTATTTCCTTTCGATACTGTCTTCTCATCCCTCTATCCTGCAGGCTCTGTGGGTCTGAGATGGTTGTCTGTTTTCTCCCCACTGTCTCCAAGTACCCAGAGCAGCCTGGTGCAGTGTGGACTTCTGGTTCTCCCCACTCAGGTCAGCTGGCACCTGAGGACCCACCAGGGATGGGAGCCCACCCCCCTCCCCTCCCCTCACACTGCAGTTACAGCCTTAGGGACGGACATGTATTCTCAGAACTCCAAACAGTGGAACAGTGCTGTGCTCCCGCTGTCTTCCCTGGCCTGTGCTTCGCCTCCTGGCAGGCCCCTTAGATCGGGACGGTCTTGACACTGTGCATGTGTGGCAGGGATGCTGGGCTTTAGGAAGTTGGGAGGGTGACGCCCCACACCTCTGCCCTCCTTGGGATTCCTGGGGTGGTTGTACCTTTTGGGGTGTTCATACTCAGGCAGCGTTTAAAGCTCTTCTCTCCCTTCCCAATGTCTTTATGACTTGAAATTTTTCTATCAAGTGCCTCTTCCCCGTGCATTATCATGAGAGATGGGTCTGTCTTCTAAAACCAAGCAGCACTGGGGCGCCTGGGTGGCTCAGTCGGTTAAGCGTCCGATTTTGGCTCGGGTCATGATCTTGCAGTTTGTGAGTTCGAGCCCCGCGTCGGGCTCTGTGCTGACAGCTCAGAGCCTGGAGCCTGCTTCAAGTTCTGTGTCTCCCTCTTTCTGCCCCTCCCCTGCTCACACTCTGTGTCTTTCTCTCTCTCTCAAAAATAAATGAACATTAAAAAGAAATAAAAAAAAAACCAGGGAGCATTTATGAGTTATAAAACTTCAGGAAAAGCTGCAACCAAGTGTTCATTCTTTGGGTATCCCTGAATTCCTTCCTTCCTTCATTCATTCCTTCACTCATTCATTCATCTGGCAGCATGTGCACACTGGGCTTGTTCACTGTGTGACAGAGATTGAGATGGATATGGCGGTTTGTACAGATTTGCAAAAGCCATTGCTCCAAGAGCAACTTGCACTGGCAATTAAGTATAATGATACCTTGCATTTTTACAGCGTTTTAGAATTACAGAGTTATGGGGAAAGGGGTCTATGGTATTTATGATTTTTATCGTATATTATTTAACACTAAAATTTGATCCAGGATTCAGAGTGTTTGAGCTTCTTATTTAAAGTACCAGTGAAGGTTTTTCTAAAAGGCTAAATGCCATATTCTTTATTAAAAAAGAAATTATTGGGGGCGCCTGGGTGGCTCCGTTGGTTGGGCGTCCAACTTCGGCTCAGGGCATGATCTCACGGCTCGTGAGTTTGAGCCCCGCATCAGGCTCTGTGCTGACAGCTCAGAGCCCGGAGCCTGCTTCAGATTCTGTATCTCCCTCTCTCTCTGCCCCTCCCCTGTTCATGCTCTGTCTCTCTCTTTCTCTCAAAAATAAATAAACATTAAAAAAATTAAAAAAATATATTTAAAAATCCAAAAGTGGGGACGCCTGGGTGGCTCGGGTGGTTGAGCATCCAACTCTTGGTTTCAGCTCAGGTTATGGTCTCATGATTGATGGGATCAAGCCCCAAGTTGGGCTCCGAGCTGACAGCATGGAGCCTGCTTGGGATTCTCTTTCTCCCTCTCTCTCTCTCCCCTCCCCTGCTCTTGCTTGCTCTCTCTCTCTCTCTCAAAATAAATAAACAGACTTAAAAAAAAAAAAACTAAATAAAAATTCAAAAGTGACCCATGTTCCTTCAGGAGTAAGATGGGCTGATTCCCTTTACCCCACAGCATCCCCCCAGATTTCATTCTCCCTGTGGTTCAGGCTGTGCCTTTCAGCATGAACTTGGCTGGGTCCGGGCTGGTCTGACCGGAGCTCAGCTGCTCCCGGTATGGTTGAGGTCTGGCGTTGGCCTGCCCTGCGCCCCTGTTCCTTCTGAGCTAACTCAGCACTTTTGGATGCTATCTACCAGCTTCCTCTTGCTATAGCTAAGCTTTCACTCACATCGCTGTTGACTGTATTTTCACGGTTAAGACTATTCTTTCTTGTCTGCTGCTGAGCCGAAGGGCTCAGGTCATGATCTCACGGTTCGTGGGTTTGAGCCCTGCGTGGGGCTCTGTGCTGACAGCTCAGAGCCTAGAGACTGGAGCCTGGTTCGGGTTCTGTCCCTCCCCTCTCTGCCCCTCTCCTGTTCATGCTCTCGCTCTCTCTCTCTCTCTCTCTCTCAAAAATAAATAAACGTGAAAAACATCATAATCTCCAGTAGCCCTCTGAAATGCTTCTCAACAGTGTTGCATGGGCTCGGGCCTCTTGGTTTATCTCTGCAGCTGGAGTTCACCCAGGGCCATCCTCTTCTGACCACAGCTCCCACCCAGGCATCCCCGGGTCTTCCTCAGCCGCCACCAGCATCCCCTGGCCCCTCGGCTGCTTCGGGGACCCAGACCCTCCTCCATCCTGAGTCACTCCCTCATTCTGGTGCAGCACGGCCAGCAGTAGCTTCTTGAGACAGGGGACGTGACAGGTGGACATTTATAGATCCGGTTGAGTGAATTTTTTTCTACTTTCCCCATTCACTGATAATGTGATAGAACACAGCATTGAATTCTAGGTTGAAAGTCCCTCAGAACTTCGAAAACACTGTCCCTTTGTCTTCCGTTTTTGTCAGGAGTTAGAATTTTATATGTAACCTGTTTGGTTTCTTTTGCTTTTCTCTCCTCGGGAATAGTATAGGTTCTTTTCATCACTGATATTCTTTTTTTTTTTTTTTTTAAAGATTTTATTGTTAAGTAATCTCCACAACCAACATGGGGCTCAAACTCAGAACCCTGAAATCAAGAGTCACGTGCTCCACCAACTGAGCCAGTCAGGCACTCCCGTCACCAATATTCTAAAACTGTACAGTCAGAGGCTTGGGGGTGCGGTGGGGTTCCTTTACCGTGTGGGTACTTGGTGGAGCCTTTCAATCTGGCAGTGTGCAGTTCTGGGGAATGCTGTGTTATTATGTTTATTGTTACCTTTTTGACTCCTTTCCCTCCACTTTCTCTGGCCTCTTTCCCAATGATGGTTCTCCCCAGCCTGGACTGAGCCCTTCATTTTATCTTTTTTCCCCCTCCTATTTTTTTTTTTTTTTTTTTTTAATCTCTTTGGCTGTTAGTTCCTACTTCTCTTTTGGAGATTTCAACTTCATTTCCACATCCTTCTGTAGAATTTTTTTCTGCTTTTATTTTCTCTAGACTGGGGCCCCCCGTAGTATCTTCCTGGTGGCCACAAGCCTGATATGCTTACAAACCATACGTATCTCCAATGCATTGGGTTGGGACGATTTTGCTGGTAGGCCTATGGTAGAATTCCATTTAACTGTTTGGTGTCTCATCTTTGTCCTCTTCATGCCTCTGTTCTGCAGCTTTCCTGAGTCAATATTTTTCTTCCTTCCTCCTTCCCTTCCTTCCTTTCTTCTTTCCTTCCTTCCTTTCTTCTTTCCTTCCT
>NC_064818.1:73396903-73444704 GCF_023721935.1 Panthera uncia | reverse complement strand
CCCCCCCCCCCAACCCCCACCCACCCTGAGTCAATTTCTGTAGAGGAGAAAAGTCTAGCCTCCCATGGAGAAGGGACGGGGATAACAGCTCAGGGTTGGGGGCTCAGAGACTTGGGAGTCTAGCGGCTTCTTTCTGCTGTCCTCCTCATCCCTCCCGTCTGGGTTACCTGATGCCCCGAGTTCCTGCCATTTTCAGACCTTCCTTGCCGGCACTCCCTCCCCACGCCTGCAGGTAAAGGTTTGTTCTTGTTGCTTTCTGCAGAGTCATCTGCTGTCCCTCCAACTGCTTTCCATTTCCTGAGCCAGTTCTCGGAAATATTCTCGAATCATCTGCTTGATATTTTCTTTGCCTCATTCTTTGTCTGAAGCTGATATGACTGAAGGTAGTGGCTCGACCCTTTATTTCTCTCGTGTGGCCTCTCCCGTTGTCTGCATCTCTGGCAGAGCAGCGGGAGTGGAGAACGGGCCAGGTGGATATGTGCATGAGGCAGAGTGAATAGATCTTGGTGACAGGTGTTGGGGACCGTGGGTCCCAGCTTCTGGGAATAGAGACTACAGGACCCGCTGGCCAGGATGGGCCACTTCATTCCTTGCTGTTAAGCTGGAGGTGTCTGCGGGACATCCAGTCCCACGTTTCTAGAGATCAGTTGGCTCTATATGGTCAGTAGGTTGAGGGGAGAGGGTGGGCTGAAATCTTGGGAGAGCATGTGGTTAGGAAAGCAGTCTTCCTAGGGCAGAAGTCCGGGAACCCTGGAATTTATGGGGGAACAGAGAAACAGGAGCCTACAAGGAGACAGATAGAAACAGGAAGGTGTTAGAGGATCCCGAGAGGGTGGCCAGCGGCCAGAGAGCGAACCAGAAGAAGGTCTGAGGGGCTTAGGCACCGGTGCCCATCAGTGAGCTGCTGGGAGGCCCAGCTGGCAGGTGGGAGGAAGCCAGGCTGAGTGGGTTGAGGAGGGAGGGGCGGCACAGAGAAAATGGAGACACAAAATGCATGCTCTTCCTTGGAGATGTTTCAACCAGAAGTCATGAGTGGGGAAGTCATCGACTCCAGGGGCACGTGGAGTAGAAGGAGGTTTTGTTTTATTTTCCCAATGGAAAAAGTTTCAGCTCACTTAATGGATGAGGACGAGGAGCCAGACCATACGAAGCAACAATCTTCTGAGCTTCACAGTGCTGCTGCCTTGTCCTTCTTCTGGGTAGATTTCTGGGGCTGACGTTAAAGCGAACTTGCTTCTCCTAACCATGCATTTGTGGGGAGTGGCGTTTGACTGCTGACTTCTGCCCGAGCACTGTTATGGCTGACGCATTGCCAGGCAAGAAGAAGGGCCCCAGACTCTCGGGGTGGCTGGGAGAAGCTCCTGTGAGTGTAGACGTGCCCACAGGCAGTCCTCAGGTTGATGCCAGGAGTCATCAGAGGGGCCCAGGTGGGGCAGGGCCAGATGCTGGGCAGGGGTGCTGTCTGCAGGGCAAGTGCTGTGGCGGAGGCCGTAAAGGCTGGAGAAGAGAAGCTGGCCATCGCAACCAGAGCCATAGGCCCTGGCAGCTCCCCAGGGGTGGATGTTCTGTTCGTGTTCCAACAGGAGCTAGGATAGGGTTAACAAAGCTATGGAACATCTACCAGAATAACTCGAGAGACCTGGTTCTTCTTTTTTGTTAAGATTCCCAGCATGGACACCAGGCCTTCCCGTGACTGGCTTGTGGTCTGCAGTCTGAGGGTTTCCCTTTTCAGTCACGCTTCCTATCCTGGCCCAGATAAGCTCTGCTACTGCAGCCGGTCCCCTATATGTATTCAGTCGGAGGTGGGGGCAGCCATGGGCCGGGTCAGCCCTGGGCTGGGTGCCTCGGGGACCCCACACCGTTCCCAGACAGACTCAGGAACGGTGGCTGGGGACCTCTGGGTGGTGCTGAGCCACCCAGAGGCTTGGATACCTACAGGCCCCCCAATCTGCCTCCTCTCCCAATTCCACCACCTCTCCCGCCCCCCATCCCTCCAAGTCTCAGGCTACTCATTGCACTTCTCCTTTGCAGAAGACCCAGGATAGCCTGGACTCATCTGGAAAACGTGTGTGTGTATGTGTGTGAATGTTCAAGGGGGAGGGGAGACCCAAAGAGATTTCTATTTCCAGAGCTCTGCATGGAGTTCACCAGACTAGCTGAAATTTCGTGTACTTTCGCAAAGTATTGTTCAAGCAGGAAGTGGTTTTCCAAGAATGTTCCTCCCTGACAGAGTGTGGGGTGGGAGTGAGGCTCACGACTTTGTGGAGTGGGGGTCTTTGAAAGGCAAGCAACTCCAAAGTTCTGCCCTATCTGGGTCTCTGATGATCTCCAGGCCTGTCCCTCAGAATAGCCATGGTTAACTTAAGCTGCGTCATTGAGTTTGGCATCAATTAATTGTTCACAGTAATAGTTGATCGAGAAATGACACCATGGCCTTGGGCGTTGGCCCCCACATGGGTAGTCTTCCTGCATATACAGCCCAGACTTTCTGGAGGACAGGATGGTCAGGCCTCGGCCCCATGGCGTCTTTTGTCAACAAGTGCCTGGAACCAAAATAGGTTACAGAACTGCCTTCTCCCTCCTTTCAAGCACCAGGCAGTGAAGCCTTCTGGTGGTTTCTATAAGGCCAAAGGTTTCCAGAGCCTGGGCTTTCTGAGCCAAGCTCTGTAGCCTATGTGGGATCCCAGATGGGCTCTCTGGAGAGAATGGCAGTTTTTTAGGCCCCACGAAGCCCCCGTGGCCCCTCCTCCCCCGCCCCCATCATGGCTCCGTGGCTGCATGTCCGAAGCATTTGTTTCCAGCTCTGGGGGGTGAAGTACTAGTCAGGCTGTAATGTTCAGAGAACCAACCCCCATCTTTGCTGCCAGCGAGGTGCCTCCTTTCTTTGGGAGAAAATAGAACCCTCCGGGGACGCCCTGCTGTTTTCAAGACAGAGCACTTACCGTGAGTGTTTTTGTTTGCTCCAGCCACGTAGGTTTTCATTGCAACATGAGTGCCGATGGGTGCCCCTCGTCCAGCTGTGCTCACAAGCCTTTTAAGGGCCTGCATCTACTTAGGACTGATGCTTTCCAGCGGGACTGCTCTCAGTGTGAGCAGCGAACATTCTCCCCTTTGCTTATGCCCACATCCCAGTACCAAAGAATCCGTGTCCTGGAATGTGACAGACTGTATACCTGGAGGGGGTGATGTATCTCACCAGGCATGGAATTGGGGGGATGCAAGGCTTTGGAGCCAAATAGCCCCAAGTCTCCCTGCAGGCTCCTCAAATAAGCCACATAACCTCTCCTCTGTGTCCTCATCACGGAAGTGGCTCCAACAGGAAGTGACACTCTGCTGGATGCTCAGGGCTGTAAAACCCCTAGCATGTGTCTGGGGCATAGTAGGTGCTAGATAACCGATTGGGAATCTGTGTGCATGGTTTAACTTGCTTTTAAATTGTGGTAAAATACACACAGCATAAATCTTACTACTTAATCGCTTTTTAGGGCTCTCGTTTTTGCTGTTTTAATCATCTTAAAGTACACCATTCAGCAGCATTAAGTACATTCTCAATGTGGTAGAGCCATCACCACCATCCAGTTCCAGAACTTTTTTATCACCCTAAAGAGAAACCTTTTGCCCATTTGCAGTCACTTCCCATCTCCCCCTTCCCCCAGCCCTGGACAACCACTCCTCTTTCTGTCCCTATGGATTTGCCTGTTCTGGCTATTTAATACACATGGAACCGTGTAGTATATGGCCTTTAGTCACTGGCTTCTTTCACTCGGCATAATGTTTCCAAGGTTATTCCGTGCTGTATCCTGTATCAGAACTTCATTTCTTTTTATGATTGAACAATATATGAATGATTGAGTCCTTAATTTGGAGACTTCACAGGACGGTCCTGAATGGTGTAGAATTGTCATTCACTCTGGGCCAGGATTCTTTCTGTCTTCATTTCCGAATGGATAGTGTAGCAATTTCCAGACAGGAGGTGTGGGTACAGATGCATGGAAGGAGGGAGGGAAGGGGCTAGGCCAAGCATGAGCCCTCCCAGGTAGAGCTTAGCTCCGAGGCAGCAGCCAGAGCCCCCAGGGGCTACGGAGCTGCTTCTCTTGCAGCAACGGCAAGTTCTGGGCCTGGCCAGAGTAGAGAACCCGGCTCGGGTGGGAAGGGCTGGGCTCTCAGATAACAGGCTCCCTGTGTCTCCTCCAGATGCAGGAAAAGGCAAAAGAGATCTACATGACCTTTCTGTCCAGTAAGGCCTCATCGCAAGTCAACGTGGAGGGGCAGTCCCGGCTCAATGAGAAGATACTGGAAGAACCACACCCACTGATGTTCCAGAAACTCCAGGACCAGGTAACCTAACTTTCCTACCTGCATCTTGATTTGACATTTATTCCCAGGCTGGAAGAGTTCAGTTAAAACTAAATGTTAGACACCCCAGAAGCTGCCCCCTCCAGCTGGGTAAACTGAGGCACGCTGAAGGGCCATGGTCAGTGAACAAGAGGAGACTAGAATGCCAGGCTCAGAATCTGATCCATAGGAACCTCCCTCAGGCCTGCTTACTTTTGGTCTACACACAGTTTGAACCAACAGGGTTATCTGCCTTCTCAACCCAGATTAAAAGGGAGGTGGAGCTATCTGAGGAGCCCACACTGAGGAAGCAGCATGTAACTGCTGAAGGTAGGAACAGACGGAAAAATCTAGAAAGCAACACTCAAAGCGGTAGGGGACCTGAGGCTGTTTTTATGCAAATATCTACACATTGCCGCCTATTTCTGGTGGCCCAAGACCATAAGCTAGTTCATAATGAGGCTCCTGAGTTACAATGAAAAGGTTAATGTTTGGCACGTTATTCCATTTAAAGCAGGAAAAATTGAGTTTAAAAAATGGACCTCTGAGGGCTAAATTAGTTTTCTGGCAAGCTTTTTTTATGAGATATGCCAGTGGTAATAGGAAAAGGGATGAAAATACACTCCAGAGATTTCTTAGACGGGAATTTGCAGATGTGACTATTCAGAGGGTGCTCTGTTCTTATAAAATGTTATCTGCACACTTGTAGGTGATGGAACGCAGACGAACATCCAACTTCTGCTGACCCTAGCCTTACTGAGGGGGGCGAAGGCCTTCCTTGGCACACAGTTGGAAATTAGCTTTTAGCTTAATTCAGCAGCCCTCAAAGGTGAGCAAGCCCATCTGGAGGGCTTGCTAAAACAGACCTGGGCCCCACCCCCAGAGGTAATCTTCAACTTTCGTGGTTCCCAGGTGGCCTGAGATTTTGCCTTCCTAACAAGGTCTCTGATGCTCCAGGTCCTGGGACTGCAACCTAAGAACCGTGCAATGCATTGGTTGGCCCTTTTTTGATCGCCTGGAGTGTGCACAAGCCCAGAGCATGTCCCAGCACCCAGGACGCCCCATCTTTCCTCAGCATCAGATTAGGAAACAAGTATACAGGTAGAAAATACAAATATGACAAGTGGTTTGGCAATGTTTTCCAACCGACACAGTGGCAGGTGCAAATTCCGCGTGAATCCTGAATGAAATTTTGGCATTGAAGGAATTCCAGTGAGTGTGGGAGCCGTGCTGAGGGCTTCCTGGAGGTGGTGGTTTGGAACCAATGGGAAGGATGCCACGGACATGGATTTATGGAGGGAAAGGAAGCAGAGTATATAGTGAAAAGGCAATTTGTGGCTGTAGCCGTCTAAGGATATCTATCCTACCTGGACCTCAGAGTCTTTTAAAGCTCCCTAGGGTACTTTAAAGTACAGCTAAAGGGGCGCCTGGGTGGCTCAGTCAGTTGAGCACCCGACTCTTGCTTTTGGCTCGGGTCATGATCTCACGGTTGATGAGTTCAAGTCTCGAATTGGGCTCCGTGCTTACAGAGCCTGCTTGGTATTCACTCTCTCACCCTCTCTCTCTCTGCCCTGCCCCTGCCCGCACTTTCTTTCTCTCTCTCTCAAAATAAATAAATAAACCTTAAAGCACAGCCAGGGTTGAGAACCTGTGCTGAACGCCCCATGTTCTAGGTATTGTCAGTACTAACAGTATCTGCTGTTCAGAGGTGCCTGTCAGTGCCTGATGGCCACTTGGCATGTATTCTCTCGTTAATCTCCAGTGAGTATTATTATTATTCCCATTTTGATGATGCGAAACGCGAGGTTCAGGGAGACTGAGTGGTTTGTTATTCCAAAGTCATGCAGGTAGCAGGAAGTGCTGGAGGCCAGATTCATTCTGGTCCACCTGCCTTCAAAGACCGCACTCTCTGTGGCAGGCTCACAGCCTGGAGGGCTCTCCCAGCTCCTCAAAGCCCCAACAGACCAACTGATGCAGACAGATTGGAGGCTGTGTGAATAGACAGTCCCATTTCCTGGGACTGCAGGAGCCAAGGTAGCAGTGAGGAATGCACCAGGCTGACGTCCCTCCACATGGTGGGACCTCGGGCTCCCAAGGACCCAGACCTGCTACAGTTAGGTCTGCAGCACGTCTCAAAATGGGGCTGGGCCTCTGCGAACCGGGCATACGTTGGGAGGAACCACAAGGGACAGAGGCAGATTTTTTTTTTTTAAGTGACAAAAATATGTTTTAAGGTTACTTTTATTTACTTAACTATAAAAGGCATACATGCTTAACCAAAGAAGCTTGGGAAATCAAAATATAAAGATGAAAAAAATTCATAATTCCATACCTGGAAAAAAACCCACAAATAACATCTGATCTCTAGATTTTCCCCTCCTTTTCTTTCCTATAAGTACACACATGCACGTGCATGTAACTGTTGTGCCACAATGCAGTTCAGAGTTCTTAATGTAAAGAAAGTATTTTTGTACGCTGTTGTTAAAATTCATTTATTTGAGGGGCGTCTGGATGGCTCAGTTGGTTAAGCGTCCCACTTCGGCTCAGGTCATGATCTCTCAGTCTGTGAGTTCGAGCCCCGCGTCGGGCTCCGTGCTGACGGCTCAGAGCCTGAATCCTGCTTTGGATTCTGTGTCTCCCTCTCTCTCTGCCCCTCCCCCACTCATGCTCACTCGCGCGCGCTCTCTCTCTCTCTCTCTCTCTCTCAGAAATAAACATTAAAAAATTTTATTTATTTGAGAGGGAGAAAGAGGCATTAACTATCTTCCAAAGGTACAACGGGGTGAAAACAAAGTCTTTGGACTCTGAGCTGATTCCACAGTGAGTCCCTGGGAAGGGCTTTGGGTTCTGTTTCACTTCAGAAAACTGCCTCTCAGGGGCCTTGCTGGTAACCATCAACATGTGTGCTCAGCATGGCCTGTGGTTCTCTGCTCCTAGAAGGCCCCCAGGAAGGCCCTGTTTTTCCGAGTGAAGGAGCTGGAGGCTGGGAGGAGCGCATTCGGAACCACAAGATTTCACCTAACTTAAGCCCCCCCTCCCCTCAGCGGCTCTGGCTTCCTTCCATGCTGTTGGCCTCATTGCAATGCCGTCTGGGCAGCCTGCCTCGTGCTCCCGGACACCCCGTTCACCAGGAAGACTCCAGGGAACCTCAGCCCCTTGTCACGGCAGCAGCACTCCAGCCCTGGAGGTGCTGACAGGGCAGCGTGGGCTTTAGGGTGCAGCTGGAACCTGGAAGGGGGACAAATCCTCCCTGAGCAGACCTGACATCCGTGCATCTTCTCGGGTCTTCATTCAAGTCCTATTTACTCTTGGTTTACACACAGTTCTAGCGGGCTCTGGTCCTCAGGTCACGGCGGATTGGACAGCAAGAGGCGACAGCTGACGGGCAGGGAGGAGACAGAAAAGCGAAAGTCAGCATAAAACCGCAGCACAGCGATATCTGGAGCCACCAAGCGCGGGGGCCCTCAGCCCCACGCACCGCCCCAGGGGCATCCCTGTGCTACGGGATGGTGACACCATGAGTGATCCTGATACCCCAGAGCGTCAGGCAAAACTTAAATTGCGGTCAGCGTATTCTGTGAAGAACGGGTTAGACATTTTAATATCTTAAGTTTGAGATCTTAAGAGAAGTTTGGGGCACAAAACTCTGTTACTCTGAGGGGCGTCTGGGTGGCTCAAGCAGTTGAATGTCCAGCTTTGGCTTAGGTCATGATCTCGAGATTTGTGGTTTTGAGCCCCACATCGTGCTCCGCGCCGGCACTGCAGAGCCTGCTTGGGATTCTCTCCCTCTGTCTTTTTCTCTACCCTCCCCCACTTGCTCGCGAACGTGCTCTCTCTCTCTCTCTTTCTCAAATAATTAAACTTTAAACAATTACTTTGAAAACCTATGGAAGTGGAGAGATCCTTCTCTGATTTATTTTATTTATTTTCAATGTTTATTAATTTAGTTTTTGAGAGAGAGAGCAAACCAGGGAGGGGCAGAGGGAGAGAGAAATCCCTAGCAGACTCCATGCCGTCAGCGAGGAGCCTGACATGGGGCTCGAACTCACAGACTGTGAGATCATGACCTGAGGCAGAACCAGGAGTCGGACATTAAACCTACTGAGCCACCCAGGTGCCCCTCCTTCTCTGATCTAACTCGGTTCTGCAAACATGGCCCAGTCGTGTACTCAGCACATGCTGGTAAGGCCAGGAGAGATGGGGGTAGTTCTGTGGCTGTTTCCTTGGAGCCTCAGCCTAGAATCAAAGGCTGCTGTTGGACAAATTTAAGTTGTGGGAAGCAGGAAGGAGGAGGCGACCTTACAAAGAGTTGGTTTTTTTCAATGAAGTGCTATTTCCTGCAGTGTCTTTTTTTTTTTTTTTTTTTCTCTTAAAAATGCACTTACTAGCAGGTTTATTTCAGTTGTGGTTGCTTTGCTGGTTATTTCTTCTTTCCTTCACTCCCTTATGCTGCAATATTGAGGGAGAGCCCCGCTATGTGCCGGGCACCGTGTTAGGAACTGTGTGCGCAGCAAGGAAATCGGCATCCGTCTGACCGTGAAGACAGAGGAGAACAGGTGCTATGAAGGAAAGACTACAGGTGATGGGCTAAGAGAGACTGGGAGGGGCCTACTTTGGAGCTAGTGGTCAGGGAGGGCTCCCTGAAGAGGTGACTGAGACCTGAGTGGTCAGGGGAAGACAGGTGAAAAGGCGGCAGGACCTTCCAAGGAGAGGCAACAGCAAGTACAAAGGCCCTGGGGTGGGGATCCACTAGGTGTGTTGGAGGAGGTCAGTGTGGCTGGAAGTAAGTCAGGAGCGACTGGCAGGGGTTAGGCCCCGAGGCTGCGGTAACCAGTTTACTCCCAAGGATTTTGAATGGTAACTATTTATTTATTTATTTATTTATTTAAAAAAATTATTTACAAATTTTTTTAAGTTTAATCATTTTTGGAGAGAGAGAGAGAGACAGAGTGTGAGCAGGGGAGGGGCAGAGAGGGAGAGGGAGACACAGAATGTGAAGCAGGCTCCAGGCTCCGAGCTGTTAGCACAGAGCCCGATGCAGGACTCGAACCCACAAACTGTGAGATCATGACCTGAGCTGATCGGATGCTTAACTGACTGAGCCACCCAGGCACCCCTCAAAAAAAATTTTTTTTATGTTTATTTATTTTTGAGAGAGAGAGACAGACAGACAGACAGAGCATAAGCCCAGGGAGGGGAAGAGGGAGAGGGAGACACAGAGTCCGAAGCAGGCTCCAGGCTCTTAGCCGTCAGTACAGAGCCTGACATGGGGCTCGAACCCACAAACCGTGAGATCATGAACTGAGCCGAAGTTGAAGGCTTAACCGACTGAGCCAACCATTCAAGCTGCCTCTTGAACGGTCACTATTTATAGAATGTGCCAGTTAGGCTAATAAGATTTGGGCCTCTTAAAAGCTGGGCACCTTGGCTGTGATCCCCGGCTCCAGCTGTACCCGTCCCTCACCAGCCCGTGCAAGAGAGGGATGGTACCTCGGTGCAGGGCCATCTCTACCAGCTGTGAACCTGCAGCCTCCTCACCGAGGCTCATCATCTGTACCCCGATGGCCTGACACCTGCCGTCTTCCCCTCCCCCACTGCCCATCGCTTCCTGGGTGCTGAGCTCAGATTTACTGTCATTGTCACTGTATGTTGGGTTAGCCAGGATGGGGAAGGGGGAGCTCATGTTCCAGTCTGGCCTCCCTCTGGCCCCCGGTGAGTCCCTTTCTTAGTGTGGCCTCTGTGTCGTCATCTGTAACATGGGGTTTTGGCAAGCTCTGTTCCCTCTCGGAGCTGCACAGCGAAGCAGTCTACAAACCTTCAACGTCCATAAACCTTTTTAACCTGACGTTAACAAGTGGCTGCCTGTTAGCCACCACCTGATTTCTTTTGACCTGATTTTGTCCGCCTTTTCTTCGACTTTAGAATTTAGTAGCTGTGAAACACTGGGCAAGATGCAATCCCTCTGTATGCCTCAGTGTCCTCATTTGTTTTGAAACAGAGGTTACGATAAGGCAGTTGTGAGGGTGAAACGCAGTCGCATCCGTGAAGTGCTTACTTAGTGCTTACTTACTCCGTAAGTATTAACTGCGTGTGTCCTTCGGAACGTCACGTGAAGATAACTTTAATTTCAGGCAGTAGTTCTTTTTCTTTTTTTTTAAGTTTATTTATTTATTTAGAGAGAGAGAGAGTGCGCGCGCATGGGAGCAACAGAGAGAGGGAGGGAGAATCCCAAGCAGGCTCCACACAGTCAGCACGGAGCCCGACGTGGGGCTCAAACTCACAAACCGTGAGATTGTGACCTGGGCCGAAAGCAAGAGCTGGACACTTACCCGACTGAGCCACCCAGGCGCCTCTGATTTCGTGCAGTCGTTCTTAACTGGGGATGATTTTGCCCCCTAGGGATACTGGGGAGTGTGTGGAGACCTTTCTGGCTGTCACAGCTGGGGTGGGGGCTCCATTGGCACCTAGCGGGTAGAGGCCAGGATGCTGCTGAATATGGTGACAGGACAGCCCCACACGGGACACAGAGTTCTCTGGCCCAAGGTATCAGTGGTGCTGAGGTGGAGAAATCCTGATATAATGTGACTTCCAGAACCATAGCAGAGTTCACGCAACCTTCCCCTCACGTGCCTCGGGTCCCCAACTAAAAAGCAGCAAAGAATGTATATGTCTGGTTTCCACACTGGAATTCTGGGAAAACATTAAGTTTACACAGTTTACACAGTGCTTTCGTGGGTACCTCTCATTTGACTCTGGAGGAGTCTTGGGGAAGGTGGCACCCGGCACCTCAGTTTACCAGTGAGAGAGTTTGCTCCCTGGGAAGGTGATGTGACTAGCCTGAGGTCACAGTGCTGGGAGAGGGGGAAACAGCTTGGGCTCAGGGCTTCTGGCTCAGCCGGACTCTTCCCACCTCCCCATCACCCCATCACCCCATGGGAACGCGCCTCGCGCAAAGCAGTGGTATTTGTTCTTAGCTCCTCCTGGTCTGGGCCGCCATTTTCCTTTCACACTTGCTTTACAGCGACACTGCCTTTGGCATTGAAAGACCTGCCGGGGCTCTCACCTTCTCCATTCCCACTTCGTCTCCCTGGCTCAGTTGTGCTCTTTTGCACCTCCAGCCTGGCTGATTCTAGAACCTCCCTGTCAGTTACTCAGGTACCGAGAGCCAGTTACAACATGAAGGGATCAAACCGGTCACAGCAGGCTAGCAAGCGTATCTCTGTACAAGAAATGACAACGTCCGTCTGTGCTGGTCTTGTCAGTTCAGTGGGCTGGATCCATGTGTCCTGCTCGCCTGCAGGGCTAGGAACTCCAGGGAGCAAGGCCGGCCCAGGGGCCCACTGAGCCAGCACTAGCTGTGAGCATACCCTGTTACCGTGTCACTCACGATGCTGAGCAGGTTAATTTTAAAAATTATTTTTAACTGTTAAATAACTGCATGTTCACTGCTGAGAACAAAAGAAAATTCACATAACCCAGAGGGTCTGAAGTAAGAAGCTAAAACCCCCCAGGGCGTGCCTTCCCTCTTACTCCCTGGTGGGAACTCTCGTATGTTTCGGATCCTTCCAGACCCTTCCCCGAACGTGTAAGAATGGAACGCTTTGAAATCTGCTCAGTGACTTGAGATTGTGCCATGTCAGTGATTTTTTTTTTTAATTTTTTTTTTTAACATTTATTTATTTTTGAGACAGAGAGAGACAGAGCATGAACAGGGGAGGGGCAGAGAGAGAGGGAGACACAGAATCCGAAACAGGCTCCAGGCTCTGAGCTGTCTGCACAGAGCCCGACGTGGGGCTCGAACCCACGGACCGTGAGATCATGACCTGAGCCGAAGTCGGCCGCTTAACCGACTGAGCCACCCAGGCGCCCTGACCATGTCGGTGATTTAAAACAAAACTCTGCTCCTGTAAGTTTCTCAGCACCATCTTGTTTATATACCTGTCTTGCTCTGAAGCCTCTTGTTTGAATTCCACAGAAGAGCATGACTGGAGACGATGGAAGGGCCGAGGTCATTGCACATGGCAACTTGAGACCATGGCTTTCTTGGACCATGAAGGAGGTTGGCCGGGGGGGGGGGGGGGGGGGGGGGGTGGAGCAAGGCTGCTCATTCTTCTTCCTTAAATCTCGCCCAGGCTTGGTGCTAAGTCTGTCTGGGGAAGGCACAGTGGAGGCAGCCTCCTCCACGGAAAAGGAAGCCCTCAGCCTCTGATGTTTAAAAACAATGTAGAAAAGACTTCATCGAGATGTCAGTGCTCCCAGCCACATCCTTGACAGAGAAAGGAACCGTGTGCGTCTGGCGCCTTTTTAGCAGTGTCGTTTCTTTGAGTTTCCACAGAACCCAAGTAGAGAGAAACACTTCCTTTTTAGACATCAAGAAGAAGGGGTGGACCGGCTGGTGGGGACCCATGCCTCCGGGGTCATAGGGGGTCCGCTCCCTCCCCCACCCCCCTGCGCCTCCAAGTCTGCGGTGGTGGCTGGAGCGGGGATTCTGGGCGCCTCCGTCTTGTGGGTGCCAGCTGACCTCTGCCCCCAAAGATTCAGATTTGTCCACTCCCGAAGTCGGCATTTTCCAGTGTGCAAAGCCAGAGAGGGCAGGTCGTGGGTTTTCATTCAAATGGAAGAAAAGTTGGCTCCCTGCGTCCACCACAGCCGTTTGCCTTGTGAGGGGCGGGGCAGGGGCAGGAAGGGTAGTATTTAAATACTTTGAGATTTAAAAAAAAATTTTTTTTTTAGTAACTCTAAAAAGGTATTTAGGGGAAGAAGGTGGGTGGGTGCTAGAATAGCTTTTAACTCTCTATGGCAAAAGGCAAAAGTGAAATACTTTCACCTCATGTGGAAAGCATGTCATTTGGGCCTGGGATTTGAGCAGTTGACCAATTGTCCCCTGCTCAGTGAGACAGCACAGCCCCGTGGGCCTGTGAGGGCAGGCCTCCCTCCTTTTCCGTCCATGTCCACCCTCTTTCTGGAGTTCTGATCCCACCCAGCATGGCATCCGTCTTTGGCAGCCTGTCCAGGAAGCACTGTCCAGGGTGACAAGAAACTCCCATGGCCCAGCCAGGCACGTTGGGACGAGGGCTGGCCTGAGCTGCTGTGTGCAGGCTGCCCTCAGACCTTCTCTTGATTTCACCCCATTCCCACTCAGAAGATGGGGAGATGGTCTTGAACTTGGGGGGTGGGACATCCCTGTGTGTGCCCTGCCCGACAGCATCTGCAACGCCCAGCTGATTCTGCATCGTTTCGTGGCTTGAGGGCTGGAGGGAGGGGGCTTGCTTTTTTCACACTTTGTACGTGTGGGTATGAAGGCATGTCTGGGGTCTGGGTGTGGGGGGAGACAGCACATTCTAGAAGTGCTGCTCAGAGACCATAGCACTGGCCACCTTCTTGAACCCAGCTCCTGAAGCAAACATGAAAACTCATTACTAAAACTCTCTGCTGCATTGAAGGACCCAGTTGAAATAACACAGCAGAGAGGTTTGAAAAGCAGGGAGGATGCTTGTTTTGGTCTTTTAATGTTCCTATCGTCTGAGAAGCGTTAAAAGATTAGGCTTGAAACCCACTTAATCGACACAGGGACGTAATCTTCACCGAGAAGCCTTCAAGCCTAGTTAAGCGTCCCATTTTCTGCACAGATGAGGGTGCCTCGGGGAGCGTGTCCTTTCCTGGAGCCGCAGATTCGGCACAACCTCCAGTTGGAGCACCGCGTGGATATTTTCCCTTGCAGAAAGGCAAATCCTAATCAATCATCGCCCTGGGACCTGGGGGGGGGGGTGCCGTGGCTGTGTAATGGGACCTTGTGCAAGGATGCCCACGGGTGGGAAGGCTCCCTTGCCTTCATCACCTAGAGTTCCACCTCCAGTCGCCTGCAGGAATGGATCCCAAGACGACGACGCTAAATAGTTTACAGTCCAGGCATGCCACTTACAGATGTGGGGCAGCCAAAACCTGAAACCTGCTGAGCCACAGCTGCCTTGGCCAAAAAAAAAAAAAGTACGGAATGCAGTTTAGCTGCCAACTCAAGTTTTCTGCTTCATCGGCCGCCTGTCTCTGAGAAGGACCGTCTGTCTGCTGTCCAGCTCTGCTCTGATGCCGTCTGCCTACCTGGAGCCCTCCTCACCCCCCCTGCTCGATTTGTCTCCACCTTCTTCCTTTCTCTTCCCTGCAGACAAGTTGAGGTGTGCTGTCAGTTCAGGCCCGGTGAGGCCAGTTCTCCCCATCTGAGAGTCCTTGTTTTGTAGAACCTTCTGGAACACCTAGGGCCATCTCCCTTTCCGTGCTCAAGTAGGAGTGAGCTGAAATCAGTAAGCCAACTGTTAGTTTCCAAGGGCCATCCTAACAAGCTATCTCGAACTGAGTCACTTAAAACAACAGAAATCTATTTTCTAAGTTCAGGAGGACAGAAATCCAAAATCAAGGTGTCGGCAAGGCTGTGCCCCTCTGGAAGGTTCTACGGAGGAATCTTTTCCTGCCTCCTCCTGGCGGGGGCTAGCATTCCTTGGTGTTCCTGGCTTATAGCAGCATCACTCAGATCTATGCTTCTGTCTTCAGACCTATGGTCTCTTCCCTCTGTGTCCCTCCGTGGTGTCCTTCCTTCTCATGAAGATACCACTCCTTGAATGATGATGTCATCTCGAGATCCTCAACTAACCTTATTCCAAATAAGGTCACATTCTGAGGTTCCAGGTGGATGTACACTTTGGGGGTACACCATTCAACCCACCGCACTGACTTTTAGGGATATTTGTTTTCCATTTATATACATAAATACATGTCTTTTTTTAAACATTTTTAATTTTTTAAAAGTAATCTCTACACCCAGCGTAGGGCTTGGGCTCATAACCCTGAGATTAAGAGTCACATGCTCTTCTGACTGAGCCAGTCAGGTGCCCCCACAAATACTCTTTTTTAAAAAATGTTTATTTATTTTTTGACAGAGAGAGAGAGAGGGAGCACGAGCTGGGGATAGGCAGAGAGAGAGGGAGACAGAGGATCTGAAGTGGGCTTTGTGCTGAGGACGGAGAGCCTGACGTGGGGTTTGAACTCACGTGCCGTGAGACTGTGACCTGAGCCAAAGTTGGATGCTTAACTGACAGAGCCACCCATGTACCCCCCACTCCCCCACAAATTCACTCTTGAAGAACATATTTGGGGTCATTGTGTTTTGTTTTGTTGAATTTTTAAAATTCAGTGTTCAGTCACATAACATTCACATATTATTACATTTTTTTCATGTTTAACTCTTTACAGACTTCATTTTCAGTGACTGTCCTATTGGTCTGCCAGGTGAGTGGCGGGACAGTCTAGTGGTTAGGAGTGTGGGCTGGAGATCGAGGTGGCCAGCGTTTGCATCCCCCACGTCTGTCTTGGGCTGTGAAGGGCTACGGCCCCCTCCAGAATCCGACGTTGGAGTCCTAAGCCCCAGTGCCTCAGAATGTGACTGTGTTTAACGATGGGGAGGCAATTAATGTGAAATGAGGTCATTGGGGTGGGCCCTAATCCAATATGACTGGTGTCCTTCTAAGAAGAGGTGACGAGGACACAGCCACACACAGAGAGAAGGCTGTGTGGGGACACAGGGGAGAGACGGCCATGTACAGATCTTCCTCGACTCGATATGGAGGTACCTCCTGACAGTAAGTTGAAAATATTGCAAGTTGAAGATGGCATTTAGCACATCTAACGTGCCGAACCTTGTAGCTTGGCCCAGCCTCCCTTGAACGTGCTCTGAACACTTACAGGAGCCGACAGCTGGGCAAAATCATGGAACACAAAGCCTGTTTTACAATGCGGTGTTAGATTATCACATGTTGTGCATCGAAGACTGTGCCGAAAGTGAAAACAGGACAGCTGCACGGCTGTAGGACCGTTGTCGGCATAGGAGCTGTCGGCTCTCGTGGTCCCGGGCATGACTGCAAGCTGTGATGGCCACTGCCCAGCGTGTGAAGTCAAAAAATCATTAAGTTGAGGCCATCTAGAGAAGTCGTCTAAACTCCTGGCCTCCAGAACCGTGAGGAGAGAAAGTTCTGTTGTTTCAGCCCCGCAGTCTGCGTCACAGCCCCGGCAGATGGGTACCCTGACCGCTGGGGCAAAGCCCCGAACCTCTGAGGCCTCTTTCCTTCTCTCTACAGTCAGGTCCTCTTAGGGGCTCGTGAGGAGTAAATGAGAGAATACTCTGCGTGCTCCCTGGGGCTTGTTGGAAGGTGCTCCAGGCAGAGTTGGTACCGCCCTGGTCGAATTTGCCCGCCCTCTATGGTTGCACGTTGGGTGCTTTCTGTCCATGCACGGGGCGAATATTTACTGGACCCCGGTCGTGGCCATTTGCCCTGTGATAAATGAGGCTGTGGCCTGTGGTCAGCAGCTGAGCACACTGTTTTTGGCTACTTTCTTGGGAAGGATTTTTTTTTTTAACGTTTATTTATTTTGAGAGAGACAGAGAGAGTGTGAGCAGGGGAGGGGCAGAGGGAGAGACAGAGAGAGTCCCAAGCAGGCTCTGTGTGCCACGTGGAGCCTGACGTGGGGCTCGATCTCAAAGACCTTGAGATCATGACCTGAGATGAAACCAAGAGACGCTCCACTGACTGAGCCACCCAGGTGCCCCTGGAAGGGATTTTTAGGTGCTTGCTCTATCCTCCAAGCTATTTTCACTGAGCACCTCCCATGGGGGGCCCTGTGATGGGAGCAGCCTATTGCCATGCACTCCTAGGCCAGTGCCCAGGGGACCCATTTGCTGGTGGCAGTGATGAACCATTAGGCAGCTCACATGCCCGGAAAATGTTGTCATTGGGAGTGACGTCCCTTTCCTTTTTTAAACCTGTCCAGGGTCTGATGGCTGCAGCCGCCACCTGGTGACTTTATGGCACCAGGGGCTGCACCAGGAGGCAGGCGGAGGCTCTTGGCAGAGGAAGCCCTCACCCAAAAGCCTTCAGGGGCATTTCACACCTGCCCATGTCAGGGAGTGGCCATTATGCTCCTGTTAAGAGCATATGCTCCTGTTTGTGGCCTCCCCTCCCCTCGAGCTTGTGGGCACTGGTGGAGTGCCAGGAGCCCGAGGCCTCTCCTGGAGGCTGAGTCCTGCCAGCCCCTGAGCACTCCCCTCAGCTGCAGCGACCTCCTGCCCTCTGCCCCCGCCTCCTCCATCCCTGGGTGCCTCCAGCCTTGGCCTTTTTTCTTCTCTTCTTTGAAGTGTGAGCCTCAGAGGCACGACAGGCAAACAGGATGCTCCCCTCCCACACGCAGAGACTTCAGACGAGACACTTGGGTCGAACCGCATCCTGCTGGCAGTGGTGGGTCCCATCTGCCACGGACCTGGTGTGGGAGGGGGTGCAGGGCTGGGTGCCAGGAGGGGTACTCACGAAGGGGTTCTCGCTAGTCACTCTGAGCCTCATTCCAGAATTCCAGCAAGGTGGGCATGACAGGGTTCCCTCTGGGAGCTCTGTGCCTGGAAAAGCTGAATAATGCAGGTGGTGAGGGATGGTAACACCTGCTTGGCGCCTTTGTGAGAGGCCACGAATAGATAGCGGCATTCCTCATCCCCTGCCTTGCCCTTGGCTATGATTTTTATGTTGTTTTCTGGGAGCTATTTTGTTGTCGTTGTTGTTTTAAAACGAGTAATGTCTCCAAACCTTGGCAAAATCAGGGTTGCAAGATTGCTCTAAAATAGGTGACGGCTATGGAGAGGCACCAGGTGGGGACCTACGGGAGGCGTGCTCTTCCTCAACAGCTGCAGATCTGAGGCAAGACCAGAGGGGACACCCAGGGAAGGGCAGGCAATAGTGTAAGAGTTTCGGGAAAACACAAAGCCCTAAATCTTGCCCGAGTCATGGCCTCTGAGGATAGCAAAAATGATTTAGGCGCTTCTCCTGTGAGCGAAGCCATCTTGGGAAAATGAACGTGTAAAGGTGGAAGGGTCCAGTTCTCCCATCCCCAAGCAGATGTTCTGAGTCCTGAGACTCCATCAGACATTTAGTTTTCAAAATAGTTCGTGTGTGTGTGTGTGTGTGTGTGCGTGTGTGCATGTGTGTGTGTGTGTTGGGGGAGGTCGAATTTAAAAGATGTCAGAGTTTTACCACCCACTTTATAACCCCGCCTGGCAGTGAGCGACATTCTAGATACCTCTGGAACTTTCCACTTGTTGAGCCCATGGTAGTGCAGTCAGTGAAGACACCAGGGTACGTGGTGTGGATTTTTCATCGGCAGAATGTCCTGAAAATTCGGTTGAAAGGTTTGAGAGAGAGATGATGAGGGAGATTTCTGAAGAGACTGTACTCCTCGACAGCCAGAAAATGCTTTTGTGTTTGCTTCTCTCTTCCCCACCGTTTTTTGTAGGGCAAGAGTGGAGGATGGGGAAAGATCAGGTGGGAGGATAGGAGAGGGGATACCAGGAATAGGGGCCGTGGCTAAGAAGAGGGGGCAACTTTCTGCCCTGTGGTGCAGGAGGCAGCACTCTAATCCGAGGACTTAGGCTCTATCAGGGGTCCTGAGAGTTGTTTCTTTCCCAGAGACAGGCTCCTGGGCCTATGTGAGTGTGCAGGTGGCCGCAGGCTGCAGCCAGCTGTTGCTTTTTTAAATTAGAGCCTGTTCCCAGAGCCTCTCCTTGCTAGGGCTGTGGTTTCACTCCCCTGCTTGCATTAAACAAGCCCCATTTTGCTTCTTGGCACAATAATAGGTTTGTTTGAGATCCTGGATTCCAGACTTCTGGGGGTCTTGCCATATTGGCATCATCTGACAATGACCAAAAGCGGCCTTTACAATATGACCATCTCTACAGAAACGGTTTGTGCTCTGCCATCTCAGGTTTCTGGAAAAAGGCATCCCTGTGTTACCTATCCAAATAAAGTGGAAGTTCTTAACGGACCTCCTGCTACAAGGGTGTGAGTCAATGCTGTGTGCATTTACACTTCCGTGGAAAATAAGGGTAGATTTGTTCGTGTGGTTATTTAAATGTCCATTGAGACTATTTGAAAATGACCGAAACCACCCCGGAAATCCTCCTGGTCTAGGACACGACTTACTTGCTTTGTGCGTCTTGTACGAATGTGTCTTCTTTGGCACCCGATAGGTACGAAATAAACACTTGATAGGATGATTCGCGGCCCGATTAGCCTCCTCCTTTAGACTCTTTTTCATTTTCCCCTTAGATCTTCAACCTCATGAAGTATGACAGCTACAGCCGCTTCTTGAAGTCTGACTTGTTTTTAAAACACAAGCGAACCGAGGAAGAGGAAGAAGATCTGCCCGATGCCCAAACTGCAGCTAAAAGGGCTTCGAGAATTTATAACACATGAGTCCCCAAAGAGCTGGCAGGACTGGCTTTCAGAAGCGAAGGAACTTGCTCTCAGGACCATGCAGGGTTTATAATTGCTTTGTTATCTGTAAGGACTGAAATGTGCAAAACCCCTCCGTGGGATATGTGTATTTTATTAACTGCTTGACCAGTAAGTTTTGCATGATGGCTAATCTTACATAAAAAAACAAATAGCTTTGAAGTTTTAGTTCACATACACACACACACACACGCAGAAGAATCCTTAAACACTGGACACCTTGAGCATCTTGATTAAACGTCCTGCGAGGCCACCAGGTGAACTTAGAGCCACCTCTTACATTTTAAGTCATTGCCCGGCCTCTGTGGGAAGGGTCATGCAAGTCCACAGATTCACTTGGGCAAATCAGCTCAAGAAGGAATTGATCTGACAAACTCAGGCCCCCGGGGGTGCTGGTGGTCAAGTACCTTTGTGGTTAAATACTTCTCGGGAATGAGTTCAGTGCTGGGAAAAGAAAATTCATCACTGACAGCCTGTACAGATTTGGGGAGCTGTATGTGAGCATCCTCAGAGGGTTCTTGCTCCTTGTGTGGGGATTTGTCCCGGTTTTGCCTATAATCCGTGACATTTCATGCCACACAGATAAATAGTTCATCTTGACAGAAACAAGATCTCGACCAGGAAGAAAGACAAATGGGAAATTGTTCAGGGTCCCCGTGACACCACAAGGTGGTGTTGAATGGGCTCGTGGCCCGTGGCCCGTGCCGATGATGGAGTTGGTGGGATACGGGTATTCTGTTCCCCCATAGCCCATCTGAGGACACATTGGAACCCTTGCTTCTCTGTGCCTACCCTTTTGCTGGACTTGTTGACTCTGGGCTTGACACTTCAACGAGAGGAAAGAAGTCCTCTTTGAAAGTTTCTTCTTGGGTAGAGAAGCTTGAGTGAAATCTTGCTTGGCTGGGGCTGTCCCAGTGAGCCCAGGTTCCCCTCCCACCCCCCCCCACCCCCGCTTTTGCAAGCAGAGCCCACAAAGCCCAAGGTCAGACACAGTTCCCTTCTGCTACTTGCTCCCGCCATCTGCTGCTGTCAGGCCTCTCTAGCATGTTTGCCAAACCTTAAACTCATGTTTGTACAAACAGAGCGACCAGACACTGTTACTTGTGAGCTTTCCGACTCAGACTTTTCCATTTGCAAAATTCCCTGATGTCGAGGGTGGCTGTGTATTAAGCAAACCAGGCAACTTTTGAGAGAGAAGGGAAGTCAGTTTAGCAGTTGCCTGGGATAATAGACATAGACTGGTTCTCTTCTGATTGAACCAGTTTGCAATGGTGACCCTCCCCTAGTGTGACCTCTCTGCTCTTCCCCAGATTCCCTCATATCATTGTCCATTCACTGTGGTCGGAATGTTTCCTGTCCTTCCATCTCAGGCCTGGGGAAGGGATGCCTTCAGGGAGTCATTCACTGCCGAGAACGAAGTCTGAGCATTCAGCATTCATCAGAAACAGCAAATGCTTGATCTCCTTACATGGGGTTCTCTGCCTTCCCTGGGACAGGGACATCCCAGATAGGCCTTCTCTCTGCTTGGGATGAGGTAGTGACACTGAGATAGACACCCAAGGGACAGGCCATCCTCAACAAGCAGTTTCTTAACCAGAAAGGTGCAGGGACGCGAGCCCACCCCACCCCACCGTTGCTGATGTAAAGTAATTGGGGAGCATCAGAGAGCTGAGCAATCAGCTCGGTGCTCCCTTCAGAGCTGGTCCTAGGCACTGCAGGTGGGCTGGGAACCCTCTTTCTGGCTTTTTACCCTTTTACCACTGGGCTCAGAACCCCTTAAGAGTGGTGGTCTCTTTGTAAGTGCTTGACTAAAGGAAACAGCTCGAGTTAGCCAGAAGATTATCTACCAAAAGAAAAGCCTATCATGTAGGAGTTGCCCAGAAAACAGCGCCAGTGGGATGTGAGCCACGTACGTTTAACCACAGATCACTCCTACCAGCATGAACTTACGCCACTTCCTCTGGCTTTGCTCCTGCCCGGCTGCCCGCGTCTCTGCCAGCTGCAAAACTGAGGCGCATACAGCATTCAGCTTCCTGAAGCCCCTGCACAAGCGAGCCGGAACTTCCGGGGAAACCAGGTAGCCAGAAAGATGCTTCTGCCCAGCTTTTACTCTCACCCCGTCTATCTGACCATCCCTCCATTTGTTGATGAGTATTTCAACCGTGTCTGCAACGTGCTAGGGACTGTGTTAGATGCCAAGATTCAATGGGGCTGGGGGTGGGGGGAATAGAGCAGCCACGAGAATTCGTGCTCTCGTGGCATTCACAAGTGTTATAAAATGTAGGTTTTGTTGTTATCCAGGTATGGGGAGGAGATCAGGAGATGATGAACACTGCAGAGTTTGTTTCAGGTCCTAAGAGCTGGGGCAGGCCAGGGTGACGTGGAGAACCACCGGGGGCCAGTCAGGAGACAGAGGGAGAAAGTGGAAACTGTGGACCGGGGCACTTATTACGGTTTCCTTGGGAAAAGCAAAGCAAGGTAAGCAGGCATGGGATTATTGGCCAGTTTGAATAACCCCCGCAGGCTCTGGGGCCCAGGGGCTGTCCCTAGCTGCCTGGTACCTGGGCCTAGGTGATGAGGGCAGGTGGCCCAGAGTGTGAGAGCCCTGTGACAACCTGATAAAGGAGGTGGTTGGAGTATGAGCTCTGGGTTGGTGAGTTAGCCCCGGTTGTTTGCTAGGTCTAGGAATTGGTGAGCCCTGGGAAGGACATCCCTCCGGGGCCAGCAGGGCCCTGGATGTCAAGACATCAGAACAAAACAAAACCATGCTTAACACAACAGTCTGTGGGGTCTCAGACTCTCAACCTGCAGGCCATAGATGTGTCTGATGGGGCACGTGTTTTAAATCTTCCAATGCAAATGCCTGAGGCAGAGCATGAGAGTCCCCTCCAGTTGGCTGTAGGACCTGTCTCTCCCTGTTGCCTATGACAGGCCACTCACATATTTATATTCTCTGGTCACTCCATGGTTTGGGCCCCGAACTCCACTTCCCTTGTGCAGAGAGCATTGTCTCGGTGACTTCTTAGGCCTTAATGAGATACTTCAGATCCACTCTCCAACCTGCCTTTCTTTTTTTTTCTTTCCTTCTTTCTTTTTCTCTTTCTTTCTTTCTTTCTTCTTTCTCTTTCTTTCTTTCTTTCTTTCTTTCTCTTTCTTTCTTTCTTTCCTTCCTTCCTTTCTCCCTTCCTTCCTCCCTTCCTTCTTTCCATTCTTTTCTTTCTTTTCTCTCTCTTTCTTTCCTTCCTTTCTTTCCTCCCTTTTCTTTTCTTTTCTTTCTCCTTCCCTTCCCTTCCTTTTCCTTCTTTCTTTCTTTTCTTTCTTTTTTTTGTTGTTAAAGTTTATTTTGAGAGAGAGAAAAGAGAGAAGGAGAGGGAGGGGAAGAGAGAGAGAGAAGGAATCCCAGGTATGCTCCACACTGTCAGTGCAGAGCCCAATGCGGGGTTCGATCTCACGAACCATGAGAACATGAGCCAAAATCAGGAGTTAGATGCTTAACTGACTGAGCCACCCACTTGCCCCTGACCTATGTGGCTTTCTAAGAGTAGACCGTGGTCTGTGTGTCCCCCGCACCCCGTCCTGCCTACCCTGCCTTCTGAATGACAGCTCTCCCTCTCAGGCAGGGGTGGGGGCGGGGGGCGGGGGCTTTGCTTCTTTCCCACTGCTTCACCCACCAAAGCTTAAAAAGTGGGGGAACAGCTATGTCTCCCAGTTTCGAGATGGGAAAACCAAGACCAATGACATGACTCAAACAGGCACATGCTCCCTGCCCCCAGCTCCCCTTCAGGCCCACCCTGTGCCTGGACAGAGACTTAATGACCACCCACTATGCCCCAGACCAAATACGAGACACAGGAATGTAGGAGAGGAAAGAATGAGGCGCAAACCCTGCCTTCGGGGAACAGCTGGTCACGAGATGAGGTGGAGTCTTTTCCCAAAAACCCCGCTACGAGGAAGTGACTGGAGAAGGGCCAATGGCACGTGATTGGCTGCTTGTGTTCATCTTTTAAGGTTGCAAACCCAGTTGTCTTGTCTTCCCCCTAAATATCAGGACATCCAGTGTTATGTTCACGCCGATGAAATGATCTCTTTCAGAAACATGAGAACGGTTGCTCTGTCCTTGTGAGCGTAAGCTTTCCCTCAGTGTCAGGTGAATTCTGGGAAATGAAGAATTAGTTGGTGCAGTTTCCCCTTGTGGTTTTGCTCACGGGGACACATGTCCCTTCCTGTGTGACAGAGTCGGGGCCTGATGAATTGGCACCAACTGCCAGGTCCCAGCTCTGAATTTGGGAGCGCGCTTTGTTTACAAGCTTTGTAAACTGCTATGCAGGCGGTCACGACCCGCATTCTCTCATTATTTACCTTCATTTGCACGTGTTCTAGAACTTGCATTTATTTAAGTGCTAAATGGGCTTGTGATACCATTAGCGTCCAGGTTTTTTAAAATTTGTGTTTCTTCTCAAGGTTAGTTGCACACAAGGCAGCGGGCACAGTAAGAGGGGCTGGCGCCCGGGCAGAGGGGGAGAGACAGCTGCCCAAATGGTTCCCAAACCCTGGGCAGAGGAGCTGGGCTCTGCTCGGATTCCCATAGGCTGTGCAAGTTTTGCAAGTCCAAAGTTGCTCGAGCACAAACCTGGGGCGGGGGGCACCCTCCTGGGGCCTGTGAGTGAGGGGCTTGCGGGTCGTGCCCTCCCTGGGTGCTTGGGTGGAGGGTGTTCATGGTGCTGCATCCGTCTGGGGATGGGGGGGAGCTTTGGCAATTCCCACAAAGCCACTGAGTAGGGGCACCTGGCAGTGGCCTAAGCGCCTCCCCCTTCCTGCACTTCTCTGTCTGATTCATCAGTTGGTTCTCTAGATTTTCTCCAAAAGCTAGCACGAAGGTGCCCACACCCCCTCATCTCTACAGCCCGGGGCCCAGCCACACTGCCTTCTTCATCTCCAGTCCCCACACCAGCCTCCCTGATGGTCCGACCTCCTCACTGCACTCCCCTGCCTGTCACCGTGTCACCGTGTCACCATTCATCCTGTAGAAGCACAGACCTCCCCGTGTCAGTGCCGCTCACCTGCATAAGCCCCCGCCGTGCCTCTCCTTGCCCTCAGAATAAACATTCGAGCCCAGCCCCACCTCACCTTCTGCCCCTCCGAGGATCTCCGTTCCGGGACTCGGTTCGGATTCGCGAGCAGGGCACACACGCTGCTTTCCACAGCCTCTCACGCTTTGACCTTGGTGTGGATGGCTCCTTCCCTGGTCTCAGGCCACATGTTAGCTCCCGGGAGAGGTCTTTCCCGAGGACCTCGCTAAGCAGCCCCCCCTCCCCCCCACCTTAGGTCCATTCCTGGTCCCTGGGGAGCCCTGGCACACGACTGTTCGTCTGTTGCCCATGTGTGTCCCCCTCTCCCCAAGGATGAGGACCCGGCGTGTTTCACTGTGTTCCTGGAGTGCCTGGCCCGGAGCAGCCTCACAGCGGGCCCTCTGTAAATGTTTCCAGTGTGAGCGCATGAATGCCAAATGGGTCAATGTCTTGAATTTTGGTTGATTTCATGCATAGTCTGGCACCTTGCTGTTGCCCCTTGCCAATGGCCAACGCTTGTGATTGTCATAAAAGCGCAGAATCGGGAGGGACAGGAGAGACCTACCATTTCCTGAGTGTCTCCCACATGTTGGACTTGTGTGAGGCCCACTGTAGACAGTGGCGCACTTCCCCGGGATCCCTCCGGAAATGATCTGCAGAGGAACCCATCCTGTACCAGGTGGCCACGGTTCACGGCTGGCCTTGGCAGGATTAGAACACAGGTCTTTCAGACCCCACACACCACCTTTCGCTCTACCGAGTGGGGCCAGATTTCAGCTCAGGGAAATCTTTGGCCATTCCAACTAGAAAATAGAGTTTCTTCTCGGTTCTCCCAGGGAAAAGGCCGCCGTCCAGCCACTCCTGACCCGTTCTTTCTTTTCTTCTCTAGGACATGCAGAGGGGGCTTCACCCCATCTGGGGAGGTAGAGTCAAAATGCTCCTTTAAATAGACTGGTTTTGTGTTTACAACCAGTTTTTTTTTTTCTTTAGCAATGTATCATGACCATCTTTCTGTGCCAGTAAACATAATTATACACCATCCTCCAAAAAAGTCCAGTTTCAAGATTATCTAGGGAAGATAAATGTTTCCCTTGTGCTAATTCCAGTACAGTTTATATGCTGTTTTGCAACACGGGCAAACTGTTTTCTTCTTATTTAAGCATTTAAACTCTGCTTTTTAAACTGTTATGGCATACAGATCGCCTAAGAGTAACAGATGTCTGCTTGATAGAGATGTTCCCAGGAAAAGAATCTGCTGCTTCTCGGTCTCCAGAGGAAGGATGCCTTTGCAAATATGTGGCTTTTGGTCCACAAGCCGCCCCCCACCCCCCCAAACCCTCCTAAGAAAAAGGGGGAAGAGATATAGTGTTGCAAGCTGCTTGGTGAATATCTGTGAATATCACAGATCCTGGTGATAGTAGAGGGGAGACCCTGGTCCCCCGGGAAGTTTGACCCTGCTGCTCCTGGAGGGAGTATTTCTCTGAATTTTTCTAGGCGGGTGAGGTCACTGTCCATGATCCGGAGATGTGAAATGTAGGCCCATTTTTACTAAATGTGTAGCTCTCCCCAGAATCTTAGCAGTGGAAGAAACTCTCTCAATTATCTCTAATTATTATTATTATTTTTTTTACTATTGGTTAGCATGAGAATTTTGGTTTAGATCATGTCATGAAGGGGCACCTGGCTGGTGCAGTCCGTAGAGAATGGGATTCTCAATCTCAGGGTCATGAGTTCATGCCCCACATTGGGCATGCAGCCTACTAAAAAAAAAAAAAAAAATTAAAAAAAGGTCGTGTCATGGAACTTGACGACCAAAATTCTAACCCAGGTCTGTCACTTTTTAGCCGTGGGATCTTGGGAAAGTCACATATCTTTCCAAGCCTGTGTCTGCACCTGTTTGATGGGGATAACATTGGTCCCGACATAAGATGCAAGGAGATAAGACACATAATGTGCATAACACAGTGCCTGGTCCCTAGCAGGTCAATAAATATTGGTGATCCAGAGAGGTTGTGTGGTCTGTCCAAGGTCACACAGGGAAGGCATACCAGATTCCTAGGCTGGGCTGATTTCTAACTCCTTGGCTGGGGCTCTTTCCCCTGCTGTTTGGCAGCAAGAGGAGGCCCAGGGTCAGGGAGCAGGATCCAAACGTCCTTAAAATGACTGAAGTTGAAGTAGGTGGGTCTCCAAGCAGGAGAGGGTGAGGACCCAGGAGGAGGTCCTAGCAGACGGCAGCCAGGAAGGTGGGGGGAGACCTGAGCCGGCCTGGGATTTGGTAACGAGGCCGGGGGATAGCTCCACTGCTAACCTATAGCCAGGTTCCTAGGCCAGCCAAGTGGCCAAGCTAAAGGGAAGGAAGTTTGAGAGGGGTCACTGACAGCAGTGGGATGCCCACCCCACAAGGAAAAAGCAGTGAAAATAGGGAGCCAGTAGTCTCCTCTGGAGGCATTATTTTGCATCGGAAGGATAGGGAACGGTCCTTTGGGACCAGACATCCTTTGGGGAGCCCGTCGTATCTTCAGTGACTTTCCCTTGGCAGGCATGCCAGGGAGGACCTGCCCTCGTGCTTTGCAGGATAGCCTGGGCACCCCAGATTCCTCCAAGGGGAGGAACCTGGCGGGACAGCCTTCCTGAAGTTCCTGTCTCGGGCTCACGGGGGAGCTGGTGAGCTGTAGAGGGAGTGAGTGGCTGGGTCCCTGCAGCACAGGACCCTCTGAAGCCCCGGGCATCACGACGTCTAAGTGCACTGGGGTGGCTCCTGCCCAGGTCCAGTTGTAAAGGTGTATTTGTGCCAATCAGCTTCAGAGAGCATGGGCCCAGGGATGGGGCAGTCCTGGCACTACGAGGTCTGTGCCACCTGACCAAGGCTTCCAGGTGTGAGTGGCACCGAGGCTGGGACTGGGCAGGATGGTGGGACAGCTGCCGTATCCTTCCCAGCCCCCATGGTTCCATGGCTGTTCAAGCAGGAGGACGAGGCAGTTCTGGGCTTGCTCTGAGGTCTTCTTTCTCCTTTCACTGGTTCTTGATCCCCCACCTGTCCCCCTCACCTGCCACCTTGACCTCTGCCCTTGACCTCTGCTGGCTCCAGAGACCCCAGATATCCCACCGGGCCATCAGTGAGAGACTGTTGTCTTCATTTCATTCATTTCTAAAGTCACTGCTAATTATTTTTAAATTGTTTAAAAGTTTATTTATTTGTTTTGAGAGAGAGACAGAAAGAGAGAGAGAGAGAGAGAGAGAGAACAAGTTGGGGAGAGGCAGAGAGGATAGACAGAATCCCAAGCAGGCTCTGCGCTGTGAGCGCAGAGCCAGATGCAGGGCTTGAACTCACGAACTGCGAGATCACGACCTGAGCCAAGGTCAAGACTCTGACGCTTAACAGACTGCGACACCCAGATGCCCCACTGCTAATTTTTTAAAAACACTTGGTAACAGTGTTTTGATGTGAGTTTATTACTTAAAGACCTGCAGGACTTTGTGCAATAAACTGCCCGGTACTAAAAGTTATATTAACGAGATCAAGAAATGACTGGCTGTGTGCACAGAGGCTTAAAGGTTTAAAATGGTAGAGATATTAAGTCTCTGCCTCTCCCATTGCTGGATTTTAACATTTTTCTCTAAATCCCCATCTTTCATCTCTGGTGTTTGTTCTGAAATGTAGTTGTTGTTTCTGAAGCTTCTAAGATAAAAGGCTAAAATTTTACTCTTTCCAACCCTGTTCTCTGGGTTGCGCTATTTGGGGAGGGGGCATTAAGTGAGATAAAACTAATGTTCGGTAAAGGAGACAAATCTCAGGTGGGCAGCTCAGTGAATGTGAATGTTTGTTTACACACTTGGAGCCACCACTGGGTCCAGCTACAGAATACCGCTGGCATCCGGAGTATAGTTTTTAAGGGGCATCTTCTTAAGGAACAATAACCTGAACCCTGGGACCGGAGGGGCGGGGTGTTGAGGAAGCCAGGGTTCCCACTCTGCTTGTCATCCTTCTACCTTCCCATTTTACGTCTCCGCTCCCAGCATCTCAGCAGAGAGGGACCGTCCGTCCCCCGTCCCCGACTCCTTGTCCAGCTGTGCGGAGCGAGAACGAAGTGGCCTCTCCCTCATGCACGGAGCTCTTTGAGACTTTCATCTGATTTTTTTCCATGAGGGAAATTAGCCGCTTGGCAAAATCTTTAGCAGTCAAGGTGCCATTTTGCCCTCGTACAATCTTGTGGGATTTGGGAGGGATTTTCAGGGAACTTGTCCATGTCTTTAGACCCCTGCTTCTTCAGGGCTGACAGGTTGTCTTGCTCAGCTTACCACTAAACCATTACTTAAAAAAAAAAAAAGACTTTTTATAGGAATAATTTCAAAATATTTAAAAGTTAAATTATGATTATAATAAAACTATTGTCTGTATTTAACAATTATTGGCACTCTGCCATATTTCCTAGATCTGTTCACATTTTTTTTGCCAAACTGTTTTTTGAAAAATCAGACATGATGGGTGCCTGGGTGGCTCAGTCGGTTGAGCGTCCGAGTTCTTCGGCTCAGGTCATGATCTCGCGGTTCGTGAGTTCGAGCCCCACGTCGGGCTCTGTGCTGACAGCTCGGAGCCTGGAGCCTGCTTCAGATTCTGGGTCTCCCTCTCTCTGCCCCTCCCCTGCTTACTCTCTGTCTCTCTCACTGTCTCTCAAAAATAAAAAAATACAAACATTTAAAAAAGTTAGACATGATGGTTCACCTAAAAGAGGAACATTTATCATATCTAATAAAATGACTAATTATTCCCAATATCATCTAATACCTACTCCATATTCAAACTTTCCAAGTTAGAGCACACTTGGAAATTGTCCTTTTTTCAAACCAGGACAATCAAGGAGCAGGCATTATAATGTCTCTCAATTTAGACCACTCTCCCAATCTTTTTAATTTTTATATAATGAACAAACCAGGTTAAATATAGTGTAAAATGCCCTATGTTTTCGTTTGGTTTCTTGTTTCTTCATTGTGTCCTTTAATTTATATTTCCTTTCCTTTTTTTTTTTTTTTAAGTTTATATATTTATTTTGAGAGGGGATAGAGAGGGGCGGAGAGAGAGGGAGACAGAGAATCCCAAGCAGGCTCCACACTGTCAGCACAGAGCCTGATGTGGGGCTCGAACTCACAAACTGTGAGATCATGACCTGAGGTAAAATCAAGAGTCAGATGCTTAACTGAGCTTCCCAGGTGCCGCTCCTTTGCTTCTGAAAAGGAAATAACATTACCTCTGCTGACCTTTCCCGGTTAGTCCAGATGCTTCTGAATTTTCTCAGTTCATGATGCCACTGGGGTCTCAGGAAATTTTTCACAACGTCCCTAGGTTAAACAAACAAAAATGTAATTGTTACATTTATTAAACAGGTCCACAGAACTTCACAAGTATTTCTAACAGCTTAGTAGCTGGTTGAGGGGGAAAAAAAAAAAAAACAGAAAAGGAAACCTAACATAAATTGAAAAATTTATAAGAATTTTTTTTTTCATTCAAAAATAACCAAGAATACTAGGGATGCCTGGGTGGCTCAGTCAGTTGAGCATCTGACTTTGGCTCAGGTTGTGATCTCACGTTTGTGGGTTCGAGTCCCGCGTCAGACTCTGTGCTGACAGCTCGGAGCCCTGGAGCCTGCTTCGGATTCTGTGTCTCCCTCTCTCTCTGACCCTCCCCCGCTCACACTCTGTCTCTCTCAAAAATAAATAAACAAACAAATAAATAAATAAACTAACATTAAAAAAATCTTTTTAAAAATAACCAAGAATACTTACTAACGGAATGTGTGCCCCTGTGGGCACCACACAGCTTCTCAGACCATGGAATCAGATCGATGCCACCAGCCTTACGTCTCGTCCCACGATGGTTTTTAACAAAAATTCTTAAGTTTATTTATTTTGAGAGAGACAGAGACTGTGTGAGCAGGGGAGGGGCAGAGAGAGAGAGAGAATCCCAAGCCGACTCCACACTGCCAGTGCACAGCCCCACACAGGGCTCGAACTCACGGAACCACAAGGTCATGACCTGAGCCGAAGCCGAAAGTCGGATGCTTAATCGACTGAGCCACCCAGGGGCCCCCGTCCCACAGTGATTTTTGTGTGGTACTTATTTTTTTGTCACAGCAACCACAAAAACCCAGCTCTGCAAAGACAGAAAGAACGTAGCATGAAGTGATGTTGAAATTGTGAACTGACTTGAGCTAATTCACAGTATCAACTGTCACTGTATTTCCCTTGAAAATTTAAAATATCCTAGGGCATTCCTGTTGGTTTGCTGTGGCATCTGGGTGCCTCAGTGGGCAGCTGGGGACTATGGTGTGACTACAGCCCCTGGTAACTTCCTCTGCGAGGATTTTAAGCTGTTTGAAGGCCCAGTGAACGGCACAGGTTTGTCTCAACTAAGTGAACAGAGAACACCGCCTTGTAACCTAGAGCTGTTGTCTTAAGTCGGCTTTGCTTCAGAAACATCTGGGAAACTCCTGACCCCACCTAAGACTCCTGAGCCCCACCCCGGAGGAGCCGATCCAGGTTTCAGGTATCTGTTTAAAAAGGGAGCAACCCCCCAGTGGTCTAAATAATCTAGAGACCCTGGTGTTAGGACAAGACTTCCCGTTCATCTCTGACACAGAGTTCACTCTCAGAGAAGAAAATGGGAAAAGACAGAAAAGGAAAGTCAGCCAACAAAGCCTGGGTCTTGCTCTGGCCAACAGAGTGACTTCCATGGCCTTGGGAATGCCTCTCACTCGCTTGTTCTCTTGAACTGCACACTGATTAAGCACATCTCAGGTGGCAGTTCCTGAGCTCTGGGCAGCAGGGGACCCAGAGGTGGACAAGCCCGCCCAGCTCTTGAGGTCCCCCAGCCGAGTAAGACGAGAGGGATGGAGATAATGTGTCTTCGAGGCACAGCTTAGTGTCCGGACAGCTTTAAACAGTGGTGTTACAGTTTTCAGGGCTATTGACTGATGTCACCCTGTGTTTTCTCCTTCCCATTCCATACCAAATAAGGCCATTCCCCCCAAATCTCAGTACTTGGGGGAGAGATTGGGAGCTCTTTTCTTTCTTTTTTCTTTTTTTTTTTTTCAATGCTTGTTTATTTTTGAGAGAGACAGAGAGCACGAGTGAGGGAGGGGCAGAGAGAGAGGGAGACAGAATCCAAAGCAGGCTCCAGGCTCTGAGCTGTCAGCACAGAGCCCGACTCGGGGCTTGAACTCACCAACCGTGAGATCATGACCTGGATCAAAGCCGGACGCTTAACTGACTGAGCCGCCCAGGTGCCCCTGGGAGCTCTTTTTCTATACAATTATTAACATTTCCAGAGTGAATTATTTAAAATTCTAAATGGAAATATCGGGGGTCTTTGTAGGTTTTCTTTCTTCATTCCTTCATAAATTTATATCCCATATACACCTACATTATCTCCACCGAAGGTAAAAGCAGGCTGTGAGGCCGGAGGAGTAGGGAACGGTAGCCCCATCTTATAGATGGAAAGCAATGTGGCCCCGGTAGAAAGGTGGCTGGTGGCTGGCCGGGCTGCTCCCACGACCTGCTGCGGCTCCTTGACTGCAGCAACTTTCCTGTCCCCTTCTTGGCAAATCTGAGAAGAAGCCATCGAAATTCTGATTGGTTGAGGTGAAATTGTGTACCTTCAAAATTGTCATCTGCTCGAACATTTGGGGGCACCTCTTATCCACCAGGCACCACGTAGATGCTTCCGGGTCATCTCTTTTGACTTCCTCCAGCCCCCATAGGGAGCCAGGATGGGGGGAGGGGAGGTACAGAGTCGGGCATCGAAGGCCAGAGTACCCTTCAGGGGGGTTTGCTTGGGAAGAAGCCAGGCATCACCTGCTCTGCCTCAGGAGGCAGGAGGAGAGTCCCCTGACTCTGGAGATATCCGCGCAGGGGCCTGGCACTCACCTGTGGGCCGTGGCGTGGCAATGTGCAGACGTCCCTTGCGATTGGACTAGCTGAGCCCTGAAGCCTCTTTCACCTCCGAGAGGCCATGGATTTATGTTCTGGAAGACGCTTTTTTTTTTTTTTTAACGTTTATTTATTTCTGAGAGACAGAGCACGAAGAGGGAAACACAGAATCCGAAACAGCCTCCAGGCTCCGAGCTGTCAGCCCAGAGCCCAACGCGGAGCTTGAACTCACGAATTGTGAGATCATGACCAGAGCCGAGGTCGGTTGCTTAACCCACCGAGCCACCCAGGCACCCCTGGAAGATGCTTCTTAAGAAAGACAGGAATCACATCTTCATTTTCACCCTGAGGGAAAGCAGGAAGTGAGCTTAAAAGATTTAGGACAGAAAAAATATCCCAAGTGGCAAGAGTTGTTTCAACATTTGTACAGGCTCTTAAGTCTGGGCCCTGGAGAGCTTTGAGGGTACCATGAAATGAAACAATTTCAATAGAATAATAAATATTAACCCGGGAGCCTTCCTCGGTTACCAGCTGCCCACAAGAACCCCATCCTTGCCAGCTGGGTCCATCCCACACACAAAGAAGAAGGGGTTCTTTCTGGCCCAGAGAGGTTAGATTGAGCCACACGACCCAGAAAGGTGGAGAGGGAGGGAGGGAGGGGCAGGAGGAGATGCCAAACATTGTTGGGGAGGGCTGGGGGTGGGGGACTGGGGAGAGGAGGGGTGAGGGAAGAAGGTGGGAGAGAAAAAGGGATTTTATTAAGTTCCGGGAACTTGGTATTTTGAGCTCCTTCAGCGTTTTGGGGGAACAGAAGGAAAACGCACTGGACTGTGTTTCTTCTCTGCTCTGAGTCTGGGTCGTGTAGGTTCTGGGTTTTCTAAAGGTTACTTCATTAACTCTGGAGTTCACGAGGAGAGGCTGGTGGCACTGCCACCGTGGAGGAGTTAGTGCCTGGTGTTGTAGGGTGTGGTGAGGGAGGCTCTGCTCCCTTGCTTTACCTTAGCAACGGGACGGTCTTAGGAGCTCCCTGACCAACAATGCCCACCCCATAAAGCACTCACTCTTCCAAATGATTTCCTTTGAGCCCCACTGCAAGTCCGGAGATAACATACAGGTATCGCTGTGCCCATTAAGCAGATGGCAAAAGCAAGGCTCAGAGGCATATATCATGGTGCAAGGAACACCCGGGTTTTAACTCACTTCTAACTGCGAATCTGGCTCTTGTGCCCCTGCCTGCCCTGTGAGCACCAGGCTGTCTCTCCATCCAAACTTTGGCCTGAAGAGTCACCAAGTTGGTTTGGCTTCTCTGTCCCCAGGACAACTCCCAAATAACTTTGGAACGCAAGACTGAATTGTTCTTCTTTGTTTGTTGTTTTTTTTTTTCCCCAGGCCGTTCTTTGCTTGTGGTAGGCATTTTTTAAAAGCCCGTCGAATTGTTTGTGAAAATGAGTGACAGTACTTTTGCCAAAGCATCATGTGGGTGGTGGCATTCTGCTATCTATTCTGCACAGACAAAGGAACGATGCTGCTAATTACATCTGTCCCGTCTGGATGCGCCCGTGTGCCCTCAGCACGGTTACTGTTTATGGTGTTCTCAGCCGAGACGTGAAAGGCAGAGGACCAAGGGAGACAGGGCTGTGGTTTCTCCCGGGTGTTTACAGAGAGCCCAGCACGTTGTGGAGGCTTGTGTTTCCATTTTTGTTGTTGCTGGGGGGGGGGGCAGATAGAAAAAGAGGAACAGGGTGTTTCTCCGACACCAGTGGGGTGGGGGAAGGCCACTGAGAAATGGAACCTTCCATGGTTTAACGTGCAACAAGTTCAAAGGATCCGTCAGGGAAGACGGCAGGTGCTGGGTCTGAGGTACTTGGAGTTTAGATGAAAAAGAAAAGAAGAACCACTTGGCAGCTTATTTCAGAGGGGATGTGTGCCGCTCCTCCCACGAGACCCTCCTTCTGTGGGTCCCAGCGGAGGCGAGGGTGCTGGAAGGGTGCACAGGAATAAGAAAAAGGGACCATAAAATGTATTTTTTGAGACAACTCATTTGCCCTGCTTTCTGCATGAAATGGAAGAGGGAATAAGAGCGAGAAGGCGCCACATCTTTCCACATTCTTTCCACAAGGAAAGAATTTCCTGATATTCCAGGGTTGCTCAAGCTCGGGCTGTAGAAACCACACAGTTTCTTCAGAGGTGGAACCAGTTCACTGGCCTATTTTTTATTGTATTGTAGAAAAAACAGGTTCCAAGATGCTATTTACCCTACGAAACTTACTTGAAGTATCAGAGAGGTCTAGAGTGGGAAGGGGCTGACTGGTGTCAGTCCAGATGCCGAGAGGCAGAAATCCCGTGACCCTCCCCCCCCACCATGGGCTGTGCCCCCAACTCCCCAACAGAAGCTGGCAGAGAGCATGCAGCCCTGATGCCCCGTCCTGTATCCCTTCCGCTGCCCCTTTGAGTCTTTGTAGAGGTCAAGTTCACGCACACCCCCCTTACAGCTTCCCTCAATCCCTCAATCAGTGCTGATTTGTTTAGCAGACTTGTCTCTGGAGTATTTTTCTAGAACAATGAGCCCCTTTGGCTCATGCTGCCAAGCCCTCGGCATTCTCCTACCTCTGGACCGGTAGCTCTGTTTCAAGCACGTGCACTCTGCAGTGGCCTCCCTTTCTGCCACTTACTTTGTGTCTGCCAGGCATTAAGGAGGCAGTGGGGGGGGGGGCATGAGTAAGGGGGTGGTTATAAAACGGCATCATTAGGGACCCTGGTGGTGATGGATGTCCTCTGTATGCTGGATCCGCGTCAATATCCTGGTTGTGATGTTGTATTGGAGTTTTGTAAGATGCCACCGTTGGGGGGAACAGGGTGAGGGGTACATGGAATCTCTCTCTATTCTTTCTTAACACTGCCTATGAATCTGCGGTGATCTCCAAAGAAAAAAGTTGACTTAAAAAACAAACAGAAGTGGGGGTGCCTGGGTGGCTCAGTCATTTGGGTGTCTGGCTTTCGCTCAGGTCATGATCTCACAGCTTGTGAGTTGGAGCCCCACCTTGGGCTCTGTGCTGACGGCTTCGAGCCTGGAGCCTGCTTTGGATTCTGTGTCTTCCTCCCTCTCTCTCTGCCCCTCCCCTGCTCCCTCTCTGTCTCTCAAAAATAAATAAAAACATTAAAAATATTAAAAACAAACAAACAGAACATAACAGCAACAAAACTCCCTGTGTCTCCATATTACAGTCCAGATGGGGAAATACTTCTGACAATGTATGTTCTTGAGAAAGGTTGTTTCATTCAGAAGCTAGCAGGGAGGACGATGGGCCTGTCTAAAGGCTGACCGGCCTGCAGGCCCTACAGGAAGACAAGCTTGGCTGTGGGTCAGTGACTCTAACACGTAGAGGACATCAGAATTTCCCAGAGCCCTTGTTAAAGTAGATTCCCAAGTCCCCCCCTGCCTGGAGAGTCCCTGTTCTGGGATGGGCCCAGGGACCTGCATTTCAACATGGCCCCAGGAAGAGCCCATGGAGAGCTGTGCACACGTTCCCTTCCTTCCACAGAGTGACTGCTTACCTGTGCTGGAATTGTGTGGGTTGTTGGTTTCTAGATTTTTTTCCTTTAAAAAAGAAACACACACACACACACACACACACACACACACACACTTGGATTCAGCTGTTTTGTGGTTCTGTTTCTGGTCATGACCAATACCTAATATTAATCAAGGACTCACTGCAGGCCTGGAACCAGGCTAAGCACTCCATGTATATTATTAGCTCACTTAATCCTCACCACCTGCTGTGAGATACTGACAGAAGCCCACAGAATTTAAGAGACCTGCCTGGCGTGTCGCAGCCTGGAAGCGGGGGGCGGGGGGGGGGGTCAAGACTCGTAAGACCATGTTCTCAAAATGCTATGGTCTGAATGTTTATGGCTCCCTCGCCCCAAGTTCATAGGTAGAAGTCCCAGCCCCCAGGGCCTCAGAGTGGGACTGTATTTGGAGACAGGGCCTTTACCCCAGAATCACCACGGGGACCTGTTGGTAGCAGTAGTTGTCCAGCCTCCTACGGACAAGGCGAGGTCAGCCTGAGGAGACTTTGGGTCAGAGGGAAGCAGCTTTATTCTCTCAAGTTCCCGAGACCCGATAGACCCCTAAGTCTGCCCTCCTTTGGTTCCAGGAGCCTCATCGTCCCCCTCTCCCTGCTCCTTTGCCTCAGGTAAAAAATCGTGCTGGGTCAGAATTTCCCGTGGAAACCCCCCGGGAGGGCGCTGGGTTGAAGACCAACATGTCTTGCTTCCCTCCAGTGTGGGACAGATTCCCGGGTCTGAGGACCAGTGCCCGGCGGAGTGGTCGGCCTCGATGGAGGGCCCGGGCCTGGTGAAAAATACGCATCTTTAAACAGCAGAATCACACCCAGTGGCAAGATGACCTCGCCAAGCGGGGCAGTGGGGCCAGCTGATCAGACTCCCGTGTCCCCCTTGCTCTTACTCAGGGGAGCCAGCCTCCCTGCATGGGATGGGGTGTGGGATTGCCTCAACTATATAAATGGTCATATAAATTATGTGACCTTGGGGCGCCTGCGTGGCTCAGTCGGTTGAGTGTCCGACTCTTGATTTCAGCTCAGGTCGTGATCCCGCGGTCATGAATTTGAGCCCCTCATCGGGCTCCGTGCTGAGGATGGAGTCTGCTTGAGATTCTCTCTCTCCATCTCTCTCTCTGCCCCTCCCCTGCTCATGCGTGCACACGCTCTCTCTCTCTCTCTCTCTCAAAAATAATAATAAAAAAATGATGTGACCATCTTGTACTCGGTGGCTCTCAGATGATGCCTGGGGTCCTGTCCCTCAGCCCTGACCCTACATACATACATACATTCCCTTTCCTTCTTTCTTCCTTCCTAAGGCTCCGAGTTGACCTCTTTCAGCCCAGATATGCCTCCCTCCTCCTTTCCTGAGGCCCCATGAACCACAAACTGCATAGTGAGAGGCCATGACCTTCTGGGGCTGGGGCCCCTCATGCCAACGCCAGCCTGGCCACTTTGGCGGGAGTCTGTTCCTTCAGTGGCCACCACCCATTTCCTTTTCCTCACTCTTCACTTTCAATAACAAGCATATATTTCCTTTTTACATATCTGGAAAAAAATAAATTTATTTGGTTTGGTTTATAGTTCTGTTTTTAAAGAAATAAAGGCCGTGTTATTCTGGCTGGCTTTGGTCCACAGGCTGATAAGGATTGTTGACCTTCTGGTCTGCACTTGCTGGGGGATAGAGTGGAGCAGGAATTGAGGGGAAAGGGTAAAACTAGCTGAGAGGAAAGTGCTTCCACCCCCGCCCCCCCGGGGGGCTATGGTGGACAGAAGAAGGAACCAGGGGGACTTCTGGCCCCAGAGGCCATGTGTATCCATCCCATAATGATGTCCCATGTGGTGTCTGGATGCAGCTAATACAGCCCGTGAGAGCCAATCACGTGCATGTCTTCTGAGGGCCGCCTTCCGGGACATCACGTCGGTGGTACAGTCGGCTGTGGTGGGAATACTTAACCCCAGGGATGGCCGGTGTTAGGGCTTTTCGCCGCCCTCCCCGAAGAACCTGTTGCTAAACACGTATCAGCACATCACTGAGCACTCCCAGGCACAGGTGCTCTCTCTCATAGATAGGGCTGCCTATCTAGCATCTATCTACCTACCCATCTAATTCATAGGCCCGGGGGTGGGGGTGGGGTTCATTCGTAGGACAGAAACACATCCTCCGTTGGGCAACGGGCAAATAGGACAAAACGGGGAAGCGGTGAACTCAGAACAGAGCAGTGGTCAGTGAAGAACAGGAGGAAATGAACAGAGAAACACCTATTAAGCAGATTTAGGACAGAGATGAAGTTCAGATCAATTCTTTAGAAGATAAAAATATCGTTTTAAAAAAATTTTCTTAATGTTTATTTTTGAGAGAGAGAGAGAGAGAGAGAGAGACAAAAAGCACGAGTGGAGGAGGGGCAAAGAGAGAGGGAGGCACAGAATCTGAAGCAGGCTCCAGGCTCCGAGCTGTCAGCACAGAGCCCGACGCGGGGCTTGAACTCAGAGACCGCAAGATCATGACCCTAGCCGAAGTCGGACACTTAACCCACTGAGCCACCCAGGCGCCCCTAAAAAGATTATTCTTAAAACTCATTTCCTTCTTCAGCTTTTCAGAATTTCCACAAGTTAGGTTGCAAAGAGGTGTGGTGTCATTGACCCCTCCTGGCCCTCTAGAAATGGCCCCAACACCCAACTTCGAGACCAGCTGCTGAGAGGACAAAGCCTTTTCTGAAAACACCGCCCACAGCCTGCCCGTCCCCCTCCTCCAGAGGAACAGAGCCCAAGGGCGTCACCACTGCCCCGCCTTCCTTGCTACATTATGTTTAAATCACCTAAGGTTTTCCCATTCACTTGGGTGAATACTTGTGTATCATTTACAAAAACATGAGCAAAATCCCTGAACTACACTTTCCAACCTCAAACCCTCGTGTTGTTTTTGGCATCCTCGGTGAGGCCCGGGCCACTGAAGGGTGGCCTTTGTAGCGAGGCCAGTAACTCGGCCCAGATGCTCAGTCCTTGTCTCAGGCTCAGGCCGGGCTGCACAGAAGGACCTCTCTGAACCCCACCCCACCCCCACCCCAAAACACCTGGTGTAAAAACCCACCGAGTCCATCCCATTTTATTGCTGTTTTTTCCTCTTTGTTGTTTCTGGTTTGGGCTCCCTTTTGTGGGATGGGCGTAAAGATGGCTGTGCAGTCAAAAGCTAGGTGGTGAGGAAGTTGGCAGAGGAAACTGGGTTTGCTCTGTGCCAACCTACTTCCAGTTAAAATAGGGCTGGACAGCTGGAGGCCTGGCGATTGCAAAGGGGTGAACTCAGAAGAGCTTGGCCAGCTGCTGAGAGGTGCCCGAGGCACTGGTCTGCTGTGCCAGGTGGCACCAGATGCCACAGGGTGGTGCAGAGGTAATAATGGACATGACTCAATCCCACCGACTGAATCGGAGCCCTGTTGTGCCATCAGCCAGGGCCCGAGGGCCCAGCAACACGTTCTGCTGGGGACCACCCTCTGTCCCCAGTCCCAGTGACAGCCAGGGTGTCAGATGTGTTCTTGCAGATGAAGAGGGTCTCCCAATAACCCATCCTCCTGGCCCCCGGGCATCTTCCGCACATATTACGCCATTCTAGCCCAGTGTGTGGCAAATTCAGCTGATTCCAAACCGAGGTGGACTGGATGGGCTGTGGGAAACACCCAGAAAGCCCAGCTCTCTGCCCTCAGACCCTGCTGGTGGGGGTCAGGCTCCTTCATCTCTCCCTGCTCTGGAGACAAGAAATTGTGGATGACGAAGTGCCTTGGAAGGAAGGGGCCCTGGGGGAGAGGATGCACTGGCTGTTTGTCACTCCATGTGGGATGTGTTAGAAAGAAATGAGTTAAAGAGACCAGATGAAAGGGTGGCCAAAGCCACAGCTCTCGGGGAGCTGCTGATTCCCTGCTCGGCTTCTGGGGGCCTGGCCTGAGTCCCGAAACCTCAGAGAGTTGGGGTTTTGGCGCACAGGGAACGGGCTTCGTTTCAGAGAGAGAAAACCCCAGGAGTGAGGGGAGGGCTGAGGGGAGGTGGGGCCGGAGGAGAGCATGGGAGAGAAAGACAGACCAGACAGAGACAAAGAGAGCAGGACAGACTGTGGGATGGAGAAGGAAGGAGGCACTGAGGCTTTTCTTGGACCGGTCCTGCCCCTCCTGACAGTGGTCCTCCCAGCAGCTGGCAGGGAGGCAGGTGGGGTCTCTGGAGTCTTTGACCCTGGAATGTATCCTGGGGGGTGGAGGCAGTTTGGAGAATGAATGCAGCCACCCCTCCTCATCCCAAGAGGCCACTGGGAAGGGTGTAGGGCACTTAGAGGCTCAGGGGTGCCTCCAGCCCACATGACCCCCAAAGTATCGTTAACACCCCCCCCATCACTACCTCTCCCCCACTCCTGGGCACCTCCCGGAGAGAAGCAAGTCTGGCTGCCTCCCTAGTCCCTCTCACTGGGACAGCAGCGGGTGAGTGACCCTCCAGGCTCTGCCCGGCTCGCCAAGCCCCCACCAGGTCTGGGATTGTACCAAGAGCCTCCCTCAGGGTTCAGGAGCCCTGTGAGCACTGAGGAAACAGAGACTTACCTGACTGCTGAGTGATTAAAATCATGGCCTGCTGGGGGCTGGGCTCTCAGATCTCAGAGGCAGTAGTAGATACCTGACGGCCAGCAAGCTGGAAGAGAAGTTAGCCTGGGTGGCCCCACCCTTCCCAGCCCCTGGGGGCCATCACACCAGCCTCTCTTACTCCCAAAGTGTCCTTAGCGGGCTGGGAGGTCCCCCTTCTGCAGAAACACTTCTTCCTCTTGGGACAAACCTCCCTGCCAAGCATGGTACTCGGGGCTTGATGCTTCCTACCTCAGCAAATGTCACGTTGGCCATTTGGGACAGCTGCCGTTCGATCAGTTTAACAGACAAGGAACAGACTCGGAGAGATTAAGTAACCTGCCCAAGGTCACACAGCTAGCACGTGGCAACGCCATGATCCACTCTCTCTCTTTATACAAAGCTGGATCTTGTAATAAACATGTTGTACACCACCTGGAGAACAATGGAAGGGGCCCAAAGAATTGAACATACGTTAAGAGGAAATGAACAAAATCCAAGGACTTAATTGTGTAGGTTTAGATTCGAGACTGGTTTTGTATTACTGGAAAACACAGCCCTTCCTGGCAGACCTTATCGAATGACTGTCAGTGACAGAACCGTGGGCTCACTCATGTGTGATTTGGCACTTTTTTTTTTAAAGTGTATTTATTTTTTGAGAGAGAGAGAGAGAGACAGAGCATGAGCAGGGTAGGGGCAGAGAGAGGGAGAGAGAATTCTAAGCAGGCTCTGAGCCATGAGCTCAGAGTCCGATGCAGGGCTCGAACTCACAAACCGTGAGATCATGACCTGAGCTGAGATCAAGAGTCAGATGCTTAATGGACTGAGCCCCCAGGTGCCCCATGAGGTGGATACTCTTGCCCCCATGTCACAGCTGATAAGACTGAGGCCTAGAGTGGGTAACTAATTCCCAGGTCATGTCGCTGCTGTGCTCCAGACTCAAAGCCAGTTCTCACTGCCCCCAAGGCCCACATTCTTTAGTGCCACCCTGACGCTTCTTTTCTCTTCCCCTTCCTGCTTTTCTCTTAAGTCTTGTAAGAGTAGAGGGAAACTACTGGAAGCTTTGGTGCGGTTCAATCAGCGATGAATTTGATTTGGTCAGGACAAGGGGGCACTTCTGGGTTTGGGGTGACTCACCAGCCTGACTGTGGCCTTGCTGTCCTGCCGTGGCTTTATGTCCAGGCGGCTCCTGTCACAGGCCCCGGGCCTGCTGCCTGCCAACACAGAGTCCCCACGCCATCTGAGGGCCACCTCCCCAGAGAGGCGGTGCTGACCCTGACCGGTCTCCGTCCACCCCATCCTGTGACAGCATCAGCTCTCTGCAGAGGGAGCATAAGGGAGGAAAGTTGTCCTGAGGTTACAAAACAGGAAAAAGTGAGAGAGGCTCAGGCCCAGGTAGGAAGGGTAAGAAAGGATGATGAGGGCACAAAGTGCCAAGTGGGTTTCTTCTTCCAAGGGAGCAGGCGGGTCTTTGGCGGGGGGGGGCGGGGGGAGGGTCTGCACAGGGCCCTGTCTGGAGGAGGAGGGCAAAGGGACCAGTGGACGCTTCACTGCCCTCCCGCCCTCCTGGAGGGCCTTCCTCCCAAACCAGGAGGGACTGAGAACAGGCACTCAGCCCTTCTCCAACGGAAGGATCACAGGCTGTAGTGGGGACTGGAAGGACTTGTAGACACCCAGCCCAGGGAGAAGATGCGGCCACGTTGTTCGACGAGAGGCATTCGCAAGGTGGGCAGGGTGTGGGCGTCGGCATTAGTGGTGTTGGAGTCAGAAATCTCTGGAGCCCACCTAAGTGGTCATTTATAGGAGACCGATGGAAAGAATCTGTATGCCCGTACGTACAGAACACCACGCAGATGAGAACTGAAGAGGCAAATCTGTATGTGCTGGTACGGATCTGTCTTCACAGTGTGTTGTTAAGGGGAAAAGCTGGGTGGAGAGTGTCTACAGAGCCCCCATTTTGAGTAAGATAGGAATATGTATGCAGAGAGTATCTCCGGAGAGCTTCAGGAGAAATAACAACTGTCCTCCACTGATAAAGGGATAATTAAAAAAAAGGGGGGGGGGGGGGGAGAAAAGAAAAAAGAAAAGAGAAGAAAAGAAAAAAAAGTGAGGCCTAGGGAATCAGACAGACCTGGGCTTTGTGTCCTGGTTGTGTTCCTTGCTGGTGAGATGATCTTGGGTAGATTCTTTTACATCTACAGACCTCAGTGTCCCGATCTGTGAAATAAAGGTAATAATCATAATGACGTCCAAACAGTCTGGGTAGTTGGGAGAATTGAGTAAGAAATGCACTAAGCACATGACCCACAAAGTATCGTTAGCATTGTCGTTATTAATAAAGCCCCCTTAGGGCGCCTGGGTGGCTCAGTCGGTTAAGCGGCTGACTTCGGCTCAGGTCATGATCTCGCGGTCCGTGAGTTCGAGCCCCTGAGTCGGGCTCTGTGCTGACAGCTCAGAGCCTGGAGCCTGCTTCGGATTCTGTGTCTCTCTCTCTCTCTCTGCCCCTCCCCTGCTCATGCTCTGTCTCTCTCTGTCTCCGAAATAAATAAACATAAAAAAAATTATAGAAAATAAAGACTTCTCACCTAGGCCACTGTTCCTTAGAGGGCCGCAGGAAGCGGAAACCCCCTTTTCCTTAAGATACCTGGCTGGGGTGCTGTGACTATCCCCTGGGTGGTCAGGGGGCAGACAAGTCTGACACTAGGTGGTTCTCTCCATGTGGGGGCTGTCGGGCTCTGACTGCCTCGAGGGCACACTGGCAGATGCCTGCCCGCATCACTGGACTTGGCGCCTGGGGCTGCAGGGGCGAGGCTGCCTGTCTGCCCTCCGTGGGGCATGGTGGAAGACATATGTGGTTTCACCATCACCCACCATGCAGTTCAGAGCAAACAACAGCACCCTCTGTGCCCAGTTTCCCAGCTCCAAGACAGGCGTGCCCTCCCAGACTGCCTGCCATCTGGAGCTGAGCAGTTCTTTGCAGCTGGGGCCAAACTATAAAGTGCTTTGCAAAAGACACCAAAACCCAGAAGAAGCACTTTCCCCAAGATCACACAACAAAAATATCGAAAGGCTGTCTGCTTCTGGCATTTGGATGACTCATGAGGATTTGTTGCGGGGTGGGGAAGGTTCTGTTTGCTAGAACAAGTTTGCCGGAACACCGTTCCGCTGCCCTGCCTCCTCTCCAACTCTGGCTTTCTAGTGAACAGATCATTGAGAAAGAAAACAGCGATGAACTGACAACAGTTCCAAACAACGAACCAAAGAAACGGCCTGAGCTGGAAAAGGAGAAAGAGGGGCCCTTTTAGATGTACCCCTACCGACCCCCCACAAAGATGTGGGTCCACTGGGAGTCCATGAGAGTAACACCGGGAGCCAACGATATGACCTCACGGGCGTGCAGAAGGCACGACCTCTGCTGGGCTCGGATTGGGATTGGGAAGGGAGGCTGCTGTGTCCTTGCGACAGAATTCAAGGAAGGTCACCACTGTCTTCACAACCCAGCCCAGCCCAGCCCCAAGCCATCGCCAACCCTGTGTGCATCCATTCTCCATCCACTTCTCTGTCTTCTTTTTCATTTTGAAATCCCAGACCGTGTGTCATGTCATTTGTAAGCGTTTCTGTATGCATCTCCAAAAGTTAGGGACTTTTAAAAGAAACGCGACCACAGCAATATGAATGGAGGTTTTCAAACACAACACTACATTCTCTAACAAGAATAATAATACACTAGCATTCAGTATTTGCAGCATTCTGGATTCACATCATATCTCATTTAAACCACCTACCTGCCCTCTGTAGTGGTCACATAATGTTATGCCCTAGCCGAAATTTCAACACTGGCTGCCCACAGAGACAGTGCCTATACTTCCTCCCTACTTTAGTTTACTTTTTCTTACATATTAAATAAAAACTTTTAATTTTGAAATGATTATAGACTCACAGCAAGTGGCAAGACAGTACAGAGGGGTCTCTGGTACCCTCTCCCCAGTTTCCCCCAATGGCTGCATCTCACGTCATGATAATACAATACCAGAGCCAGGAAATTGACGTTGGTCCAATGTGTGTGTGTAGTTTTGCGCCATTTTTATCCATGTGTCGATCTGTGTATTCACCACTACAACCAAAGTACAGAACTATTCCATCATCACAGACATCTCTCTCATGCCACCCTTTACAACCACGCCCCCTCAAGCTCTGGAAACCTCTAACCTGTCTCCCATCTCTAGAATTTGCGAATGACGCATAATCCCCTTGAGATCCATCCAGGTTGTGAGTATAGATACTTTTTCTTGCTGAGCAGTATTCCACGATATCGGATGTACCACAGTGTATTTATCCGTTCACTTATCAAAAGGCATTTGTTTCCCTGCTTTATTGTTCTCTCCTTAGCGTTTTTGACAAACAGACTTTGTGTTTATTCATGTGTCTTATTTATTTCCCATACCCCCTCTGGAGGACCAGCCCCCTTAATGCTGCGACTTTGGCTTCTTTGGTTCATTGCTGTATCTCTAGGGCCAGAGACAGTGCCTGGCATGCAATAGTTCAATAAACACCACAGAGGGACTGTTGCATGGGTTTGACAGAGGAAGAGATTTAGATGTAGGGACTGGAAGTGACCTGCCCAACGTCCTGGAGCCAGTAGGTTGCAGAGCTCGGTCTTGCACCAGCTCTCTTTGCTCAAAGCCCCAGGCTCAGCCCCACGCCGGCCCCCGGCTCCTTCTTCTCTCTGGCCAAGCATGGGCAAAGTGGTTCCCGTTTCTGTGTTTTCCTTGGCTTAAAGGACACCGGCAGGGGTTTTCAAAATGGAACTTTACTGACAACCCGCAAAGCCAAAGGGAAATAAACAAGGGAAACATGAGGACTTATAAAATGTTGAATTTGTAAAATAGATTCTTTTTTCTTTTTTCTTTTTTTTAAGGAGTGTGAAGATTTAATGAGATAAAGCATATGAAATGCTTAGGATAGTGTCTGGGACATAACGTATACTGGATAAACACTACTCTTTTCCTTCCTTTCCTCCTCATGTCCTAAGTTCCTAGAGCAGTGTTAGGCGCTATTGGGGTGCAAGAGAAGGGTAGAAGGTGACACACACCCTTAAGGCATTTATTATCTAAGTGGGGAGACAAGGATGTAAAATGCTTGATAATTAGTGGAGCACAATATGCGTGTGAGACACTATTAATATAATGAATATATTCATATCAATTACTGCATTTGTTTCCTACTTCTGCTGTAACAAATTACCATAAACTTAGTAGCTTAAAACATCACACGTTTATTATCTCTCATTCTGGAGGCCAGAAGTCCAAAACAGGTGGCAAGGCTGTTGGGTGGGACTGGCAGGTGGGGAAATGTCCCTTGGAAACCTGCCTACACTTGCGGTGCTCTGTGACCTCTACTGACCTAGAGTACATCGCTAAAAATATATATATATATTTATTTCTTTTCAGAGAGAGAGTGAGCATGGGGAAGGGGCTCAGAGGGCGCAAGAGAGAATCGCAAGCAGGCTCTGTGCTGTCAGCGCAGAGCCTGACGTGGGGCTCGATCCCACACACCCGTGAGATTGTGACCTGAGCCGAAACCAGCAGTCAGATGCTCAACCGACTGAGCCATTCAGGTGACCCCAAATATTTTTTAAATTAATAATAATAATGATGAAAACCATAAACGAAAATAAGCTTCATGTTAGGAGACCCCACTGGGCTGTGGCCCTTTATCTGGGTTAGTACACATCTATCCTCCTGGCTCCCAGATAGCAGGTAGGAATGTGGAGGGGGGATGGGAGGCACTTGACTGCAAAGGGACACGGGGGAACTTTTCAGGGTGATGGAAATGTCCTATATCTTAACTGAGGGATTTCTGACTATATACACTTGTTAAAACTCATTGAATTGTACACTTAAAATTGTTGAATTTCATTGCATGTAATTACATGATAATCAAGCCAACGAAAATAATTCTCAGGAGGGCTGGTTAAACAGCCTGACCTTGAAGCGCCTGCTATGCTCTCTTGGTCTTTGTCAAAGTTTTGGGTAGGGCTCAGTAGCACCATAGATGTCTCCCATCGGCCCTGTGATCAGTTCTCCTCTTCTCCTCCTCTTCCCTCCTACTTCACCACATGATGGACTTCCGGGGCTCTGGGAATGAGCCCAAATCCCCGGGCGTTCAGAAAAAGGAACTGATCCAATGTTAGCCCAAGACACCAGAAACTCCTCTGGCCCAAGCCATAGGGAGTTGTGCAAAGACAGAGATTTTCAGATAGAATCTGCAGGGCTATTTTGGCATGCCACTGGCAGCCCTCAGGAGCCTTGAGACCAGAAGGCCCAACCCAGAGATCCCTAATGGACCCGAGGAGTCACTTTGGCCAGGCACCCCCAGGACAATCTTGAGATTGTCGCGGTGGGGCCGTGACAGCTGGTCAGGGAACCATGTGGGCTGGAGCCTGGAGCGTGCCTGACTTGACCACAGAGTCTGGTGATCCGGACATGCTGATGTCCCATATGCCCCATGCAACTGTCCCCTAGGACAGCTCCCCCAGGGGAAGTTGGGTGTAAAGTTGATGCTGGTGCCACAGAGGTTAAAGATGGCGTATGGGACAGCGGCTCTGCCATCCTCCTGCATTCGTTCTCAGGTCCCAGCTCTACACTCTGGGGACACCATGAACAAGTCGCTGTGTTGGTTTCCTACGGCTTCTTACACAAACTCAGTGGCTTGAAACAATATACATTTGGTTCTGGAGATCAAGCTGGCATGGGTCTCAAGGGGCTAAAATCAAGGTGTCAGCAGTTATGCTCTTTCTGGGGGCCCTGGAGGAGAATGTGTTTTCTGGCTTGTTCTGGCTTCTAAAGGCCAACTATGTTTCATGGCTTGGGGCCCCTTCCTCCATCTTGGAGGCCAGCAAAGGTCAGTCAAGCCCTCCTCACATCACCCTGACTATTCTGCCTCCTCCTCCACTCTTTTTTTTTTTTTTTTTTTTTTTAATTTTTTTTTTTT
>NC_064818.1:73372122-73396503 GCF_023721935.1 Panthera uncia | reverse complement strand
CCCCCCCCCCCCCGCCCAGTAATGCAGAACAACCTCCCTACTTTAAGGTTAGCTGATTGGCAACCTGAATTCTATCCCAGCTTGAATTCCACCTGTCCATACAGCATAACATACAGAGGTTCCAGGGACCACTGTTCTGCCTACCACAATCCCTCAAGGAGCTCGTGTTCTAATAGAGGAGAGAAGCTTACCAACCAAGTCCAACCCTGCATAGGTAAGAGCACGTAGGGAGGGCAGCCAGCCCAGACAGGCAAGGTATCACTGCCCAGAGCGGGGTGGCCAACTGAGGACCCGAGTGACAAACAGGAGTCAGCCAAGGGGCACCTGGTGGTTCAGTCGGTTGAGGGTCCGACTTCTGCTCAGGTCATGATCTCATGGTCGTGAGTTCGAGCCCCGCATCGGGCTCTGTGCTGACACCTCGGAGCCTGGAGCCTGCTTCGGATTCTGTATCTCCCTCTCTCTGCCCCTTCCCCAGCTCTCTGTCTCTCTCTCTCTCACAAATAAATAAACATAAAAAAAAAAAGGAGTCAGCTGAGAAGAGGAGCTGATGGTGGTACAGGCAGGGGCACAGCATGTGCAAGGCCTGGAAGTGAGAGGTGAGAGGTGGTAATGGGGAGCTATAGAGTGTTTTATGCAGCAGGAGACATGATTAGCCTGTGCTCTGGAATGAGCATTCTGTCTATAGCCCTCTGCCCCTCTTTGAAGCTCACCTTCTTTCAGTATACTAAGAAAAACGCTTGGGGGTGTCATCCACAAAGCATCTGTTTCACACTTCAGACCCCTTCTGTGTTCACTTGTCCTTGTCTGGGCCCGTGCCCCTGCCTGTTCTCTAAAACCGTGGGCTCCACGGTTCTCTCTGGGCTGTGGGCTCCTGCCTGTTCTCTAAAACCACCTGAATGCTGCAGAGGGGACTTGTGTGGAAGGTCCCAAGTCCCTCAGTCTCCCCTCCTCCCCCAGGAGGCCCTGCATCTATAACAGACCCTCTGAAGGTGGGACCCAGAAGAAATTACACCACAGGGTGGGAAGGCACAGCTTGAAACTGGACCCAGAATATGCTCCCATGACCCAAAGATGCAGAGTCAGTCCTTCCCGGGGGCTTCTCCAACGACACACCCCAGGTCCAAGCCCTGTGTCAAGGTGGACCCTTTCCTGGGAGCGGGCCCAGAGCCGACCTACCCATCCCACCCACTTTTCAAACAGTCACAACAGAACATTGGTCTTGTTTTCCAATCTGGCCACTTTTGCCCACTCAGGCAGTTCAAGAACCTAGTATCTAGACAAGGCCCTGAGTTTCTCAGAACATTCTCCCCCTGGGGGGCTTCAGTACAAGCACTCCAGTGGTTTTTCACCAAATCCCCTCCATGAAAGCCTCCAGATCTTCTCCCGGGCTTCAGGTGTGTAACTAGTAACGGATTGGTGCCCACCCACAAGTCCCAGGGAGCGATCCTCACTCAGAGCCCGGGGGACCCGGGTGTCTATCTGGGAAGGGGACCTTTTGCAAATGCAAAATCAGAATCATATGCCCAGACTCCTTGCTCTTGACTGGGTGTTCACGTGTTGATGCTGGGCTGCTCCTTCCCCTGGCTCCCACGCTGTGTGCAGAGCCATGGGGGGAAACAGGCGCATTGACAAAGCGGGCCCCACAGCGGCCCCACTCCTTACGCAGACGGGCAGAAACTTGGAAGCTTTTCTCTACTTCATTAATTTGTTAATTAAATTGCTAGCTAATTTGCAGTGTCCCCGCTCCCTGCCCCCTTCTCTCTCTCTGTTGGAGGCCACCCTCCACATGGGGACAAACCCTTGAGGTGGTGGTGGGGGGAAGGCTTATTCTTCATGTCACATTACAAGGGGGAAAACCCATCAGAGGAGCAAGTTTTCTATCTTGGCTGTCTTTTGTTGTTAAGTTTATTTACTTCTTTTGAGAGAGAGAGGGCGAGGGAGAGAGAAAATATCCCAAGCAGGCTCCACACAGTGAGGAGCCCGACGAGGGGCTCAAACCCACGAACCATGAGATCATGTCTTGAGCTGACCATGACCTTAGCCGACCGAGCCACTCAGGTGCCCCTATCTTGGATGCCTTTTTGAGAATGAATTAGAAGGAGGCAGGTATGAGGAGAGGAAGATCTCTCCCCATCCTCCTGGCCCGTCATTAGTGGAGGGGGCTCCTCTCCCCCTTGGTCAGACACACCCTGTCTCTACCCATCTTTAACAAGAAGCATAATAATCCAATAGAGGAGTTAAATGAAATCACAAAAAATGCTCACTTACACCCACAGAAGGCAGAAAAGGAGGAAAAGAGAAACAAAGAACAAATAGAACAAAGAGTGGGGCATCTGGGTGGCTCAGTTGGTTAAGCATCCAACTTCGGCTCAGGTCATGACCTCGCAGTTTGTGAATTCGAGCCCCACGTCAGGCTCTCTGCTGCCAGCATGGAACCTCCTTCAGATCCTCTGTCCCCCTCTCTCTCTTCCCTCCTCCGCTCATTCTCTCTCTCTCAAAAATAAATAAACTTAAAAAAGTGGAATAGCAAACAACAAGATGGTATATTTTAATCCACCCATATTTATAATTATTTTTTATGTTCTTAATTCCAGTTACTTACCATACAGTGTAATATTAGTTTCAGGTACAATATAGCGATTCAACTTCTGTACATCACCCAATGCTCATCACAACAAGTGTGTTCCTTAGTCCTCATCACCTATTTAACGCATCCCCCCACCACCCACCCCCACCGTAACCATCTGTTCTCTACAGGTGAGAGTCTGTTTCTTGGTTTGCCTCTCTCGCTCTCCCTCTTTTTTCCCCTTTGCTCATTTGTTTCTTAAATTCCACATATGAGTAAAATCACATTGTAATTGTCTTTCTCTGACTTATTTTGCTTAACATAATGTACTCCAGCTCCATCCATGCCGTTATAAATGGCAAGGTTTTGTTCTTTTTTGATGGCTGAGTAATATTCTAGTGTGTGTGTGTGTGTGTGTGTGTGTGTGTATCACATCCTCTTTATCCATTCATCATTCAATGGACACTTGGGCTGCTTCCATAATTTGCCTATTGTAGATAATGCTGCTACAAACATCAGGATGCATGTATTCCTTTGAATTAGTATTTTTGTATTCGTTGGGTAACCACCTAGTGGTGCAATTGCTGTATAACTATTTTAAATGTGATTAGTCCGAACATACCAGTTAAAAGAGAGAGGTTGTCCGATTGGATAAAAAAAAGCAAGACCCAACTCTAGGTGGCCCACAAGAAACCAACTTTAAATGTAAAATGTTTTCCCTAGCCTTGCTGAGTGTATTTTCTCCCAGTAGCTGAACATTTATTTGCTTTGAAAACCTCTACTTCCACATTTGGGCAAAAGCCAAGTTCAGTTTCTTCCACGCTTAGATGAGCTCCGTAATATTGGGGGTCTAAGGCGTTGCCTCCCCCCACGGTTATCTTGTGTGTAGTTTACTTTGAAATATTTTGGTACAAACAGTGGAATAATACATGTGTGGAAACTAACTTCAGTCCACGCCCTCGAAGTGCATACTTAGCTTAATCAGACCTTCATCGGGAGTCCACACTCCCAGTGTAGACACAATGCTCCAAATACGGCTGCCCAATCTGCGCAAGAGGACAGAATTAGCACAAGGAGGCTAGAGACCCATTTGTATTGAGGAAATGAGGGAGGCTCAGAGACGCGGTTGCTTAGAAAGACTAGCAACCCTAGCTTTTTAGGAACAAGGAATAAGAATCCTACAAACCCAACAATTTGTACAAAAAAAATCCTGCTGGGGTTTTGATGAGAATCACCTGGAATCTATAGTTAAAACTGGGAAAAATGGATATCTTTATAGTATGGAGTCTCCCAATTCATGAGCAGGGAGTATTTGCATCTTCTTTAATTTCTTTCAGCAACATTTTTTTTTTTTTTGTCTGGCGTAGAAATATTTTACATTTTTTGTTAAGTTTATCCCTAGGTGTTTTATGTTTTCAGATGTTATAAATTTTTAAATTTCATTTTCTGTTTGTTGCTAATATAAATATAAAGGTGCACCATTGATTTCTATATATTGACTTTGTGTCCTGAGACCTTGCTGAGTTTATCAGATTTCATGTGTGCATGTGTTGCGTTTGGTTTTTTGTTTTTGGATTTCTTTTGTATACAATTATGTTATCTATAAATAGACAGCTCTACTTAGTTTCTCCCAATCTTATGTCTTTCAAACTCTTTTTCCGGTAATACATTGGTTAGAACCTCTAATTTGGTGTTAATTAGAAGTCTTTCCTTTTTTCCTGCTTTTAGAGAGAATGTGTTCAAAATTTCACTACCAAATATGATGTTAGATGCTTTGCTGGGTTCAGGAAATTCCTTTCTATCTTAAATTTTCTGAGATTTTTTTTTTATCATATATGAGTGCTCAGTTGTTTTTTTTTTTTCCTCAAATGCTTTTTCTGTATGTTTTGAGATGATCATATGATTGTTCTTTGTTCTGTTAATGTGTTGAATTACACTGATAGACTTTTGAATGTTAAACTAAACTTGTATTCCTGGCCAGCATCAACTCCATCTACTATTTGGGTGACAAATGGGACTTGATTCTTTCTCATTATTTACTAGTTTTCAAGATAATGTGTTAGTTCTCTAGACTTTTTTTTTAAGTTTATTTATTTTGAGAGAGAGCGAGTGAGAGGGAGCACACGCACGCACATGTGTGAGCAGAGAAGGGACAGAGAGAGAGAGAGAATCCTAAGCAGGGTCTGCCCTGTCAGTGAGGAGGCCACTCAGGGCTTGAACTCACCAACTGTAAGATCACGACCTGATCTGAACCAAGAGGCAGATGCTTAACCAACTGAACCACCCAGGCTCCCCACCTAGACTTTTCTAAAGGTGACTAACGGGGCTTTTATTTATTTATTTAATATATTTACTCTTTTTAGAGAGAGAAAGAGAGAGTGTGAGTGGGGGAGAGGGGCAGAGAGAGAGAGAGAGACTCTCAAACAGGCTCCATGCCCAGCCGATCTCATGACTCTGGGATCATGACCTGAGCCAAAATCAAGAGTCGACACCGGGTCACCCAGGCATCTCTGGTGTTTTGTTTTTTTTTTTTTTCTTGTTGTTGTTGTTGTTTTTAAGAAAATTTTATTTTGAGCTCTTGGATTTAAACAGGCTTAATGTGTTTTAATTTCTGTCACTTATTATTCTAACTAATGCTCCAATTGTCCCCTGTTGGGCCAGTGGGAACTCCTTCAAGTTGCTCCTGAGTATTTTGGACACAATCCTAACAATCTTTGATAACGTCCTTGTTTGCTGGGATGAGCAAAATGCTCCAGGCTCCTCTCGGGCATTTCCTACTCCAGACTTGGAATCAGCCATTTCTCTGGGAGCCCTGGTGGCTTTTAAGTTGGAAATGGTACTTGAGGACACCATCTGGGACCCATGGTCCTCCCTGCCACCAGATTGGTCATTTCTTCTAAAGGGTAGACATTTTTTTTTAAAGAGAAAGTTAATTTTTTGTATCAAATTGCTTTTACCTCACTTTGACTTTATGTTATTATTTTTCCTTACATTGAAAATTTTTGTTCTTAATGTCATTGACAGAATTACTTGTTTTTCCCTATAACATATAAGAATTGCAGAATAATAATACCCATATTATTACTAACAATATTCTTAGGGAAGATAGTTTAACATTTTTTGGCAGTTCTTTTTGTCCTTAGGATATGGCCCAGAAGAATGCACGTCTCATTTCTGTGTTTTAAAGCCACTTGGAAATGTTCTCTGTGTGGTTATGACACCAACTGCATACCCAGGCAGATTTGTTCTACTCATCTTTTGATTTTTAGGGATTGCTTTAAAAACGTTTAGTTTTGGGGGCACCTGGGTGGCTCAGTCAAATTAAGCATCCGACTCTTGATCTCAGCTCAGGTCTTGATCTCAGGGTTTGAGTTGAAGCCCCACTTTGGGCTCTGCATTGGGTGTGACACCTACTTAATTAAAAAACAGTTAGTTTTGTTTTATAATTACCTAAACCAGGGGCGCCTGGGAGGCTCAGTCGGTTGAGTGACCGACTTTGGCTCAGGTCATGATCTCACGGTTTGTGGGTTTGAGGTCCACGTCTGTGCGGACAGCTCGGAGCCTGGAGCCTGCTTCGGATTCTGTGTCTCCTTCTCTCTCTACCCCTCCTCTGCTTGTGCTCTTACTCTGTCTCTCAAAAATAAATAAATGTAATAAAAAAATATTTATAATTATCTAAACCATTTACACGTGACATTGTTGAATTTTACCTGAGCCCTGTGCTCACCTCTCTGCGAGTCCCTCTTACCATTTTGTTCTCTGGGAGAACAGCCCCAAACCACCCTTCTCCTTATGACTTAGATAAGACCCAGGGATTCCCCACCCCCACCCCCACCCCCACTTGTTTGACTATGACTTGGGCCCTCCAAATCCCCATCCTTTGCCTCATAAATGATTACCTGGACCGTCTGATCAGTCCTGACTGATTCATCAAAGTGCTTGGTGACCAAACTTTGGGTCAGTCTCTCCCCTTGCTCCGGAACCCTGAACTTTGGCCCATATTCACCCAATATGGCTGTCAGCATACAGCCCCTTCTGACAATAGGTTGGCCTCCGGCATTCTCTTCTAGAAAGATCTGGGTGTGGGCAAGTGGGATATGAGGAACCTTGTTTGCTCCTCTCCGTAAAGCAAACCCCTACTCACCTGAGACTTGAGACCTTGCAGATCTTAGGGTCAAAGTATCTTCTCCTCTATGCGATCTCTACCCACTGTTGCAATAGTTCCTTTCGAATAAAAGTCTCTCCTGACTAAATCCAGATTTGTTTTCCATTTGATACTTGCTTCCAAAATCAAATCTACAAGACAAGACACATTCAGCGAAGTCTGGTTTTTATATCTACCCCCTCCGCCTGTCCCCCTGTTGGCCACCTCTCTGTATAATTTTTTTTTTCAATTTTGCCTTATCCTTTCATTTTTAAAAATATACGGCAATATGACGACAATATATGTTGTTGTATCCTTGCTCCCATTTTTATTTATTGAAAAATTTTTTAATGTCTAGTTGTGAGAGAGAGAGAGAGAGAGAGAGCACATGTGTGAGTGGGGGAGGGGCAGAGAGGGAGGGAGACACAGAACCCGAAGCAGGCTCCAGGCTCTGTACTGACAGGCTGACAGCAGTGAGCCTGACGTGGGACTCAATGTCGTGGGACTCACGAGCTGGGAGATCATGACCTGAACCAAAGTTGGACACTTCACTGACTTAGCCACGCTGGTGCCCCCGCTTGCTCCCATTTTTAAAAAATGTTGATTTTTGAGAGAGAGAGAGCTCATGAGAGAGGGATAGAGGATCTGAAGCAGGCTCTGTGGGGCACGCAGGTGGCTCAGTTGAGCGTCTGACTTTGGCTCAAGTCGTCATCTCCTGGTTCGTGAGTTCAAGCTCAAGCCTCACATTAGGCTCTGTGCTGTCAGCCCGGAGCCTGCTTTGAATTCTCTCTCCCTCAAAAAAAATAAATAAATAAACAAAACTGTAATGAAGCAGGCTCTGTGCCGACAGCAGAGAGCCCGACACGGAGCTTGAGCTCACGAACCTCGGGATCATGATCTGAGCTGAAGTCGGACGCCTCACCGACCAAGGCACCCAGGCGTCCCTTCCTCGCTCCTAGTTTTAAAGAACAAAGGCAAACACGTCTCCACACCATTTCCCGTTTACAGGTGAGCATCTCAACCACCGGAGCCTCTGCCGTTTCCTCACAGGAATCTGTCAGCCGGGCGTTTCAATGAGATTTTAAGGAGGGGAAAGCGCTCTGTAAATCAGCCGTCCTCAAACTTGACTGTGCATCCGAATCACCTGGCAGGCCTGCTACCAGCTCCTGCCCTCCGAGCTTCTGGTTAGATCCGGGGTGGAGGTGGAGAATGCCCTCTTTCCCAAGTTCCCAGGGCGGTGGCCACTACTGGGCCAGGGGCCAGACTTTGAGAAGACAGTATGAACTCCCCTCAAGGGTAGTGCATATGTGAATATTGATAAGAAATCTATACTTCTTCTTCTTTTTTTTTGAGAAAGAGGGAGAGATCATGTGTGAGTGGGGGAGGGCAGAAAAGGAGGGAGAGAGAGAATCTTAAGCAGGCTCCATGCCCAGTGTGGAGCAGGATGCAGGACTCGATCTCATGACTGTGAGATCATGAGCTGAGCAGAAGTCAAGAGGCCGTCGCTTAACCGACTGAGCCACCCAGGTGCCTCCCTGACATCTACACTTCTGGATGCAGTTCCAGAAAGGGACAGCAATGGGAATGTAGGTCCTGATTTGACTACAGACCTTGGCCTGATGTTGGGGTTTAGGCCCCTCTTCGCAAAGGCAGTCCCTGGACCAGCAGGTTCTCTTGGGAGCTTGTTAGAAATGCAGACCCAGACTCAGACCTACTGAGAGTCTGGATTTTCTCAAAACGCCCAGGTGAGTCTATGCTCCTCAAAGTGTGCGAGGCACTGCCCTGTCTCCCATGCCCTCTGGTTTATCTACCAGCGGTGGCAACGTCCTCCTGGGATGCAAGGTACAGGAGGGCAGGGGCCTTATCTGATTTGGTTCCGAGATAGTGTTGATATAGTAGGAGTTCACCTGCTGAATGGCTGAGTAGGAAGGAGAATTCACCCTCTAGCCAACTGCACGGGCCTCTTTCCTGCTGCTCCCCCCCCAAAACAGCGGAGCGAGGCCCCCAGCAACTGACCTATGCCTGCAGCAAAGTGGTGCCAGGAGTCCTGGCCCTCTGCACCTTGAGAACCTGTTCCTCAGGCCCCGACTTTCCTCCTCTTCACGGTCTCTGGGGTAGGGGGGCAGTTAGATCCTGAAACCCTGTGGATGCCCCTCCCAGAGAGATAGTGGCCTTAAGTTCCTTGGTGCCCTGGGGATGCCCACTTTGAACCTATCCTGGAAATAAAGGAGGTGGAGACCATTCCGGTGCCCCTGATTACTGAATCCATGGCTGTCTGGAGCTGGAGGAAGGGCAGGGACCTGAGTGGGTGCAGGAGGTGAGGGAAGGAGCCACCTGCCCCCAGCCTGCCCGTCTGCTTGGGAAGGGACCAAAGTTGCCAGGCAGAGGGGTGTAAGTGGTGGGGTGGGTGGGTGCTGTGGGCCGGGAGTTTCTCCCTCAGACCGTGTGTCCCACGAGGATGGTGGCTTCTGTCTGCCTGGGAGGCTGGCTCAGTCAGTGGAGGCTTCTGGAGAAGGTCCCAGAGAAAGCCCTGGGGACCCCGAGGGAACAGCCCCCCTGTGACGGGGCCCCCAGTTCAGAGGTTCAGAGCATGCCCTTTCCCCCAGTGGACTCTCTCCCGCGGTCGGGGGGGTGGGGGGTGGTGTATGTGAGCCATAGCTTCAGCGGGGCCTGAGCTGTCCGCCTAAGGAGAGGGTTAATCAAGACGCGGTGGCAGCAGATGCTGGCATCTCAGCGGTGACAGCCGTGTGCAGAAAGAAAGAAATACTCTTTTCATTAAGGAATTTATTTCTCTTAAAAAAACAACAGTGGTTCGATCTAGATACAGCAGCACAGGGACATAGGAGACAGAACGGACAAAGATTCAGAACAGAACAAAAGCCGTTATCTTCAGGAATGACCTCCAAAAGGGAACTATTTTCATTCACCATCAAAGTTTAAATTTCCCTGAAAAAAAAAAATAGAAACCTTTGGATACTAGAAGGATTATTTTAACGCTACCAACAGCCACTAAGCTCTTCTAATCGAGAACATTTGCTTTTGATCTATTACAAAAATGACGTCTTGATGGACTGGGGAACGATAATCTAGATTCTTCGAGGAAGCGTCTTTCCGTCCTGGGGAGAGCTAAGTTTCCAAATGTTTTAACCACCGTCCCCAGCATAAGACCAGCCGAGAACCCTGCCCTGCACCCGAGCAGGCTCTGACCCGCACCCTCTGGGCTTTGACAGCTGGACGGGTTGGTTGTGAAAGCCCGTGGGGTGGGGTCCGGGGGAAGGGGAAGGGGCCTCGGGACGAGGCTTCACTGGTCTGTTGTGACAGAAAGAAGTGAGTTCCCTGCTGGTCACGTCTCAGCCCTGTGCCTTCAAAATGCGTGGAGGTTTCACACTCCTTCTTCGGAACAAAGGCTGTAAAGTTTAGGAGGTCCTGTGTCAGAGGGTGGGGTTATGAGGCCAGGGGACACCGGGCGAGGTTGCCCTTGGCAGGACGCAGGTGCTCACACGGATGGGGGAGTCCACAGAAGCCCAAGAGGAGAGCTGATGTCACCCGGGTGGCACTTCATCTCGGTGGGCTTCTGCTCGTCCGCGAGGCTCCTGTTTCCTCTGGCAAGGCCTGGACGCCAGGTGCAAGGAGGCGGCCGTGTTCCCTCCGAATTGAGGTCTGGGTCAGTAGCTCAGTCGAGTCCGTGGGAAACCGACGCCCTGAACCTCTCGGGAAAGGACAGGGGTGTGGAAGAACGAGGAGCTTCGACAGCGGGCGTGGAGAGCCTGGCTTCTCAGAGGGCATGTCCTTGGCATTGTCGGGGCTTGCCAGGCTCAAGGGCAAGCGGCCGCATGCTGCTGTGCCTTCGAGGCCAAGGTGGCGTCCACACGAGTCCCCAGAACTCACCACCATTCTTTGCAGTGGTGCGTGTCAAGGGTGCATCAAGCCGAGGTACCCTGCGCTCTTCCACCCAGCCGGCCTCCCTGCTGCCTGCCCCACGGAGCCCCAGTATCTGCTAAGAACAGTGCATTTCAGGAAATAAGCCCGGGGCTGCTCCAGACATGGCAACACTTAGCAACGGTGCAAGTGACCTCGAGACCTCATGGCTTAAAAAGTGATGTTCCCGGCCTAGAAAGAGTAGAAAGTGAGTGGTGCGTTTGGGGGGCGGGGGAGGGTGCCGTCCTCTGTGAAGGCAGGGGTCAGGCGTGTGTGTGGTTATGGGCGACATTATGGGAGCCCCCCTGGGGGCTCGATAGACACTTGGTGGTGGTGCTCATGGCAGAGACCACCCCGTCCCACTGGGGGCAGCAGCTTGTCTCCGGAAAAGTAGAAGCAGAGATGCTTCTGCGAGGCCCTGCGTCTCACCTCAAAGGCACGAGGTCGGCGAGCGTCCAGTGAGAAAAATGTCATGCTTGGAGAAAGAGAGGCCCTTCTATGAAGAGCTCAAATGCGGTTTAAAAAAAAAAAATTAAATTCATTCACTGCCCAAACACGCCTCATCCCAGATAAGTGGATGGGTGAGAAAGTGGGTTCCCCCTCCTTAATTTAAAAATGCCTTTTAAAAATGCAGCTACAGAAAACAAGTCGGAGTAGAAGCTAGGGAGAGGCTGGGGGGCAGGACCTACTTGTTGGACTTGGTGGAAAGGAGGGCTGATTTTCAGGCATTGTTTGAAACGGACTTCCCTTCTCTCATAGGGAACAATGGGCAGTAGGAACAGGATGATCAGGAAGGCGGGTGACTCTGGCCCCACGTCCTACGGGCACTGGGTGGGGACAGGCAGCGAATGAGAAGGAAGACTCCAGTCGTTTTAAGAGTCCCACAAAGGCCTGTGCGTATCGTCTGAGCTCCCACGATGCGGAAACACACAGCGATGGATGTTTTTCCCTCTTGTCTCTTGACGATTCTGGTCCTACAAATGGCCAGTGTGGGGCTTTGAGGAATTAAGAGATGGCTTCTCTACACGGGTCACCGGGAAGCACTGAGTTGCTGTGAACGGGGCACAAGGAAGGAAGGAGAGTGGGGGCTCGGGCTGGTGATGGTCCCAGGAAGATGACTGTCCTTTCCATTAAGAAAGGAGGGTCAGCAAGATCTCGAGGCTCTTAAAATACTGGCCAGGGGCCTTTCCACTTCCTTGGCAGAAACGGAGTATGGCTGTTTGTACTTATCTTGTATGCAGCCCAGGAAAGTAACAGAAGAAGCCTCGTGAGGCGAGAGCCGGTCTTGAAGAAAATAATACTGCGCATTAGAGGACCCGAGGGAAGCCCACCGGTTGCTTCTCTCCCACTTATCGGTCACACGCCCTAAAATGACCCGTCCCAAAGGCAGCCCCTCTCCAGCGGCGTGCTCCAGTTTGGGGGCAAGAGCACGGGCGTGGGGCATGGGGCTGCCGTGCCCCGCCACTGTCTCCTCCCTAAAAGCTCATGCTTCGCACTGCCCGTATCACCTAAAGAAATCGTTTTGGGTCACATCCAAAGCCCCACTGCAGCCAAGGCTCACGTGCCCTTCCTTGAGGGTGCGTCAGAATGTTCTGGAGAACTTCTTTAGATGCAGATTCTGGGGCCCTGCTTCTAAAGCATCCCATCCCACAGGCTTGGGGTGGAGCCCAGGAATCTGCATGTTGACGGGAGATGCGGATCACAGAAGTGCAGGCTCCACACTGGGCGAAATCCTGGCGACTGCCAGGCGGCTGCCGTCAGAAGGAGGAGGCTGGCTCAGCCGCCGGGGACGCAGCCAGGCAGGGGAGCAGGGCTGTCAACCACTCACCCTATTCTGGAGTGGGGGGAGGCGAGGGTGGATTTGCTTCTTGTCACCTTGTGGAGGCAACAGGAGGGGGCCGGTGGCTCCTTGCTGCTGGACGGCCGTGCTCAGAGGGCCTGGACACTGCCTTCAGAAGACCCTGGTCTAGCAAAGCCACCGAGTCCTCCTGAGGGCTATTTGTGCCTGGAGTTTTGAGATGCCCCATTACATCTTGCCTTTGTCCCACTCCTCCCAGGAAGGGACAGTGGCCTTGAGCTTCTTTGGGTCCCGGCCCTCCCCTAGAGCATCCCATTTGCTTAGAGAGCGAACTCCATCCATGCCGCCTGGGCCGGTGAATCTGTGGGGCCTTGGGAAGCTCTCCAGACCCTCTGGTCCCGTAAACGCTTAAGGAATGTGCCAGGAGTCCCTGGGCAAGCCTCCCTCCCCCTCCAGGGACTCATTCAGGATGATTCCGTTGACCCTCACTCCCTGATGCTTCCTTGGGCCATGAGGATTTGGGATAGTTGGGGTTCCATGACTACACCTTATCACTGCTATGCTTCTCTTAAAAATAGAATAAAACAAAAATCCCCAAAGGCAAGCCTCTTAAAGCATACCGGTTTTAGCAGTCAGAACCTGCTTAGGAAGAAAGAGACCCAGTTCTGCGTACCGGCCATGTTCCAGAAGGAAGAGAAGGCCAAGGCTGAAGCAACACTGGCATCGTGTGCCTCTAAAGGAAAAGTGCACATCGGCCCCAGGTGACCCCGGAGACCCCACAGAGGACATTCTGACTGAGGGGCCAAGTCCCAATTGTGTCTTGAGCACTTAATTCGGATTGTTACAAGCCAAAAGCACGGTGACATCAATGTGAGGGAAAGGTTACACAGATGGATACGACCAATCCTTTAAAGGTGAAATGTGAGTCCTTTTCTACATTTAATAAAAACATTTTCTCATTTGAGGCTCTGGAAGTCTTGAGTCACATTTTTTTGTTTTGTAAATCCCCACCCCCCACCCCCCCACTCTAAAATGTCTTAAAACACATGGCTTAACAGTGGCTGCACAGAAAATATACACCCTCAAAGTCTGACTTTCATTTAAATACAAATATACAAAATGTAAACTGAGACAATAGAGAAATTTACAAAACTTTTCTTTAAAAATAATAAAGACAAAATTCAGTTCTAGGTATGACGCCATTAAAATACGTGCAAATTGTCGTATCCAATTGGATTTCTATTGCAATGTTCCACCTCGGCTTGAGGGCCACCTCTGGAGACAGACCTGAGTGGAAATCTCTTTGAGAAACCTGGAGGCTCTGCGTCGAGGGGGTGAGCGGCCTCCGTCCCCGGCTCCTGGAGGGCTCCCCTGTCCGTAAGTTCTGTTTCTAAGGACAAGGGTCTAGGGCTGGTCCCACCGTGGACTTCAAGGCCAGAGCGCTAACTAGCTGCTTCCCGTGGAGTTTGAACTGACATGGTTTGAATTCATGTGGTGGTTAAAACTGGTCTTGGGGTTGGGTGAACTCTTGGAATTGTTTTGATGCTGGAGGAGAGATAGAGAGAGAGAGAGAGAGAGAGAGAGAGTTAGTCCTAGTGGACAGGAGAGGCCTCTGAATCTGAAAACAGGGCCACGATTAGGGCTTGCTGACCATCTCTTTTTTTCCGCTGCCTTGTACATCCCCCCCCCCCCCCCGCCCCCACCTGCCACAGACCCAGGGTCAGAGGCCACCCCTCAAGGCAGGGGGAGGTATGGAATTAAGAAAATCCCAGGCAGGGAGGGAGAAGGTGGCCCCTCCCAGAACATCTACGCGGCTAAGTACCGCAGGCCCAAGGTTAAACTGCCATGGGTTTGAGCCTGACACCTGCCACTTAGCTGAGTGACCTTGGGTGAGTTATTAAATGTCTTGGCTGCCCTGCTTGTAGTGTAGGGGAAGAGTTGCTTCTCCACAGGGCCAGGCTGTGTGCAGAGAGGGCCTGAGTGAGTGCCTGGCCCGAGAACCACAGGCTGCTTGTTTTGGTGCCCCTGGCACCCTCTTGGCATACCTGTGGGTGCGGGTCCCCCACACCTGCAGGGAGGAGGAGAGAGACCCGGGCCATCTGCTTCCCTGGTGGTAGTGCTGGGCGCTGTGCAGAGGGCCGCTGACCTCCACTTCCCTCTTCCCTGCTCTGGGCACTGACCTTTGAGACGGGCACACAAAGGCTGGGACAGGGGCGGTACGGTGCCACCCAAGTAGCAGGAAGAGTCAGGGCCAGATTTGAACCCCAAGTCGGGGAGCCTCCACAGCAAATGCCTGTCCCAGGACCTGGGGACTCAGCCATGTGGGAGGAGACAGGTTCCTTTCTTTCGGGAGCTTCCATTTTCCTTGGTGGAAGCACTTAAAAATTATATTTTTATAGTATATGAACATGAGTATATTTTGGAACAGGATGTGAAACTCACATGAAGCTTTTAGATAAAACCCCAAACTTGGCATCAGGCTGCATTTTTCTCTCCATATGCCTGATCCGTGCTCCCCACCATTAACCCCAGATCCTTCGCAGGGGCTCACTGGCCTTGTGACTGTGGGCAAGTTCCTTGACCCCCTCAGCCTCAGTTTCCCTACCTGTGAAGTGGGTTAATCGTACACACGCTGGGCTCACATGGCACCAGCATGTCCCAAAGGAAGGATCCCAGTTTGGCTTGCTGATGCATCCCCAGCCCTGAGAAAACAGCCCAGCACACAGTAGGCACTCAATACATATTGACTGAAGGAATGAATGGTTGGACGGAGGCCCGGGCTTTTGTGGAGCTTAATTAGGAGAAGCTCTCAAAAAGCAGCCAGTGCAGAGCTGGTCCACACCGGAATGCCATAAACAGCCACCCCATCCTGTTAGGGGAGCCGGGATTCCTGGGGCCTGGGGACCAGAGCTTCACAGCCTCTCCTTCTTCGTCCTCCTGGGAGGGGCACAGCTCCCTTGGGGTGGGGGGCGGGGAGGAGTATAAGTCACAGGAGCCTCCCAGGCTGTGGCATGGGCGCAATGGGGGGCCACGCCTCCTTCAGGGGCCAGGCCAGGAGGGTGGACGAGGGGATGAGGTGGGGGCCTCGGTGGCCTCTCACTCACAGGCCTGTGGGGACACGTCTTCTGTCTGGCCCACACCAGCCCTTAATCCAGGGGCAGGCTCTGAGGAAAAATGCGTCTTCCCAAGGGGCAGAGTGTCCTCTGGCTGCCAGCTGGGGGGCACAGCTGCCATGTATGGGGCCCCAGCCCAGGAGCCGCTGAGGCTCTGTGGGGACCACCTCTCCCACACCTGTTCTCCCCGTTCTTTGTCACGTTCAGCAGTTACCTACAGAACTGGAGTCCTTACAATGGCCACATGGGGCAGTTAGCTCTCTGTCAGGGAGGTTGCGCCCCAGAGACACTGGGCAAGGTCTGGAGACGTTTTTGACTTGCACAGCGGGAGTGGGGCGCTCCTGGCGGGGAGAGGCCCGGAGGCTGCTGGGTATCCCTCACTGCACACGACGGCCCCCACGACAGAGAGTTCACCCAGAATGCCAACGGTGCCGAGGCTGACAAACCCTCGTGAAGGGTGAGCTCTGGGCCGGCCCTGCCCCTTCTACCCAGCCGGTGGGCTTCAGGGGCTGGATGGGCTACTGGGAGAAGGCCACAGCTCTGGTCTCAGGGAAGTACCTGGGCCCCAGGGCGTCCCCGGGGCCAACGCCAGGACAGCCGGCCATGGTGGGGGCATCCCTCACCTGACGCTTGAAGATCCTCTGGAGCAGCCCTTTCTTTGGCGGTTCTGGAGGGTGATTCCTATTCAGGTCCGGCGAGAGGGTACCGTTAGGTCCAAACACGTTCAGCTCCTTAAAGCACTCGGTTTCTATCATCTGGGGAAGGGGTGCAAACCACAGGTAGCGTGAACAGCTGTGTTCGTCATCTTAGGTGGACAGGAGCCCCGGAGGCCGGGCCACCACCCTGCCCGGAGCCGGCTTCCAATAGGTCCTCCCCCTGCCCTGCGTCCTTCAGGGGCCCTGGGGCCCAGGCCGCTCCTCGCCTGCCACTGCCTCTCCCCTGCCGGCTGGCCGCAAGGGTGTGCTCATCATCCAGCTACCAAGCCCACACCCCAGCCCCCCCTACACCCCCCCGAGCCCAGGTCACCCACATGCTCCGGGCCCTTCCCCCTGCCAGCGCCGCCTCCCCTGCCCCATCATTTCCAACCCACTGGAAGCAGCACCGACTGCCCCAGCTCATTCCCACCTGTGCGTCCAGCCACAGTCCCGTTCTCCTCCCCTCTCCCAGCCAGACTTCCCGAGACAGCTGGCAAAGACGGCCGTGTCCATGTCACCTCCTATTCCTCTTCTGACCCCATGCCCACGGTGCCCTGGGCCAGGCCTGGTGCCCTCGACCCAGCGGCCCCCTTCGGGGTGCATGTGGCCACCGCCCTGCTCACCTCACTCTGCCACGGGATGGGCACGGAGCCCGTGGAGAACTTGGAGTAGAAATCGTCGTCCGTGTGGTCCAGGTTGACGCCCTTCACGGTGGAGAACTGCTCGATGTCCAGCACGTCCTTGCAGTACACGGCGCGGGGCTGCGGGCGGAGGGCTCGGTCACACAGGGTCCCGCCCCAGGCCCGGTGCCCCCAGCCTCGGGTTCTGATGGGGGGCAGGGGGCACCTTGCAAGGGACCGGTGCTGCTCTCTCCCAGATCTGCCAAGGGGCTCCTTCCCGCCATCGGCCTCAGGCCAGCTGCAGGCCTCCCCACTCTCCAGGCTGGGGCCACGGTGGGGAGACTGAACATGCCCTCTCTGACCTCACGTTCCTTGGCACCCCTGGGGATCCCCACGCCCCCAGCAGATTTTCTTGTTCCCCAAAGCCCACAGGATCAGGATGATGGAAGTGTTTCTGGGCATCTCCGTCCAAACGAGGGCCGCCCCAGCTGGGGCCTCCAGCCTGTCCCCCACAGAGAGAACTGATGCTGGGGACCCAGGGCCAGAGAGACACGTAGCCCAGAGACAACCTCCAGGTAGTTCTCACTACTGGGCACCCAGGCTCTGCAGCCGGACGGGCCTGGGCTGGGCTCCCAGCTGTGATGCTTAGGAACTCTGGGAAAGTCACATATCCCCTGTTGGCCTCAGTCTTCACACCTGCAAAGTGGGGACATTAGAAAAACCTATGCCGTGGGGCTGATGTAAGCGCCCACCATGGAGCTGGGCACCGGAACCATGAGCTGTGGCTGTTAGAGCACTAACATCCACTGTTCTCACTTGCCCACTGGCCCTGCCCTCTAGGAGTTCAAGGTCGGTCGGGGTGGCCTCCCAGGGCCCAGTGTGGACATTCACTAAGTTGAAGTCGTGAGTCTGTGCACAGGTGCAGCCTGGGTCGGGGAGGCAACTCACATCTGGAACGAAGGGAGGGTCCAACATCCCGGCTTCTAAGCGCTTGAAGTTCATGTTCCTGAAGAAGGGGTGTCTCTTGACCTCAGCAGCCCCCTCCTCCTGGCAGCCCAGTCTCTGTTTTGCATCTTTGGTGAGCAGCTGTGACAAGAGAGCCGTGAGAGGTCATGGCTGGGTGGGCCTTTCGTCCCGCTGAAGGCCACAGGGGCTTTGGGGCTTCAGGCCTCCTTTCACAGGTGCACCCCGGAGCCTCCCACACGTCCTCCTCCAGCCTCTGCGGGGCTCGAGCCGCCCCCAGATACCCAGGGGACACTGCCTTGGCCTGCTCGGGCCTTGCAGCGTGCTTAGATGCCTAGAGGCTGCAGGAGGGCGGGGGGTCCTGCCTGCGCTCCCCACAGCAGTACACCGACCCTGCGGCACACTGGGCACCACCCATGTCTGTGGCCCTGTGTAACTTCTTCTGCTACAGGCAAGCTATAAAGGGCACGGATGGTCTCTGCAGGTCTCACTCATTCGTCTACTCAACGCCCGAGTACCCTGTAGATAGGTATCTAGTTGGCACAAACGTCTGTGCAGAGACCGGCGACGGGCACGGAGTACCTGGCCTCAGCAAGGCCACGTTCAGAGGACCCATCAGGGCAATACAGGTATGACACCATGATGGCAGAGGAACACGACCTGGCTGCCAGCTGGGGGGATGGGGAAGCTTTGCAGGGAAAGGGCATTTGCTACAGGCTTTCCAGGAGTGGGGAGGTGGGGAAGGCATCGGCTGGCAAAAGCGGGTGGTGGAGACCTGAGGGCAGCCTTGGGGAACACCTGTCTTTGAGTCTGGGCGAAGGATGAAGGGGCGGGGGATGGGCCAGGGTGAACTGGCTGGGGAGAATGCTGGTCAGGGTAGAGGAGTGTCCTTCTCAGAAGCCACAGGTGGGGAGGTTCATAGGGCAGGAAGAGGCTGCAGAAGCAGTCAGCCAGGCCAGACGGGTAAAGGTATGAACGGGGGGGGGGGGGGGGGGGGGGGGGGGGGGGGGGGGGGCGCGGGGGGGGGGCTGGGAAGGGCAGGCTGTGATGCTGGAGGACCACCAGCTGACCCCCGGGCATCTGTTTGCTCTGAGACCAGAATCAGAGTGGATGGCCTGACCTCAGGCCATTCTCTCTCCAATAAGCTGGCACCCCGTGTGTGCTCTCCTAAAATGTACATTTGCAGCTGGCCGTGGGGGCTGGTGTTGCGGTGGTGGGCCAGCGGGCAGGCGGGCCTGCTGAGGTTCATGGTCTAGAGGCGGAGGCTTGCAGGAGCCATTCCCTTCCCATTTCCCTTCAAACAGAGGACTCAAAGGCGGCACCTGGGCAAACACCAGGTCACAGCCTAGAAAAGACTTAAGCTGTGAGAATCACTATGTCAACCTCTGGTCCACCGATCACCCAGGCATGTTTTGCCCAGTGAGCCGGTGCCTCGGGACTTTAGCTTGTCTTCTCCGGAGGCTTTGCAGTTCCACAAAGGCTCCAGGAATCAGGCTCTGCTGGGCCAGGGCTCCTCCCTGTTCTGAGAAGTCCCAAAGAGGCAAGGCTCCCTGCGTAGAGGCTGGTCCTCCCAGCCGTAGACCCCAGAGCCTGCAGGGCCAGCCAGCCAGAAACACGAACAAGGACAATAAAGGCGAGGTGGGCTGGGAGGGCTGTGCCAGGCCGCCCATCAGTTCTGCCAGGAGTGTTGGCTTGTGCCCAGGGCCGAAAGTCCAGGTTCTCATGTGAAATCTCTCCTGCTTGAAGTCTTGGCAATTAACCTGCCATCCACCTCTTTCTAAAACACCGTGCAGGCTGAACACCCATCTATGTGCTACCTGATTGCAGCCCTGGTATCAGGTATACACCAGAAGTGAGAGGGAGAGATGGTGTGAGCTGGGCAAGTGGGGCAGGCAGAGTGGGCTTCCTGAAGGAGGAGAAGAGATGGGCTGGAAGGCTGATTAAGGCTGAGGTGGCTGAAGGGCCAGAGGGAGGGTCCTGTGAGGAGGTCAGGGCCAGTTCTGGAACTCAGCAGGGACCTACAGAGGTGGGGCTGAGGTCTGGGCCTAGGGACTGGACCAGCGGACCGGGCACTGACACATATGAATTTTCTGGACCCCAGGGGGCAGTGGAGAGGGTCTTGTGGCACCAGGGTGGAATCAGGGAAGGAACAGGCGGCCAGGGACCAGCCTCCCTGCAGTCTGTGGAGTGGCCTTCTTGGGCAGGCAGGGCTGGAGCTGCCAGGGTCTAGAAACAGTCCAATGTGCCCCAAGCCTTCATGGTTTCCTCACAGACAGGCCCTGCTGTGTCCTGAGCTGGCACCTCTTGGAGGCGACAGGGCCAGCCTGGCTGCCAGACCGGACAGGCTGTGGGGAGGGGTGGCCAGGAAGCCCAAGGCCAGAATCCCATGACCCTATGGTCATTTTTAAGAAGATGAAGCAAGGCCAGAGGGCTTTGTCAGTTCTTCCAGCAGAGAAAGATGAGGGGACACTGGCTCGACCTTTGAAAGCCATTGGCCAAGGTCCACGCAGAGTCCCAGGCTCAGCCACCGCCTTTCCCGCAGTAGCCACCAGGGGGCAGCAGAGGGCCAGCAGTGCCCCTAGTCCTGGTGCCCGGACAGGCACCCAGACAGCGGGCCGGAGCCTCTCTGCTTCTCTGTCCTCCCAGCATGTCCTGTGTCCTGCTGGGGTTGCTCTGGTTCTCTGAGTCCCCGACCCTGACCTGGGATATTTGGTGATGCTCTGACCATGGCTGATGACTTCCCTCTTCTATCCTTCGCCCGGTTTGGCCCCACTGGACAGACACCTTGCGTCTAAGCCAAATACTGGCGGGTCTCCTACCCCAGTTTTCAAATGTCCTCAGGGTCCCACATTTCCACCTACCTGACTTCTGTCCCCCACCCCAACTCTGGCTGCCGTGACTCCTTGGGTTTCTGGGAGGCCCAGGGGTGCAGGCAAGTGCCCGGCTACGGGCCAGCCCACAGGCCACGTGGTTTGGGTGTGTGTCTGCAAGCCTCCTTCAGTGACTCCCACACATGTCGATGGCAGATCTATGGGTCCTCTTTTTTGGAAGTGCTCAAATGGTCAGATCTTGCCCCGAATCCTTCTTCCCATGGCTCTGTGACGTCAGACTGAAGCCGGTAAGAGGAAGTGGTCAAGCAGTGAGCGGATAGCTCCAGAGAGGGTCCTCCTCAGGGTGGGGAGCTATGCCACACGGTCTCTGGGCCACTAACAGTGCGGCCTTGGCTTTTCTGGAAGCAGAAGCTTCACTACTTTCATCAGCATGTCGGGCCTGCCGTTCTATACCCTCCAGCCTTGTGGTTTATACACACGAGTCAGAGAGGAGGCAGGGAGGGCAGCCTCACCCCTGCTGTCTGTTGTTCCAGGTGCAGCAGCGCTCCAGGGAGAGGCGGTCCGAGGGCTCATGGGTACCCGGAGTGGGGCATCCAGGCCCTCCTGTCCATGCGCGGCCGGCACTGGAGGGCCGCTGCCTGGGGTGGGGGTGCAGCACAGTTGGGCCTGCATCAGAGGGAGAGGCCCCAAGGGGACACAGGCAGAACTTGGGAGCATGAGAGCCCGGGGGGGGCCCTTCCCCCCCAAAAGCCCTCGGGCGGCCCCTTGGGGGGGGGGGGGGGGAGGGGCAGCAGCCAGGGGTGGACTCTCTCCCAGCCCCACTTCAAAAAAAAATTTTTTTTAATGTTTGTCTTTGAGAGAGAGGGTGGGGGAGGGGCAGAGAGAGGACGACAGACTCTGAAGCAGGCTCTAGGCTCTGAGCCATCAGCACAGAGCCTGACACGGGGCTTGAACCCACGAACTGTGAGATCGTAACCTGACCCGAACTCGGTCACTTAACCGACTGAGCCACCCAGGTGCCCCACCCCCTGCCCAGCTCCATTTTTGATGGCCCCGGTCACTACTTCCTCTATCAGGCTTCCTAGCCCCAGTCTGGTCCTGCCCACCCAGCTTGTCTAAACGGTGCTCCCCACCCTCGCCCTCCCCATGGACGATGAAGTCCCACGGTCCTTAGATTGCTGTCATGCAGGACCTAAGCTAGTGTGGCCAGCATTCCATGGAGTGGAAGGAAAACTCTATTGTAAGATGTTCAAAGACTGAAAATATCACCACCCCAGCACCTGCATTACACCTGCTGGCCTCAGTCAGTGCCTGGGGATCCAGAGTTCGAGGCTGCAGGGCGCCAAGGTCAAGGGTAGGGGATGCCCCAAGATCCCTTTGTGTCTTGGGGAACCAGTTGGGATCATCTCCTTTCTCCAAGACGTTGATTTGCCCTAACAAAGCCGGATCTGAGTGTCTCCCGCGGTTCGCCCCAGCCCCTTCCCTGTCATGGGGCCTCCCTGCCTGCACCCCAGGCCTTCTCCTGGCAGCCGTGGCCGACCACCCCAGTCCACGACCAGGACTGCTCGTTCCTCTGGCTCGGTGCTGCCACTACTCCTACCCCAGTGTGCCTGACCCTGTCCCTGTCAGCCTGTTTGCGCAGGAGGGGAGACACCACTGGACACCCAGCCCACGGGCAGCGTCTGGCTCACCAGGAGCTCACCATTTTGCAGATGGACTTGGCCTCCTCAGAGAACTTTGAAGAGTACACCTCCTCCGTCTCCAGGACGCGGCGGTCCACTTCCTCCCGCTTCACCTTCTCTTTGCGGCCCCGGAATGGCGACTGGCCCTCGATCATCTCATAGATGAGGCAGCCCAGACCCCAGTAGTCAGGGCTCAGGCCGTATCTCTGGTTGTTCAGGACCTCTGGGGCTGGGGGTAGAGGGGGGGAGCGAAGGGAGGTAAGAGAGAGCTGGCGGCAGGGCAGAGTCAGGGCACACGGGGCCAGGGTTGTGACACACCAACTGCATCCACGAGTGATGGTGTTGCTCACGGAACGCCTGAAGCTTCATGGCAAGGACATGCTTCCCCTGCTGACTCCTACTCACCAAATGCCATAAATACCGTCTCTTCCAGGGAGCCCACCCTGACTGCTCTCCTCTGTGCTTCTGGCTTCAGAAGCTTGATCACAGTGGATGGAAACGGCCTGTTCCCTTCATGTCTCCCCGACTAGAATCTGAGCTGCCTTATTCACTGCTGTGTCCCAGTAACAGGTATGACATCTGGCACAGGGTACGTGCTGCACACATATTTATTGCCAGGAAGGAAAGTGTGTCCACCCAAAGAAAAGAGGATTTTAAGTTCACCTGGAATTCAAACAGCCTCTCACTATGGCTTCCCTACTACTTTGATAAAATGAATTTTAGATTAACCATAGAAGTGCAAAAAAGGTTAAGTTTCATGTCTTCAGGCAGGTGACAAGCATCCAGAGGCAAATGCATCCACACATGTGCTGGATAACACGTATAACAGAGGCCCTGCAGATGGAGGCAGGCAGCACTCTGTGCGAGACAGACATACAGGTACACAAAGGTGTGCAGATCCTTCCTTCCTTCCTTCCTTCCTTCCTTCCTTCCTTCCATCCACCCATCCACCCACCCTTCCTTCCTTCCTTCCTTCCTTCCTTCCTTCCTTCCTTCCTTCCTTCCATGTATCCATCTATCCATCCATCCTTCCTTTCTTCCATCCATCCATCCATCCATCCATCCATCATTCCATCCATCCACCTATCCATCCATCCATCCATCCATCCATCCATCCTTCCATCTATCCACCCATCCATCCATCCATCCTTCCATTCTTCCATCCATCCATCCATCCATCCATCCATCCACCCTTTCATTCATCCATACTTCCTTCCTTCCTTCCTTCCTTCCTTCCTTCCTTCCTTCCAGCCTTCTATCCATCCATCTATCCTTCCATCCATCCATCCCTCCATCCATCCACTCATCCATCCATCCATCTATCCTTCCATTCTTCCATCCATCCATTCATCCTTCCATTCTTCCTTCCTTCCTTCCTTCCTTCTATCCATTTATCCTTCCTTCCTTCCTTCCTCCCTTCCTTCCTTCCTTCCCTCTATCCTTCCTTCCTTCCTTCCTTCCTTCCTTCCTTCCTTCCTTCCTTCCCTCTATCCTTCCATCCATCCATCCATCCATCCATCCATCCATCCATCCATCCGCATTTGCATGGGTACACACACAGCCACATAAACATAGATACACACAGGTTCCCCAATAACATGCAACCTGAAAAGGACCTTCTAGCAATAGAGACAACACACAGAATCCTGTACAAGTGCTGCTGGCATGAGCCTAGTGGAGGACAGCAGCATCTTCAGTACCCAGAGCTTTCTGGAGCCCCCTACCCCCTGGGACAAGTGGACATGTGTGTGAGGTACATGCAGGAGGAAGCCCAGGGGATGCCCATCACCAGAGAGGGATTCAGGAGGACCAGATGTAGCTCCAGTCTTTCCCCTGCAGCCCCCAGGATGGTGGTCCTAGAGTAGGCTTGTGGTGGGGGGCTGGGGGGCAGGGCAAGGAGGCTAAGGCTGGTCTCCACTTAGCATCATGCCTAGTGACACAGCAGGTGGTGCAGTCCTCTCCTTTCTGGGCCTTTCCTAGTGACCTCACTCCTCTCAGGGGCCCCCTGAAAGGCCGCCTGCCAATCACCAGACCCCTACTTGGGTTTAGCC
>NC_064818.1:73254895-73367122 GCF_023721935.1 Panthera uncia | reverse complement strand
TGGTCAAGGCCATTCCTTCTTGTTTCAACACCTTCTTGGACTCCCAAGATCATCCCTGCCAAGAGCTCTGTGGCAAAGGTCTCCAACTGGGGTGTGTGTGTCCACTGGGTCTGCGGGAACAGTCCAGGGGGTTCTCTGTGGGCTGAGGTTTTCAAGAACGTGTATTTCTAGATCTCTAACCTGAGAAGGCCCTGTCCTGGCATTCTCTGGGATCTCCCCACCACGTGCCCTTTCTCAATGGGCAGATTCCAACTGACAGAAGAAAAGCAGGCTCCTTCTCGCTCTGATTGCTATGGTGTCCTGCTCCAGGACCCCAATCAGAAATGGGTTCTACTAGGGGCACCCGGGTGGCTCAGTCGGTTATGTGTCTGACTTCGGCTCAGGTCATGATCTCGCAGACCGTGAGTTCAAGCCCCAAGTCAGGCTCTGTGCTGACAGCTCAGAGCCTGGAGCCCGCTTCAGATTCTGTGTCTCTGTCTCTCTCTACCCTTGCCCTGCTGGTGCTCTGTCTGTCTCCCTCTCTCTCTGCCCCTCTCCCCACTCAAAAATAAATACACATTTAAAAAAATTTAAAAAAAAAGAAATGGGTTCTACTAAAATCGTTACAATGGCAACTTAACACAAGTTATTTTAACACTGAGAGCCTATGGTGAAAGGAAATTAAAATAAAAATCTTATATATATCCATCCATTTCAGGTCCACATGCTGCTCAATGATAGACTTTTAGGCCAAAAAAGAGATGACGTTATAATAACATTCTGCGGGGGAGGAAGGGAGTGGGGAAGAGAGTGATAGATCCCTCACCTTTAAAGAGTTTTCATGCATTTTTTATAATTAATTAATTAATTATTAATGTTTATTTAATTTTGGGGGGGGATGGACAGAGAGAGGGAGACACCGAATTGGAAGCAGGCTCCAGGCTCTGAGCTGTCAGCACAGAGCTTGACATGGGGCTTGAACTCTCGAACTGTGAGATCATGACCTGAGCCAAAGTCAGATGCTTAACCGGCTGAGCCACCCAAGCACCCCTGTCAGGTGTTTTGACTTAAAAAAAACTATTTTCTTAAGTCTATTTATTTATTTTGAGAGAGAGCGCATATGCAGGGGAGGGGAGAGAGGGTGAGAGAGAATCCCAAGCGGGCTCCTTACCGTCAGTGCGGAGCCCAATGCAGGGCTTGAACTCATGAATTGTGAGATCATGACCTGAGCCGAAAGCAGCTCGGGTGGGACACTGAACCGACTGAGCCACCCAGGCACCCCGTCATGCATTTTTGGTGGAAATCCATTTGCTGTAGCAATTAGATTCCACTGGCTACCTTCAAAAATGCGATGTTAATTGCTGAGCTTCAAAATATCAGCCACTGTTTTAACAAATGATATACTATTTAGGATGTCTCCTTGATGTATGAGGGCACACAGATTTTCAAATTTCCTTGAGAGGGGCAGTGAGAAAAGTTTGAAAACCACTGCTTGTGGAACCCATAAAGTCAAACAATATGGGATGGACCGAGGTCCGTGCTGCTGTGGTGACGATCCTACTGTCTTTCTGGGACCGGCTCACCGAGCTTCTGGCAGGCCGGGCTGGAAGGCACCGGTGGCCTTGGCCCATCCTCATCAACTCTGAAGGACTAGCACCTCATACACTTGGCCCCCCAAGCAGCCCGCCTCACTTACGTGGTCCAGGGCGTGAGTTTCTCTGGTGACGGCCGGGCCCCGAGTCCCAGGGCGGGGGTCCCTGCCTGACCCCGGGTGTGGAAGGTCAGCCCCCACTCAGCCGCTGGTGGCGGGACCAGGCGGCGAGCCCGCTCACCTGTACACGGTGTCCTCCCGGTGGAGGTCTTCCAAGCCACAGAGGATTTCTGCCGCATAAAACAAGGCTCGCTCCTCCTCGAAGCCAGGGTTGCCCATGTTGTAGATGTGGAACTTCAGGTCGCCTCCGTTCATGATGGTCAGAACCAAGCACAGCGCATCCTTGGTCTCGTAGGCATAGGCCAGGTTGACCTGGGAGCACAAGACAGCCCTGCGGTGAGGTTCCAGCCACCGCTATCCGCTTCCACTCTTCCTCCTCAGGGTCCTCGAGGCTGGAGGGGGAGGGCCGGAGTGGGGGGGGCTCTCAGCAGCTTCGTGCCACCGCCCTGCACCTGGGCAGCCTCACGGCACCGCTGCCCATTGCCCCTCTTGGCTGACGAAGGACTCGGACCTTCCAATATGGCGGTTCCAGGCGAGGAGGCAAAGTGGGGGAGGGCAGGCTGGTACTCGGTCCTTTCGGGAAGCCTGACAGATGGTGCCTATATGTTTACACAGACAAAAGCACGTGCCTGCTTCATTTAGTTAAAACTGTGGGTTGCCTTAGCTGGCCAGTTAAGAAAAGCAGGGCCCAGATGCCTTTTGGGCTGGGGTCTCATTGTCACGGGGACGCTGGGAGTAGGCTGTGGAGGTGGCCAGTGGGACTCTGTGAAGTGGAACGCAGTTTGGCAAAGACTGTCGCCTCTTGCATGCAGGACACATCCGGTCACAGGGACCATCAACAGGCAGGACCTAGTTCCTTGCCGGTGCAGACCAGCTGCCCAAGGATGGATGCAGGCCATGAGACTGTGGGAGAGGCGGCAGGGCTGGGTCTGAGGCAAAGTATGCTGGGTGGTTCTCGTCCCTCTCCACTTAGGGAGCCAATACAAATGAAATCTGGCCACCACGGACCAGGCTGGGGATAGGCTGGGCCATAAAACTCGGATGCAAAAGTCAGGAACGATGGGAATTATTTCTGAGGGAAGGAAACAGAACGGGAGCCGAGCGGGAGGGCTCTGGGGACTGTGCTGGGTGCCAGCTTCTGAGCTGGCCCTCCCTCCCACACCTGCCTACGATCACCAAGGAAGGGCTCCTGGAGGGCACTACGGGGACTCCCTGCCAGGGGCAGGGGACAGGGCACAGTGGAAGGCGGTCTGGGTCTTTGATGATGTGCCACCCCATTTATCAGGCACACGGCCCTTCTCCCCCGAGGAGGACCCACCATCACCAACCCCTATGAGAGCCAGTGCTGCCCCTTCCTTTAATGATGGGGGTTCCACAGGCAGCACTGAGGCAGTGACCTATGGTCCCAATTGAAGGGGGCCGGCAGCAGAGAGGAAGGTTCTGGCCTCAAAGAGGCCTAGGGCCAAAATGCCAGCTGGTGGGAGCACAGCACCATCACACTGCCGGTGTGATGGGGCCGGCAGCCGAGGGCAGCCTGAGATGACGGGGAGAATGCACGCTCCCGTCTCCTCTGAGCGTCGCCTTACAGAACCACGCCCTCCGGGGAACGACTGAAGCACTGGGTTGATGGCCTCTCTCGCTCCCACACAGCTGGTGGGCGTTTAGCTGGCACAACCTTCACGGAGAGCCATCTGGGAACTGCTTCCAAATGGAAAACGCGCACACCCTCTGACACTGCCTTCCTCCACAGGGAGTACATCCTACGGACACACGGAAATGTGCCAAAGGCATGTTCAAGGGGTGACACGGCAGCCTTGTTCGCAGTGGCTTGGAGACCAGAACCGATCTGTATCTGTGGGGACGGGCTGCACAGCTTATGGTTTATCTCTTTGCTGTGTCGCAGGGGATGGTGCGCGGCGTGAAAAAAAGAGGTGCCACCCTAGATCTGGCCACAGGAAAAGACCTACAATTTAAGGGGAAACCACTGCAGTGAAAGATGTCTGGTAGGACTCCCCTGGCTAAAAATAATAAAGCCGATACATGAATCAGACATGTTGGAATGGCTACCCAAAGACAGAGGCTTTTGTTTTCAGTTTGAGCCTGTCCGTGCTGTTTGAGTGTCGACCTTGTACATATATATTGTTTTTTACAGTGACGTGTGGCAGAGGCACTTCGAGCTGACCAAACACCCACGTACTCTTCCACACCTCCCTGCAGTTGGTTTGTCCCTTGCAGGGACTGGTTCTGGCCAACAGCCTGTGGGCGGAGTGAGGGATGTTCCTGCAGCTGAGGCAGTGAGGGTCCCTGGGCAAGCCCCCCGGCACACGCTTTCAAGACTCCAGGTGGGGCAGCTGTAAGGTGGGGGAGGGTGGCCGGATCTGGCTGGACCCTACGTGTGTGACGCTGGCCCGTGTTGTTTCCAGCTACTTCGAGCTGGGGGTTAGTTCCTGCAGCAGAGCCTGGCCTGGTCATGGTGACACAAGGCACGTAAACAGATGGCGGCTCTCTAGGATACTGACGCTTAGGTCTCCCCTGTGATGAAACCAGCCTACAGGGATCTGTGGAAACAAAGCTCCTTGGCCGGGCCCAAGGTGGGCTGCTTTTGTCCCCTGAGGAGTTTCCCAGGTGGTCCCGGAGAACAGAGGCCATGGTCCCACACAGAGGGGAGCCAGGCCAGTTCTAGTGACAGGACCAAGGCAGCCACAATTGACCACGAGTAGCCTTGTGATGGAGGGAATGCCTGGCCGCCTTTCCACAGCTTACTGCTGCCACACTGGACGGCCACTCCCTTCCCTAGGCACGGAAGCCCTGGTCACCAGAAGGGTGGCCTGTCGCTGGGGCCTGGACACTCACCACAAACTGGCTGTTGACCTTCTCTAGGATCTGCTTCTCGTTGAGTGCCATGGACTCCCCTTTCCTCTTTTTGATCCTCTTCTTCTCCAAGCGCTTGCAGGCGTACATTTTTCCCGTGGCCCGGACCTGGCAGGCACAGACCTGAGGTGCAAGAAAGACGACAAGGGTATGGAACAGGTGGAGGTCTGCCCCAGGCTCTTCCGTGGCTGGGTCTGCAGGGCTGGGAACTGATATGCCTAAGGGTGTTCCCAGTCTCGGGGCCCAAGGATGCCTGGCCTTGGACCCACCCCTGCCCCAGGCCCTGCCCTCAAGATCTGGCTTTAGTGCCCCCTTACCCTCCCTCCTTCGTCCTTCACATGAATCCTGGCCCTTGAAGGTGCACCATCAGCCATTTACGCAGATGTTTAGAGGACTGGCCAAGGCCTAAAGTACTGTCCCTCTCTCAGAGGCAACTAGATTTTCTCCGTCCCACGCTTCCAACCGGATGCGGCCGTTGCTAACTGGAAACTTCCAGGCACCAGCTGCTGGTAAGGGAAGCTTCTTTTGGTGTCGGACCCCCAACAACCCTGACTTTGTAATTCAGCAGAACGGGAGCCGGGGCATATGGGTTCTCCTCTTCTTGACTCCACGCCTCTTTGGTTGTGTGACCTTGGCCCGGGTTATCAACCATTCTGACCCTCAGCTTTCCTCATCCCTAAAATGGGAATAACAAGCCTTGCCTCCCAGTCTGGGAACATCAGACAAAATACAACAGCACCTATTAACAGCAGCATCTGGCCACTCCTCCCTCCAAAGACAGCTAAGAACACCCGTTTCTCCTCTTCAGACTCAAACCCTGACTGAGGCTGGTTCCAAGAGGACCTCTGTCCCACGGGCCCTGCGGCACAGCCTCGTGTCTCACCTTGGTGGCACCTCCAGGCCCTACGCCCCACCCCCCTCTCCACCAGGGGGCGCAGGGCACTGTAGGTGCCTCCGGAAGGGACAAAAACAGTGACAGAGTCTGGGAACTTCCAAAGACGTGGACGTTCACTCACCTCCCCAAAGCCCCCTTTTCCCAGCACTCGGTACTGCCGGAAAGTGTTCTTGGTCACCGGTTGCCTGGAAAAAAGCAAGAATCCAACATGGGTCTCAGGGTGCGGAGATGCAGAATCCACAAGAAATCAACAGCAGCAGCATCGCACAACTTCCCGACCGAGCCGGGAATCCTCCCTGTGGGTGGGACCCCCGAGGACTGGCTCCGCGGCTGGGTGTTCACATCCCCGGCCACCCGCCCTCGGCCCCCTGCGGCTTGGGACACCTGCCAGTCCTCGCCGGCTTGGAGGGAAGAGTGGAAGCCTGGAGATGTGCGCTAAAGCTGCTTCACCACACTTTCCGTGTGGTTCCCCTCTCTCTCCCCAGTGAAAATCAGGTGGCTAAGCTCAGAAAGAAGCTGTGTTCTCTGCAGGGAGAAGGGAGGGGCCCAGGAGCCACAGAGGTTCAGTGTCCCAGGGAGGGCACAGCAGTCCTCCCCACACCTGCACATCTCGCCCACCTGCCCACCTCCGGTCCCCAGGGAGAAAGGCTGCTGGTCATCCTTTACCACCGGTCCCCAGCCTTTCCACCCCCGAGGGTCCCTTTATCACATTTCCCCCTGAGCTCCAGAACACTAGACGGTCCTGTCTGCCCAAAGCGGGATTTATGAAGTAATCATCGCTTTGTGTCTCCTGACCCCCCGTGTTAATTAGCTGAGGCCATTTATGATGTCTAATCAGGCAGGCCCTCTATGAGGCCAGGGTGGGACTTCACAGAGTAAATAATCAGTCATCTAAAATTGCCTCGAAGAACCCCATGGTGCAGACAGCTTGGGCTTTTTCATAACTGGCCTGTTTGGTTAAAAATAACCAGCTTCCTTTCACCCCGCCACCCCAGCTTTTCTGAGGTATAACTGACAAACGGCATGCAACTTGGTGTTTTGATGCACGTACACAAACGATGCATGTACATGTGAAACGATCACCACGATCAAGCTAACCAACGTTCTGGCACCTCACATAGTTACCGTTTTTCCTCTTCCTCTCTCGCTCTCTCTCCCTGGTGAGAACACTTAAGATTTACCATCTCAGCAAATTTCAAGCACACAATACAGTACCGTTAACTAGTGTTACTTCGCTGTACGTCAGATCTCCGGAGCGTATTCATCTCGCACGATGAACTGAAACTTTATACCCCTTGACCTACATGTCTCCCCATTTCCCCCACCCCCAGCCCCTGGCAACCACCAGTCTACTCTGCCTCTAGGACTCTGACGTTATTTTAGATTCCACATATAAGTGAGATCAGGCAGTATTTGTCTGTGTCTGCCTTATTTCACTTGGTGTAATGTCCTCCGGGTATCCCCCCCCCCCGCCCTGTTACCATAAATGGCAGGATTTCCTTCGCTTTGAAGGCTGAATAATATTCCGTCGTATGTATTTGCCACACTTTCCCTCCCGTGCTCCCGGCAGCATTATTCACAACGGCGAAGATATGGAAAAACCTGAGTGTCCTTGGACCATGAGCGGCTAAAGAACAACCCACTTTTAGGATGCTGAACTTAGCTCTTGGAGCTCCAGGACTATTTCTGAGCATCCGACCCCACCCCAGAGGCCGGACCAGGGCAGAGGCCGGGGTGTGACTGAATTGGCCCAAATAATTGGGTCAGCTTGGGAAAGACCAGTGAGCCTCTGCTCACCCAGCAGCTCCTGAATGAAGCTTCTGTGGAAACCTTTCCGGCTGCTGGGTCCCGAGGAGGATTTGGATTTCAGGTCCTGGGCACCACACTTCTCTCAGGACAGTCCTGAGACGCCAGGGCTCTGCCTGGAGTTCACGCGCCCTGACCCGCCGTCTCTTCTGTTTCTTTAGGAAGCGGGGCCCGACCCCTCTGGGAGCACAGGGCCTCCCCTCCGCAGGGCTCTCCCCGGCCCCATGTCCTTCTGCACGAGAGCAAACGGGCTGCAGCGAGGCCTGCCATACGGCTGCACCCGCCATGTGGCCCTGGGAAGCCTTTCCACAGCCGCCCTCGAAACCACATGAAGGCGCCCGGGCCTAACAGTTTACGATACATGGAGAACAAACAGTCGGTCGACATTACCACAGAGCTCCTCTGCTAGGGGAAATGAGTGTAATACAATTTCCGAGGAATTTCTTGGTTAACCTTGGGAGGGAAAAAAAAAAATCCCTTTAATATTTCAACAGGGCAGCACCAACAGGCCATGATCTTGTTAGGAAAAAAAAAAAAAAAAAAAAAGGAAGGGAGGAAGCAGGCTGTTGTCAGTCACTTGGGGCATTTCTAGGCCAGTCCTGCCCTACCGGCTTCAACAATTTAACGCCCACAAAAGGGCCTGACTTCTTTGCAGCCAGCGCACGGATTCAAAAAGTCTGTTTCCCCATTTCGAGTGTTCAGTACAGACAAGTAAAATGCAAGCCAGTGGCCACAGCTAAAGGATTCTATTGGAACAGAGTGCTGGGTAGAACGAGGACTGGGTGAAGGACTGGATCAAGAACCTTGGGTTCAGGTTCCAGCCGTGCCAGGCCCTTGCGTGCGAGCCAGGGTCAATCGATCAACCTCTCTGAGGCTCGTGTCTTCAGTAAAATGGAGATACTGAAAAGGCAGCTTTGTAGGCTGATGTAGTCAGACATCCCTACTAAAACTCCAGGAATAAAGGACATGTCTCCTCTGGGGGTCTTTATGGCAACAGTCCCCACTGCTTGAAGCACCTTGCATGCACACTAATGTGATCCTCACGCCTGCCTCAGGAGGTGGGACTGTCCCCCTTCTGCAGGCGAGAATGCCGAGGCTCTGAGAAGGGAAGTGAGTTGCCCCAGGTCATGAGGGGGGTGGTGGTGGTGTCGAAGCCGGGATCCCTGGAAGGATGTCGCAGAGCCCACACCCCGCGTCTCACACCCACACTGCCACCCTGGGAAGGCGGGTACAGATCGGGTCGTGTGGCACACAGCCTAGGGCTCTGGGGCGGGGCGAGGGGGCACGATGACTACGTCCCCACCAGACTTTCCTGTGATCATCAGAAACACAAGGGCCAGCTGTTCCTTCCCATATCAGAAGCTTGAGGATGACAGCCACAGCGACACTGATGACCTCAACGGCAACCACAACAACTGTATCCAGCAGTTTGACTTCCTGGGGCCAGACGGCTGACCTTTCTGGAGCACTTGCCTTATTCTAGGCGTGGGCTATGCTTAGTTCATCTCATCCCCACCCAAGCCTACAAAGGCAGGCACTATTATTATGCCCATTTTTCGGATAAGGAGACTGAGGCGGGGAGAGGTGAGCAACCCTTCCTGAGGTCCCTCTGGAGACGGTCGAGCCGGGACTCAGACCCAGACTGTGGCTCTGGGGCCCTCAGCAGGATGTCTGCACTGACCCCTCACTTCTCTGGCTCTCCTGGAGCCATGATGTGCATGTGCGAGGGGGCCAGCCAGTGGCAGTGAGTGGCCAACAGAGAAGACTGTCCCCTGTTCCACTGTCAATTCCCACCAGTGGGGGTGGAAAGAAATGCCCCCCCCCCCCCCAGTGGTACAGAACAGGGTGTTTTCCTCTGGGCTTCCTGAAGTGGGAAGGGAAGGGTCATGAATGGGGTTTCTAGGGCATTCCTGTCCTGCGGCTTCCTCAGAGTCTGCAGGGCACTTGGCCAGCAAAGGTGGTGACACACAGAAGCAAGATGGCTCCTTGCCTTCTAACCAAAACGTGCCCAGATACCCATGAGTGTCGGAACTCTGGCACAGGGAACCCTGGGCTGTGGGAGGGGATGCTCCCACCCTCGTCCCGCAGCTGATCCCAGCACGGATACAACATAGGCATCGCCCCGTTCTGCAAATCCTGCAAAAGTATGGTAGGCAGAGCCTGGTGCTGGGGGTCCCCCTCGGCTGCACTGCTCGCCTGCTGTGTGACGAGGCCAACCACGCCCTCTCTGTGGGTCTCCCTCCTCATCGGTCACATGGAGGCCGCAGCTGTCAGGCCAAGCCACCACCATGTCTGCGAGAGCACTTTGCAGCAGAAAGGCAGCAAGTAAAACAGGAAAAGATGCTTGGTCTCACCCGTTATCAGAGATGAAAACATAAACAAGAAGGAAAGCCCGATGCTCACATGAGAAGGCACGAGACTGGTGTTAATGAAGCTAAGAGGGAAGAGGGCACTGGGGCACTGTTGGGACTGGAGATGGGGGCAGCTGTTGGGAGGGCAATCTAGCAGTCCCTCGTGGTTTAAAAGCAGTGCTTTGTGACCAGACATTCCTCTGCTAGAGATTTCTATGGACGTACTTGCGAAAGGGCAGGAAGACATATGTATAAAGCTATTCATTATTTAGGGAAGATGGTACATAAAATTGAGAGCAACCTCCATGTCCATCAACAGGGGATTGGGCTAAATAAGGGATGTGCAATTTGCTCAAAAATATGGCAGCTCCTTATTCTCTGGCAGAGGAAGAATTCCCAAAGACAGTGAACCAAAAAAATAAGGATAAGTATGTATGCATGTATGAGGGTGTGAATCGCGTGTACACTTTAATAAGAACAGAGCGTTTCTAGAAGAATAGCCAAGAACTTCAGCAACGGGAGGAGGATGGCTAATTTTATTTGAACCATGGACCCATGGAGGTAACGGATTTGTATGTGGGTTTTCAGGTGACAGGCATGTACTCTCGCCCCCTGCCCCCCACACCCTGGCACACACTTGTAGGTGGGTGTACAAGGGGAGCACTCACCTTTCCAACCACTTCCACTGGAGAAAGCGATCAAAATACATGCTGTCCAGATACTCATGGAATGGTTCGCCCTTCAGGTAGTCGTGGACAGACCTAGCTCGGAGGGAACCAACAAACATTTTATAATCCTGACCTTAAGCAGACGGACGGAGCCATATATCCAGCAGGTTAACCACCAGCCTCAGAGGCCCAGCATCCTGCCAAAGTGATGGGCTGATCCTACAAACCCTAACTGGGTACCTGCCACAGCACTGCTCTAGGCATGGGGTACAGCCGTGAGCACGAAGTTGGCATCGCGATGTGGGACACAACCAGCAAGTAACAAACATCTAATAAACTGCTGCAGAGGCATGTGCTCATGAGAGAGGGTTAAGTGAGGTCCACCCTCCACCCCCAGCCATGTAATCATGACCTGAGCTGAAATCAAGAGTCGGATGCTCAACCGACTGACTGAGCCACCCAGGCACCCCAAGAAGGGACTCTTGAGCTGCAATGAGGACAGAGGAGTACTTAACGGGGTGCAGGGGTGTGGGGGGGGGGTAGGGGCAGAGCAGGGATGCAGCCCCTGAGATCCCAGGCTCTGGATCTGGTCCAGGACCAGTGAAGCCCCTGGGAAATTTCCATCTCCACAGCCGAATTTCCTGGTCGCCTGCTCTGGGCCAGGCCTGGAGGGAGGGTTCTGAAACTGGCTGCAGGCAGGGATGGATGTGCTTCTTCCCTTTAAAAAGTGGCAACGCTGGGATGCCTGGGTGGCTCAGCCAGTTGAGCGTCTGACTCTGGATTTCAGCTCAGGTCATGATCCCAGGGTCATGGGATGGAGACTTGCATTGCGCTCAGAGACTCTCTTTCCCCCTCTCCTCTACTGGCGTGTGTAGCCTGGGCTCTCTCTTTCTCTCTCCCTCTCTCCCTCAAATTAAAAAAAAAAAAAAAGTGGCAATGCTGACCAAGTGTAGCCCAAGCACTTGGGACCTGCAGATGGCTGCGGGGGCGGGGGGGGGGGGTACAGTGCGGGGCATATACAGTAGAGGCATGTGGGACACTGTGTCCCGCCAGACATGACAGCAGGGGCTAGTGTAGGGGACCAGGTTGTCCACTCCCTCGGGGTCACAGTGACAGCCCAGGGACCTCACCCACTGTCAGATCTAACCCTCAGCCAGCTCCAAGAGGGCAGCAACCACGTTTGTTTCTGCTTATGGGGGGTCTGTCCCTGGCACCTACCAGGGCTGGGTCCCCAGCTGGCCCTCCCCAAATGTCCATTCTCATGATGGTGCTCCCGGCTCTTCCCACAGTGCACAGGGGCACTGGTTTTCCTGCCTGGCTGTAAGCTTCCTGAAAGCTGGGACTGGGTTCTTGCTCACCATGGTATCCCCTGTGCTAGGCGTCAGACACACAGCAGATGCCTGGTTGTCTGTGGTACAAAGGGTGACCAAGGGCGCACAGCAAGTCCCCAGACTCATCCAGAGGTGATGAGGCTCCAGAAGATTTTGGTGCACATACTGGCTTATACGGAAGGGTACACATGTGGACACATGAACGTGTGTGTGCCTAGTGGCTCAGGCCTTCATAGTATGTGTGTGAGGGACCAGTGGGGACTTCATTGGTGCCTGGCCAACAGCACATGCACCGATTTGTCTGCTATTGCATCAGGATCGCTGTATGGCCTGCAGACAAGGTGATGGGGTGACTGAGAAGGCGGCCTGTAGCCCCCCTTCCTGCAGCAGCACCACCCAGCTCTGGTTGGTGGCAGCAGTGGGGGTTGGGAGCCGGGAAGGACTTCCAAACCACCCAGACGGGGTCAAGTTTTTACACATTCCTCTGTCTCAACAGCCTGGAGACCACTTGCTTTCAACACCCTTTGAGGCAGATGTTTTCTTTGGACTTGGAACTTTGGTATCTTTTCCCTTCATAAGAAGTATACAAACAGCTGGGTGGCTTGGCTGGGGCCCCCGGGCACTGAAGCCCTGCCCTGGTGCCCAGCACGCCAGGTGTGGGGGAGAGGCAGGCTCTGTCGGTGGCGGGGGGGAGGCTGTGTGGCTGCCCAGAGGAGGCTGAAGGGCCCCGATGCTCGGTCTGGGGAGGGAGCGAGCACTTACTGTGCACAGGCAGAAAAGACTTCCTTGCAGGGCCTCTGTAGGAGCCTCTCCTCCGTCTGGGAGACCAGGTCCTGGCCAACTTGGGCTATGAAGACTGGGGACTGGAGGAAGAGAAGAGCGGGGCGTCAGTGAGGGGCAGGAGCGGAGCGCCACCTGGCCCTGGGCCACGTGCAGCGTGGTCACTTGGCTCCTCTGCAGAACACGGATAATGATGTCCCTGTGTCCCGGGCTTGTGGTCAGACTCAAACGAGATGTGTGAGAGCTCGTGGTTACGGGGCTGTGCAACGAGGCCTGGCTGGTCGGGGAGCCCCCTGTGACCTTGCTGATGACCCCTGCCCGTGCTGGGCCTGTCTGCTCAGCAGGCAAGGGGAACACCTGCCCAGCCCTCAGGGCCTCTGTGACAGGGTCTGGAATGGCAGAAGGGCCAGCAAAAGGACAGCGCCAGGGGAAGGGTGCTCGGTGGGCACAGCTACAACTAACAGACGGGGGTTCGGATCCCAGATCTGCCACTTGTAGCTGTGGGACCTTGGTCTGGACTCAGCCCCCTGTTATCGGGAAGATTATCAGGAATAAGAGTGTCTCCCCAAGAGAATCAGTGAAACCTCTGGGTCCGGCATGTGGCCCAGATGTGACACCTGGTGGAGAATTTGCAATAAACATCACTGCCGTCATTTCCTTCTCCTTCCAGGTGAAGCTGTGTGTGGCCTCAGCGTTTCAGCTTGAAAGGACAGTTCTGAGAGTTTCTGCACCCAAGAGCAGCGGTCAGCTCTGGGAAGGTGCTGGGCCCACCAGAAGGCGGCCTCACCTTCCCTCTTCCCGCGACCATTCACCCTCCATCAGCTGTTCGTGCACCAGCTGGGCCACAAGCTGGGTTTTTAACAAATGGCAGGGATATTTGAGAAAATTGCCAGGAGTGGGCTCAGACAGAGGGGAGGTAAATACATCTTTCTCCCCCAAAGATGCTGAAATTGGAAAGGCCTGCTTTCTCCTTTCAGCTACTGAAATGCGACTATGGAGCTGATTTCCCTGCTAAGCCCACTGGGCAGTGTCTGTGTGTGTGTGTGGGGGGGTCCATGTGAGGGGCGCTGGCAGTAAGGGGTCCTGATGAATGAAATCAGTGGCTCATTTTCTATTCATCAAGCCTCTGAAAGCCCACATTCCTGAGTTCCTTCTTCTCTTCTAGGTCCTGCCCCCTCTGGAGGAGGGCCCCTATATGGGGGAGCCTTAGATGTTGGGGGGGGGTGGCCGCAGTGATGGCAAATGCCGTGGGCGCACCCAATTACACCACACAGCAGGCTTGTTTGCCATCACCAGTCCTGGGTGGTTGTGGTTCTCTCCCACCTTGCCTCCCCTTCTGTCCCTGGCCGTACCTCCCTCCCCAGCTAAAAATGTTGATAAGTGGAACTGCAGAAAAGCAGCCTGTAGTGTATTGGCTTCCGATGCTCGTTTTGCGGAAATGATGCTCGATGTTGCACAAGGAGCCCAAGACAGAGAAATGGGAGCCCCACACACCGGTCCACCCTCTGCCATTGGCCATTTTGTGCCTCTGTCTCCTCCTCTGTTACAGGAAAGGGCTGCTGCAGAGATGCTCTGTGGGTCTTTCAAGATTCAGGAATTGATAGTTGGGGGGGGGAGCGGGGAGGGCTGCATCTAAGACTCGGGGAACTTTCTTGGGAATTCTGGCAGCTGAATCTCTTGGGGATCAGTAACTCTGGGCTACTTCAGAGCAATCGGATCCTAAAACAAAACCCAGAGGCCACAGGCAAATTTGCTTCAAGAGAGCTGATGGCTGGGCAGCCTTGGCTTGAAGGGCCTGGCGCAGGGCTGGTGTCCCCACTACATCACGTGAAACAAGGTATTGTGCCAGGATGCGACTTGAATCTGGGAGGAGTCGGAGATGCTGGGCGGGATGGTCATGGGGGGAAACCACCATTTCCTGGATCTCAGAAGAGGCACCTGAGTTGCCCACCTGCATGCAGTCCACTCTGCCCCTGTCTTGTCACCAGACTCCGCCCAGGGAGGATCCACCCTCACCAGCAGTGGCTGAAGCTGGTGTCGGGCACATTATGAGGGTGTTAAAAGGTGAAGCCAGGGTAGCCCTCGACTATAAATCACTTTTTCTCCAGTAAAGACAGAAAACACAGAAATCAGGCAATACCCTAATGGGGAAGTTCTCTCTGGGCATCTGTGGTGATGTATATAAAAGGGGCTGATTGAACTCAATGGCTCTCAAACTTTTTTTTTTTTTCTTTTTTACTAGCAAACGTCGTTTTTCCTCTTCCACATGAAATTTATCTACAGACCCAGTATTTAAAATCAGTGGAAATAACTTAACGGGTAGCCCTGGTTTGCCTCCACTGAAAGCCAACTCTGGTCGGGCACTGTGAGAAATACCTTTATGCATTATTTCATCTAATCTTTGTTAAGACTCTGTGAGGTAAATACTATTATAATGCTCATCTCACAGATGAGCAAGCTGAGGTTCAGAAAGGTTAAGTCACTTGCCCAAGGTCACCCAGCCAATAAGTGGCAGACAGGCGATCTGAACACAGGTTGGGTGGGTGGGTCTACAGCGAGTGTGGTTGAAGGTGGGGGGATGTCTGGGCCCCCTGTGCTCCTCCCACTCACTCCCCCGTCTCCCAGGAGTCCCTTAGCCCTCAGGATGAGCAGGGCACTGTGCAGCCCTCCAGCAGAGGCAGGAAGAACTGAAATGGAGGATGATACAGCTCAGGGCAACGAGTTCCTGGGCTCAGAGAAGGAGATCATTAAGGGGCGAGGTCATCAAGGAAAGGCTTCATGGAAGACAGGGTCAGAGACCAAGCAGAGTTTGGGCTCAGACCTCCCACTCCTCATGGATCTTTCCACATGCCTGGATGACCGCACTCTGCTTCCTTCCTAAGCAGATGGGAGGGGCCGTGCAGGGTCTAGGGGTGACCCAGCTGTGTGTGTGAAGTCACACTACTCTCTCTCTCTCTGGGGACGCTGCCCACGGCCAAAGCCCCAATAGGAGTTAATGAGTAGGTTTAACGACCATGGGTTTAAACTCAGTCTCTGGCTCAACATGAAGAGATTAAGTGATTCCCACCAACCCTCCTTTCAAGTGACTCCAGGGACTAACACCTCTGCCAGTAAGGGAATCAGAAGCTGTCGGCCAGTTTAAGCTGGGAGCCGAAACCCAAACCCACCAGGAGAGTGACACCTAGGGGACATTTCAGTGGGACATTTGCAACCTGCATCAGTAGAATCGGAGGGTATCGGTCCTTCCCCTCCAGGTCAGAGAAGTCAGTTTCCAAGGGAGACACATTAGGAAGGCTCTCCCCAGTCCACAGGCAAGGTCTAACACACCCCATAAGACAAAGCGCCCCCAGGCACCCAGAGCAACCACAGCCCAATCCACCCCCTGTGGCTTGAAGACAGAATTCCACAGTTTCAGATCTCATTCCAGGAAGCTAATCCCTTCTGGTCCCAGGAGGCTTTGAGGGGGGCCAGGGAAGGGAGGGGTGAATCCTTCAGGCCAGGCGGGCTCTGGACAGGAATGTCACCCTCACCGCGAGAAGGCTCAGGGATGCAGGGGGACTACGGCTAGCAGTGTGGCCCTTTCTAGCAGGAACTGTCCCTCTGGGATGAAGCAGAGGTCAGGGCGGGGAGAAGGGTGGGAGCCATCCTCCTCCATATCAAAGGTGTCCCCCTGATTTCTAATCAAACAGAAAAGGCCCTATGGTCCTTAGATATTTGCAGGGCGGAAAGCGGCCAGGAGAGCAGGTCTAATGGAGGTCTCTGCTAAAAGGTCCCCTGGGGCCAGTAGTACTTTGAAGCGACGCTTTATTTCTTTGGTCACCAGATGGTCTCCTCAAGTAGCTCCAGCCAGCAAGCCTTGATTTGTAACACAGCAGTGTGAATCTAGGCGTCAAGTTTCCTGCGAAAGGTGTGGAATTAGCTCTTGGTGGTACATCTTCGGAGGACAGGAAGAAGGAATTAGGGACAGGGTTTCTCTGCTGGAGGCCCTGTCATGAATGCCTGGCCTCCTGATGGTCTTGGGCACTGAAGCTAACCAGCTGGCCAACCGCCATGTGATCGTATGCCCAGCCCTGCCAGAAAGCCCACTCTGATGACAGTCAGGATGACCCCCAGCTGCTCTTAAGGAGTGCTCCATGGCCAACTCCTAGGACAGCTTAAAACAGCAAGACATGCCTTGGGGACATGGCTATGCTTGCCAGGGGCTGCTCTCCATCCCCCCCCCCCCGCCCCCCGCCCCACAACTGACAAGAAAGAACTCAGCTTCCTTCAGGAACTGTAAGCTGCACGGGGCACCTGTCCTGCCCCTGAAATCACAACCAGAGCAAGAGAATCTGTACTATGCTCCCCTCGTTGGCTAAGGCTCCTCCCCACTGTTTTCCCCCAAAGCTGCTGGCGAAGAGAGGGGGCATTAAACCTTGGGTGTGCTTTATCCACTCTCCGTGACTCTGTGCCTCTGGATAAGAGCCCCCCTCGCCCCCAGGGGAAAGAACCTGCTCCACCTCCTTTGGAGTGAGAAATTGACCTTGAATCTATCTCCGGTACCAGAGGAACTTGGGCCCCTCTTGGCTGGGGACCGGCTGCCAGCACCGCAGCTGGCCGGACAGACTCGGCACGTGTGTGCTGGGCGGTAACTGCCCCTCCGAATCCCTCAGAATATCTGCTCCCTCTTACCTCCTGCCCTGGTGGCCCAGACTCACTCTCTGCCATTCCCAATGCTTACGCCACGGGTTCTGGGGATACGGGCAGCTCCTGCCGTCTGCGCTAATCAGAACCCACCTTCTCAGGCAGCAAGAGGTGGAGGCCGCATGGGTGTTTTTCTGGGCACCACAGCAGAGTGAGCAGAGCCCCTCCTGCCGCTTTGAACACGGGGAGGGAAGACCCTTGAAGGGGGTGAATGGGGCCAGTGGGCTTCGCACCATCACTGTCCCGTGGGTCCCTCTCCTCCCCTTTGTTCCCACCCTGGCTGAGTGCTCTGTGCCGTCACGCTGCCTCTACTGTTGCCCGTGACCCTAAATTCTGACAGGTGGCCCAAGCTAGACTCCTCTTACCCTCTGCTCCATCCAGAGTAGCCTCTGCAACACTGAGGCACAGTACTGACGACCAGTAACCAGTAACGAATCAACGCCCCGGAGGCCTCAGGGTTTCTAAAGAGAAGGTTGTAAGGGGAAGGATGGAGGGGGTGGGGGTGGGGGTGGAAGAGCTGAGGACTTGGCCTGAAGCTGCATTTGTAGACCCCACCCCCCACCCCCGCTCCACACTTGGTTTGGGTGACTTCCGGCTAACAAAATACCGGCGGGAAGTCAAGAACTACCCCAGGGCCACTGGGCGCTGCGATTGCTCAGGGGTCCACCCTCCCAGGTCATAACTGCAGCTTCCTAAGGGCCTTCTGTGCGACACCCGAGGCAGGACATTCCGGGCGTTTCGGGGACTGAGGCAGGGCTAGAGAGGGACAGATGGTGGTGGGGAACGCAGGGGCCTGGCCTCGGCAGGAAGCCACCCCAGGGTGCTTTACTCAGTACTAGGTGCAGGAAGCAGCCGCTGATCACCCACCGCACCCAAGGCTCTGCCTCCTGGGGGGCGCCAACACCCATCTCAGCGACTTCACAGAGAGGTGCTGAAGTCTCAGGGCAGCCCAACCCCCAGCTCTGCTTCCACAGCCAGGTCCTTCAGCCTCGGCCGCCCAGGAGTCCGCCCACACGGTGGCGCCACGGAGCCCCTCGCTGCGCGCTTCCCTGCACACTCACCCCGCGGGGGGCCCAGCCTCCCCGGCCTCCGAAGAGGGAGGCCAGATGGCACACCTGAAATAATTACCCAGTGATTCATCTCAGACCTGAGGCGTGCAGCCCTTGCCGGAACGGTTGAGGGGGAAAATGAGAAATCGGCCCGGGAGGGAGCCCCGGGGAGGGAAGGCGAGAGCTGGACCTTGAGGGAGAGGCCGGATTTACGCAGGTGGAGGAGGCTGGCACGGCACGGACAAGGGCCAGGAGGCCGCAGAAAGCAGGGAGGGGGCGCGCCGGGTGAGGAGAACTCATCTAGAAGATGTTAAAAAAGCAGGAAGAGCTGACGCTGATGGCACACTGCCGTCTCCGCGAGGCTGTTTCTCGCGGACTGCTGAATCGTTAGCCCGAGGGTGGCATCCTGAGGGCCCTGCCATCGGCTGCCCCAGCGGCTGCACCTGCTCCCCCTGGGCACTGCTGTCTCCCCCTGCATCGTGACAACTGGCAACACGAAGGGATGTCATTTCCCGCATGAGTGAGGAACTCCGCGTGTCTGAAAACCTTGTTCCTGAAGCATCCCCCAGCTTCAAAGTCTCTTGTGTAAAGACGTGAGAAAGGGGATCAGTTGTATGTGGCTGGTGTCTCTGGAGGCAGCCAGGGATGGAGGCATGGTTGGGCTGTGAAAAGCCCTTCAGAACTACCTCCCCTACCTCCTTAGTAGTTGCCAATAATCCTGAAGTGCCCCTGGGGTCACCCTCAGAGCCTTCTGGAAACACATGCCCTGCACTGTTCACAGATTCAGGACCCAAGGTGGAACAGGAGGAAGTGATCACAGAGGGCTTTCCTGGAAAGACCTGTCAGAGTCTAGCTGGTTCAAGCCTCTCATAGCATAGATGTGTTAACAAGACAAGGGACCAAGAAGGAAGGAGACCCCTCCAAGGTCATACTGTGGCCCATGGCACAGCCAGCAGTAACACCTGGAGGTCCTCTATGGCAGATCTGAGCGGACTGAGTGGATCTGAGCTGCACTGGCTCTAAACCAGGTGTCCCGAGCCAGCTCTAGGGGAAGGGCATAGCTTTGGTCTCGTTGGACCCACTGAGATCCAGCTTGTCCCTCACCTCACAGAGGGGACATGCACATACAGCAATGCCAGCCCTGGTATCTCCCTCACCCACCCCTCCTCTCCATCCCCCACCTCACTGCCCTGCATTCAAGAATTCTCTTCTCGCACCTGCTACCGCCTGCTCCAGCATTGACACAATGGTCCCCAAGGGAGTTTTTCCATACCACACAGGAGAGATGGTCTCCACCCCACAGGACAGAGCCCACTGCCTTCTTGGTCCTGAACCCAAACGCCCTTCTTGACCTGCTTCCCCTTCCTGCCTTTGGCTCATGGATGCTCACCCCATATGCATCGCTTCCTGGGCAAGCTCTCGCTTTCTAACTGCTGGACCTTTGCTCATTCCCTTGGAAGAAGCCCTTCCTGCCCCATCAGGACATGTCCCAATTCCACCCAGTCTTCAGGACCCACTTCCAATACAACCTCATCCAAGTTGATTTTCTGAGCAGGAGAGATCTTCCACCCAATCCCAGCTCCCAGTAAGAAGTGTCACCATCATCACCACTGCTATTTCCCGAGCACCTACTATATGTTAAGTCCTAGAAGCTTTACATGGGGTTATCGTTCTAAATTCCCTCAAGGTACGTTTTAATTATTACAATCTCCATTTTACAGATGCATAAATAGGCTCAGAGAAGTGAAATAACTCGTCCAAGGTCACACAGCTAGCATGGGAGCAAAGACAGGATTCAAAGCCAGGTAATCCAAAGAGCCTTATTCCTAAACACCACCATGTCCTCCAAGAATGCCATTGTGAGAAGGATGTGACTTTGGTCTTAGAGGTCCATGGGGGCTAGATAATGAGACAAATGGACTCTGCATGTTTGGGTAAACACTATTTGTACAGTGTTGTTCGTACCACACAGACGCGTGCTCGTGTGTGTGTGTGTGCGCGCACACACGCGCGCATGCGCGCACACACACACACACACACACACACAGGCTAATAGCCAACATATGCTTCGCTTCAACATATGAAAACATCCCACCGAGGAGCTCCGTGCTCATTAGCCGTGGTTGCATCAGTGAACAAAAGGTCAGCCCAGGAGACTGTCCGCTCTATCTCCAGACGCAAGCACTTAGGGCTTAATGATGTGTATATTTTCATATGTGGGCAGCTGACATTCCCCATGTAAACTATTTGCAATTTCCCAGTGTGGACAGGCTCTGCTTTCAGGAAAAGCTGAGTGGGAAAGGGCATCTGGAGGGCCCCCTGCCTTCCAGAAAGGGCTGCTGAGAGGTCTGCCTGTCTGGCCCATTCCAGGGTGCAGACAGCTGTTTCTTGGGGGGCGACCCCCATTTCCCATTTCTCCTCCAGGAAGGGAACAGGGGAAGGGTGCGCCCACAGCCGTACCCTGGCCACCCCTTGACCTTCCCGAGGGGATCTGCGTCAGCCTCGGGAAGCCCTGTGCACGGAGCTGCCAGGGCCTGGCTGTGGGCGGGGGCAGGGGTAGGAGCCAGGCCTCCAGCAGGGCCAGGGCCAGAGGCAGTGTGGGTGCCTGCAAGGGGGGCCGGCCTGATAGCTACGGCCCCTCGGTGTGAGTTTTCCCACAGATTTATACTTCTGTTACTCCCCAGAACAATGCCATTTGGTGGGGCTTGTTGTTCCGGGGTTGTAGACATGGAAACCGAGCCACAGACAGCTCTTTGAAGGGCAGGGAAGTTGGTCATCCCTGTCTTACCAGAATCAGAATACTAGATGGGCATCTAGTACCCCCTACATGCTCCTAGAGGGAACAGTTGGCAAAAGGTGGGCCTGAGACTCAAATCCAGGCCTGGCTGCCTCCAAAACCTGTTTATCTCTCTGCTCTGCTCTGCTCTGCTGAAATGAACTGATGATGGCACACAATAGTACTCAATGTATCTGTCGAATAAATGTGTGTGCGTACATTCACATTTATAGCAGGGAAGAGGGAAGCAGAGAGCAACGATGTCTTGTCCATCAGAAGTACCCTCATGAGGGGCGCCTGGGTGGCTCAGTCGGTTAAGCATCAGACTTCGGACTCAGGTCATGATCTCACGGCTCGTGACTTCAAGCCCCTGTGCTGATAGCTCAGAGCCTGGAGCCTGCTTTGGATTCTGTGCCTCCCTCTCTCTCTACTCCTCCCCTGCTCGTGCTCTGTCTCTTTCTCTCTCTCAAAGGTAAATAAACATTAAAAAAATTTCTTTTTTAATTAAAAAAAAGAAAAGAAGAAGTAGTAATACCCTCATGAGGTCATCTGGTCTACCCTGCCTTTGCGACAACCAGGCCGGAGTTCTTCGAGATGTTCTTAGTTACAACTGGTTGGGAGCGCCTGCCTCGGGCAGAAACTGTGGGCTGGAGGCTTGGGGGAGAACCGGGAGCTGCCCTCGGGGGCAGATCCCGGTGCCCGGGTCCCTCGGCCCAAGCACAGCTGTGTCTCCCTCCGGTTTCATTTCATCATATCCCCACCCTCCCCATAAATTCCTCCTTTGTTTGAGCAACTGGGAGTTAGGCATCTGCCGCTTGCCGCCAATAACGCGGACGAGTTCACGACGTGTAAAAGGAGGCGGTAGGGCAGGGAGGACCCCCCAAACACGACCCGAGCCACCAGACCTTTCCTCTCTCCTTGCGTTTCCTTCCCCGTCACCTCTCAAGTCGGCTGCTTCTAAACTCTGCGAACTCAGCCCAGCCCCCCTGACTCCAGGGATGGGAACCAGGACTGGCAGGAGGCGGGCGGGGCAGGGCTCCTTTTAACCCCAAATCCTGGCTTGAAATGAAACCTGCTTGTACAATCTTGACCAAGAAGACAAAGGAGGGAGTTTCCTGAACGGCAGCCTTGGACAGAGAGTTTCCTCACTCGAGGGTGGATGTGAGGTCCAGCTGGCAGGAAGAAAAAGCACCACTATCCCACCTTTTTAATCAAAACCTTCAGTGCCATGTGCAAAAGCCACTGTCGAGCAGTTCCTCCCTCTGACCACGGCCGGGAAGCAGACACAATCCGCGAGCCCCAAATGAGAATAGAACCGAAGGACAAAGTCAGGGTTTTGTTTTCTTGGCCACCGGGGGGAAGAAATAAATCAGCCCAGACAAATGCTCGTGAGCAAAGCGCCGTGGGGCTGTGGCTCCCTCCACTCAAGGCTTGGTGTCTGGACCCTCTGGCTCTCAGCTGAACCGTCCCCAATGCCTCCCCGAGGGTCCACGTGGTCAGCCTGATTGGTGGGCTTTAAGGCCCGAGCACCGTGCCAGATGTAGCCCCACTGGGCAGAGACACAGGCTGGACAGGCAGCCGGTGGCCAGAGGTCCCGGGGGTAGAAGCCAAAAAACGACAAGTCCCATTGTGCCCCTTTTGAGTTCTAAGGGAGCTCACCGCTTCCCTTCAGGGTGGGCGCAGTCTCCAGTCAGAAGCGATTCCCCGAAGCAGAGAAAGCTTAAGCTGTGGAGCCCTTTGCTTGCTGTCCTGGGAGCCACCGAGAGCTCTAGGTGGGAGGGAAGCGTTTCTGCACAGGCACTGAGATACTCACTTCACTCACTTTGGGTAAACTGAGATCTCGGATAAAAAGGGCCCGAGTCTCCGAGGCTCCAGTCATTTGTTGTGATTTCTTTTCTCATTCTCAGGAAATGCTTTTGCACCTCATCTTCTCTTCCTTTTTGGAATGAGGACCGTCTCCAAGTTATTTCAGCTTCAGTCCCCACGACACCTGGATCTTCCCTCATTTCCAATGGACAGCACTTTGTCTCACAGGGGCCTTCTCTGGAGACACACCCAGGAGTCCACCTTCTGTCTGCTACCAAGTCTTCAGGAGACCGATCTTCACCTTTGTCTTTCCGTGGTGAACAGCTAAAGACCCAGAGTCTGAGGAGCTCACGGGGCTCCCTGGAGCTTCTCGTGGAAAGGGGAGAAGGTTCAGAAGGCAATACCCTGACATTGTTGAGAAGTAGCCTGGCGTCCTCTGTAAGGCCCACGATCCCATTATGATGCAGATACACGGGACCACCCTGGCCATCTCCTTCATTCTTTGAGTAACAGTCTCTTTATTTATCTATTAAAAAAGTTTTTTTTAATGTTTTCATTTATTTTTGAGACGGAGAGAGGCACAGCACGAGCAGGGGAGGGGCAGAGAGAGGGGGAGACACAGAATACGAAGCAGGCTCCGGGCTCCGAGCCGTCGGCACGGAGCCCGACGCGGGGCTCGAACTCACGGAGCGTGAGCGTGACCTGAGCTGAAGTCAGACACTCAACAGACTGAGCCACCCAGGCGCCCCCGAGGAACAGTCTCTTGTACCACTTTGGAGGTGAGTCTGGAGATAGCTGGTTACCCCACCAGGCCAGGAGGACACTGCAAGGGATGGGAGCTGTCTTTGGAAGCAGAGCTGAGGAGGTGCCTGTGAACAGTCAGAAGCAAGGAGCTCCCCACCTCTCCTGCTGGAGTCTGAGCCGAATTAGTCCGTCAGCCACATAGGTTCCCTGAGTGTCTGTTCTGAGCTCAGGTCATGAGTTGCATCCCAAGGACCTCATAGACCAACTTACTCGGCCAATGGCAGGAAGCAGTTCAAGACTGCCGGGGACTAAGGATGGCTAAGAGACTAAGAGCGTGGTGCAGCCTCTCAGCCCCCAGGAGAAGAGCTCAGAGAGGCAGTATCATCAGGACACAAGTGGCTTCAAGGCTGATCACCGGTGAGGTCCGACTAAGTCCCCGAGGATGCAGGGGGCTTGGTTAAGCAATGAGGAGGAGGACCTTTCCTGCTTTTAGGTCCTGGCATTTGCACACTGAAGTATTGTGAGAAGCCCAGCACTCTAGAAGAATCCATTCTTGGGCGCCTGGGTGGCTCAGTCAGTTAAGCATCTGACTCTTGATTTTGGCTCACGTCATGATCTCATGGTTTGTGGGATCGAGCTCTGCATCAGGCTCTGCACTGAGAGTCTGAAGCCTGCTTAGAATTCTCTCTCCCTATCTCTCTCTCTCTGCCCCTCCCCATCTCGGGCTCGCGTGTGCGCTCTCTCTCTCTCTCTCTCTCTCTCTCTCTCTCTCAAAAATAAAAAAAGCTTAAAAACAAAATCAATTCTTGTCCCGTGGCAAAAATTTCTGGACAAATTTAAGATGGTAGCATTGTCTTTGAGGACCCCAAACAGCAGACTCACAGAGGTCACCAACTGAGTGAAGGGCTGTGAGGCCTGGAAGTGCTCTGAGCGAGCCTGCTGCCTCTGAACGGGCTTACCACCCTTTCGGACAGTGCCCCTGCTGACCTGGACGCCCCAAGTCACAAGGTGTCACGTCTCCTGGGTCAGCAAAGTGGAGAAACACAGCCCTTGAGAAATGGCCACAACCCTTCAAAAACGGAAAAGCAGATTGGGGCTTAAAGGGGCTTGACCCGTATTTCCTTTGCTGTTCAAGTGGCTTTGCAGAAATCGGGAGGAAGGATTTTTAGGGGTCACGGAGAGAGAGAGAGACAGGACATTTTTAAACATCGGCAGAATTTAGCCAGGGGCCCCGAGAGCTGGGCAATTTTAATGAGAAAGAGGAAAATACATGAGTGACCCTGACCCAGGCCTTGACTCTTTACGTCAAAAGCAAGAGACGATAATTAACAGAATGAAACGCGTCTGGACATGGAGTGAGGGGCCAGCCGGGCTCTGTCAATTTGATAATCCCCGGTCACGACCTGTGGGCGCAAAGCATTGGATGGGGGAGGATGTGCTGTTTACCCGCAGGCCGCACACACTGGCTGTCGGGACCCAGAGAAGCGTGACTTTTCCTGGCGAGTTGTTTGAATCCAGCCCCCTGTCCTCTGGGTCAGTGCAGCCGCATGCAGGTAACTCATGAGTGGTGCTCTGGTCCGAAGGGGCTGGCGTGCAGGACGCTCAGGGCAGGGAGTGTCCTTCATTCCTTGTGCGTGAGAGGCGCGGGCACAGCAAGCCAACTTTCCATCTTCCAAAACACCCTCCCGTTCCCCGGCTTCCAAACCGGCTTCAGTCTGAAGTTGTGTTGGAAATATCTTGGCCTCGGAAGGTATTTCTCCAGTGAAGATTTCATTCCGTGGGGCTTGGGAGTGAAGGAGGGGCAGGAATTTCCAAAGATCCAGGGAATTTAACCGAAACCCCCCACCCCCTACCCCCCATGATGTCATTTCTCTGCCCAAGGCCCAGGGACGGGGAGGGGCCCGTCAGGCTACACAGTCAGCGGAGAACAGGCAGCACAGAGCCCAGCATCGCTGCCCACCCAGGGCAGATCTGGGGAGGTGGGGGAGGGCGGGCGTCCTCAGGAACCCTAAGGCCGACTGCTCTGTCTCCAGCCACTCTAAAGACAGGAATGCCGGGCAGGAAATACTATACACACACTCAGGAATGGGGATTGGAGGCAGAGCTGGCTCCATCGGCATCAAAGGAGCATCCAATTTTCTGACCTGGAGGGTCACGAGAAAGGAAAGGGACCCAGACGGGCATGCTGTGAGGAGCCCGGGCTGGCATGTTTGCCTCCAGGATGTCAGAAGGAGCTGAAAAGAAGTCAGGCTGCGGGCAAAGAGAATTTGTTTTCCAGGAAAGGTTAGGGGAGAAAGATAAGTATGTCTCTTTGAAGGACAAATGCACAGTCGTTAAAAGGGCTGTGCGGGGAGACTCGGACAAGAGACAGTGCTAATGACCCGGGGCAGAGTGAAAGCCAAGCCTCAGGTTCAGGGCCAGCAGCTGGATAAGGGCCAGGAAAGAGCAGCCAGCACGTACAGCCTACAGATGGCAGCACCCTGGTATTCCCAGACCTGCTCATTCCTGCAGCACCTGGGACACTGATTTGGGGCAAAGTCTGTCTCTGGTTAACTTTTTTTTTTTTTTTAAACGTTTATTTATTTTTGAGACAGAGAGAGAGCATGAACAGGGGAGGGGCAGAGAGAGAGGGAGACACAGAATCTGAAACAGGCTTCAGGCTCTGAGCGGTCAGCACAGAGCCCGACGCGGGGCTCGAACTCACAGACCGTGAGATCGTGACCTGAGCTGAAGTCGGACGCTTAACCGACCGAGCCACCCAGGCACCCCTATCTCTGGTTAACTTTTGAGAAGACAGCACCGTGGAGGAGAAAGATCACAGGCTCTGAATCAGATAGACTGGGCTTATATCTCAGCTTCACTTTTTTTGTTGTTGATCTTTTTCTTTTATCATAAAATATATGTAACATAAAAATGGCCATTTCCACCATTTTTAAAGAGTACAGCTCAGTGGTGATAATTATATTTATAATGACAACCATCACCCGCCATCTTTTTCCAAAATTTTCTCATCACCCCGTTATGCAGTAACACCCTATCTCTCCCTCCCATGGGCCCCCGGTAAATTCTAATCTATTTCTGTCTCGACAGATTTGCCTATATTGACATTTCACATAAGTGCGATTATACAATGTGTGGCCTTTTATGTCTGGCTTCCTTCACTTTGCATTATGTCTTTAAGGTTCACCCACGTGGTAGCCTATGTCAGGACTTTGTTCCTATTTATGGCTGAATAATACTCCACTGGGTGGACAGACCATGTTCTGTTTATCCATTCATCTGTTGACGGGCACTGGGTCCTTTCCACCTTCTGAAGACTGAATGAATAGTGCTGCTATATATATATACCTGCATACAGGTACCTGTTGGAGTCCCTGTGTTCAACTCTCCCAGCCTGCCCTCTCAATAGCGAGAGACCTCTGCCCAACACAGAAGGGTCAAGTGCATCCAGGCTGCGGGACTGCCATGAAGATGGGACGAGAGAGAGGTACAGAGCATATAGCATACAGTCGGTACTAAATTAACCTTACTTGTTCACATAGCCCCCCCACCCCTGTCTTAGAATCCACTCTTAGAAAAGAGTTAACGATTCCCCCTTCAAGTGTCTCCATTTAAAAACACGGATGATTACATGGTGGAACTTCCGGCACCAGCAGCTTCTCTGCTTGGCTCGGATGCAGCAAAGGTCCCCGTATTTAGACACAGAAGAATAAGAGCCTCGGGGGAATTCAGGCCCAGCTGCAGGCCAACGACAGTAGGAACTGGAAAATGAAGTCAGTTCCTTCTGGTGTCTTCTCACCAAGCTTCCAGCGTAGGGTTGGGGAAAGCCTGGCAAGGAACATTCCAGTCTCCTCTTCCAAGCCATGTGACACTTATGGGGGAAGGGTGCAGCCCCTCTTTGGGCCTCAGTCCCCTCACGTAGGGAATGAGAAGTTGGGCTTAGTTCTGGTCTTAAAGCTGGGTTCCACCAAGCCAGTAGTGTTCTTTATTTTCTTTTAAGTTTACTCTTTTTGAGAGAGAGAGAGAGAGAGAGAGAGAGAGAGAGAGAATGAGTGGGGGAGGAACAGAGACAGAGGGAGAGAGAGAATCCCAAGCAGGTTCCATGCTGTTAGTGCAGAGCCCAACGCAGGGCTCGATCCCATGAACCACAAGACCGTGACCTGAGCTGAAGTCAAGAGTCGGACACTCAACCACTGAGCCACCCAGGTGCCCCCCGACCCCGAAGTGTTCTTTAAAAGATAGGGGATGGGGATGGAGGCAAAAGGGAGTCCAGCCCCCAGGCTGCTCAACTGCAGCTGGTCTGTGTCTTTATTTATTTATTTATTTATTTATTTATTTATTTATTTTAACGTTTATTTTTGGGACAGAGAGAGACAGAGCATGAATGGGGGAGGGGCAGAGAGAGAGGGAGACACAGAATCGGAAGCAGGCTCCAGGCTCTGAGCCATCAGCCCAGAGCCCGACACAGGGCTCGAACTCACGAACCTCGAGATCGTGACCTGAGCCGAAGTCGGATGCTCAACCGACTGAGCCACCCAGGTGCCCCTGGTCTGTGTCTTTACATACTATGAATCTTTAGCTAAAGCTATTTGCAAGGCCATGGATTAGGTGGCCTATGAGATTCCCCTGGATGCCATGGCCCACCCCGGGAGGTATCCTCTGTCCCCTCAGTGTAAACTAGAGGAATGATCCTGCAGGATGGGCTCTCAGCAACTCTCCCAACGTACCAGCATTTCTGAGGCTCAGGCCTCCATTCAAGAAGGCGGCTTAAGCAGCAGGGGGCCCTTCATCGGGAGTGGTGCTGTGGTAGGCACTGGGGTGAATTTCAAATGAGCCCTCATAGGCCCTGCTGTTCTCCAAACAGCACCCTAGCTCCCTGGTGAGTGCTTCTGGGTCATTAACAAACTTTCAATCAAGAAGAGACTTAAGCAGAGCCCAAGAGCCAGATTAGGTCATCGTAAGAGAGCAGGATGGGTAGGGTCAAGAGCACAGACTCTGAAGTCTCAGCTTCCCCCATCCCCGAGACCTTCAGAGAGTTACTCAACCTCTCTGTGTCTTCATCTCTTCACCTTTGACATGGAGACAGTAATCCATGGGGGTAGATGTGAGGATTAAGTGAGTTCTTTAAAGCCCTTGGACTCCTGTCTGGCACAGAGTGAGAGCCGTCCCTAGATGTAGAGGGATGTGGAGTTGGATGGCCAACCTCCTCACTCTACTGATGGAAACTGAGGCCCAGGGAGAGGAGGCATCTGGCTGTGAGGGGAGTGAGAAGAGGGCAGAATTTGGAGCTCAGGCCCGGGTTCAATTCCCCACTCTGCTCAAGCTTGGTGTTCTTGGGCAATTACTCAACCCCTCTGAGCTCTCATTTCTCCTCCTTTCAGCTGGCTGTTATGAGGACTGAGTACAACAGGGACACGGAGTTCCAGGCATGCAGTAGTTGCTCAATAGATGCTAGATCCCTTCTGTCTTGCCCCTGATAGCTAGTAAGCACAATTCGTTTTGAATTCCGCTCTCTGCTGTTCCCAAAACTGGAAGAGGAAGAGACCCAGCCTCCACTTCCCCACTGCTGGAGAAAACTCCAGAAGTTGCTCTCTTGAGTTTCCTTTTCAGTCCTCTTCTGGGAGTCTTTTTGCAGTGCTGTGGCAAAAAGCGGGAAAAGCCAGGGTGCATGGCCCAGCTGCCCCTCCAGCCCAGCCAGCTGCCCAGCCGCATGCTGCTCAGGAGGGGCTCAAGCGAAGGCAGACTCCGAGCTCCCTGGGTTCATTGACAACAGGATAGAGATGTTGTTCCAGGTGCTGGGAGACAGATGAGGGCCAATCAGTCTAGCAGAGATGAAATGCTGGGTCCGGGACTAGTGTCTGGAAGCCCAAACCCCATGAAGGATGGGGCAGGCACATGGAAGGGAGGGATTTGCCCAAGCCCCCCATATCCCATGCCTTGGGTTATTACCCTGGTGACCAAGGCTTGGTTAGATGGTTAGGCAGACTCCAAGCCAGCTCCCCCCCAGACCACAGACTGCAGGAAGGGAGATGGGGAATGAGCCTGTCTCCCAGTCCAGTGCTCCTTGCTCTAGATCATGCTTTCCCTAACAACAGGCCAGCATTTATAAAATGCATCACAGCTGGGAAACTGACAGTTAGCCAGCCCAGCATTTTCCGAAGATGATGAGATGGTCTTAGGAGGTGTAGGGACACAATAATCTGAATCGCTCTCGGTGAACAAGGTATTCCCTTTTCAATTCTCCTTTGAGCCTCCTGTCATCAAGAAGAAAGTCTCGGTGTGATACCACCATCTTGCTAACACCTCTCCCATACTCACTAATCTCCCTTTCAAACAAAGAGAAAGGTGGCCTTAGGCTCAGAGCCTTAGGCAGGCACAAGAGGATCCAGCTAGGATTTAATGCCACTTTCCCAGTTGTCTTTCTGTACGACAAACAAATACTGGTTTTCCAGGCATGTTCCTGAATACAAGTTTCTTCTGAAACTTTATTTTTTAAAAGATTTTATTTTTAAGTAATCTCTACACCCAACGTGGGGCCCAAACTTACAACCTCAAGATCAAGAGTTGCATGCTCCACCGATTGACCCGGTCAGGTGCCCCGAAACTCATTTATTTTAAATTAAACAGAAAGACATGAGTTAACTTAAAAGAAAAAAAAAAAAACTATAAACAAGTGTAAGGTTGGTATGCAGATTCAGCAAAATCTGTGAAGGCACAGCAACAATGAAGGATGGGGGGGGGGGGCGCCTGGGTGGCTCAGTCAGTTAAGTGTCCAACTTTAGCTCAGGTCATGATCTCACGGTTCATGAGTTCAAGCTCCACATCAGGCTCTGTGCTGACAGCTCAGAGCCTGGAGTCTGCTTCAGATTCTATGTCTCCCTCTCTCTCTCTGACCCTCCCTTGCACTCTCTCTCTCTCTCTCTCTCTCTCTCTCACAAAAAATAAATAATAAGGGTGCCTGGGTGGTTCAGTGAGTTAAGCGCCAGACTTCGGCTCAGGTCATGACCTCACAGTTTGTGGGTTTGAGTCCCACATCAGGCTCTGTGCGACAGCTCAGAGCCTTGGAGCCTTGGAGCCTTGGAGCCTGAGCTGTCGCACAGAGCCTTGGAGCCTGCTTCAGATTCTGTGTCTCCTTCTCTCTCTGCCCCTCCCCCGCTCATGTTCTGTCTCTGTCTCTGTCTCTCTCTCAAAAATAAACATTAAAAAATTTCTAAATAAATAAATAATAAACGTTAAAAAAATTTTTTTTATAAAGGAATGAAGGATGGCCATGATACTCAGATGGGGAGACTGAGGCTCCAAGGATGTAGGGCTGGAAGGGGCAGAACTGGGGCTCTGTGTGCTCTTCAGGGCAAGGACTGAAGCCACCGACTGCCTTCCTCAAAGGCCGAGGAGCTGTCCCCACCAAGAAGCTAGCCAGCCTGGGCTAGCTGACTGCTGATCTGCTTCCCGGGTCGGGAAGGGGGAGGCGCCAGTGAAGTGAGCAGGGGACAAGGGGCCAGAGAAAGAGGAACTCGGAATAATTATTATTTCCTTTCATTCAAGCTCTCTACTTTTTAAAAGGTGGATGTTTTCCGGAGAGCCACACCAGCACTAGGAATAGATTTCTTTTGTGCAAAAACTCAGGCTGATGGGTAACTTCCCCTTAACGAGAACAAACTTCCCTGCTTTACCCTATCATTGTTTATAGAAGCAAAGAGGCATGTGTCTATGTGGGGCCCAGAGAACAATATCCTGCCGGCAGACCTCCGGCAAGAAGTGCCCTCTAGAAGCTGCCCGCCCTGGGCGTTCCCAGCATCCCACAGAGGCTGCCAAGCCGGTTCATGCCAGAAGGCTGACCCAACCTACCAGTGCACCTTGGTGTCCAGGCCCTTTCAGCAGAACCCACCACCAGGTCTGAGCTACCCCTTTTGCTACCTAGCAAACCCACATCGAAACTGGGTGCCATCTGCCAGGCCTCAGTGACTGGGCTGGCACAGCTCAAAGACGGAGGCCCAGCACAACTGCTTACGAGCCCAGTTAAAATGAATCATGGCGAGACGTCCTACAAACAACATGGCTGACGCGGGACACTCGGGGACTCGCCTGAAGCCCTGCCCCCACAATTCTAAACCAGCCTCTTCCTTTCCCCGACCTTGGCTGCCTGACCTGTAAAATGGGTACACTAATACCCAGCTTGGAGCGTTGCTATAGAAGGAGCCAAGAGCAGGTGTGTAAGGTGGCGTTGCAGTGTTGGACACAGACAGCCTAAGAAATATAGAGGGACTTTTTGAATATTCGTGAAGGACCGTGCCTGGCCCTGCTTTTCCCAACTGGCAATGGGGCTTTGGTTCTCCAGGGGAAGCCAGATTCATGCGCCTAACGTGCACTATGATTTATTTGTCCCCATATGCACCCTGTTCCCCAAAACCCCGAGGCCTTCTGACAAGGATAGATAAGACAAAGTGGAAGCAAGTCATTTAAAAACAAGTAACAAAACTGAATCTGAATTTTATCAAAATTAAAACCCGTTGCGCTTCAGAGGACACTATCACAAAAGTAAAAGGACCACTCACAGGATGGGAGAAAATATTTGCAAGTCACATATCTGATAAACGACTCGTATGCAGAGCATACAAAGAAGCCTTAGGATTCAACTTTAAGAAGATCATCAACCTAATTTAAAGATGAACAAAGGGTCTGAATAGACAGTTCTCCCAAGAAGATCCACAAATGGCCGATAAGCACATGAAACAGCGTTCGGCATCGTCAGTCATCAGGAAAATGCAAATCAAAACCACCACGAGATACCATTTCACACCCTCTACGATGAATAATATTAAAAAGAGGGAAAATGGCAAGTGCTGGCGAGGATGCAGAGAAACGGGAACCCTCATGCACAGCCGGGGGGAAATGCAAAATGGCGCAGCCCCTTCCAGAGTATTCTCGACAGTTCCTCACATGACTAAGCACCGAGTTACCCTGTGACCCGCTACTCCACTCCTAAGTATCTCTCCAAGGGGGATGAAAACACATGTCCAGGAAGAAACCTGTACACAAATGTTCACAGCAATGTTTTTCGTTATGGCCCCAAAGTGTAAACAAACCAAGTGTCCATCCATTGGTGACAAGATAAAAACAATGGGGTCTATCCATACAGTGGGATACTATCCAGCCATGAAAAAGGATGAAGTACTTAAATATGTTACAACACGGGTACACCCTGAAACATTATACTGAGTAGAAGAAGATACAAAAGGCACGCGCTCTATGACTCCATTTATATGAAATGTCCAGAACAGGCAAGTCCCCAGAGACAGGAAGTAGGTTAGTTTTTGCCAGGGGCTGGGAGGAAAGGGAGACAGGGGGTGACTGCTAATGAGTAGAGTTTCTATTGGGGGTGATAAAATGTCCTGGATGCAAATAGTGGTGATAGTGGTACAACTCTGTGAATATTTTAAACCACTGAACTGCACACTTTAAAAGGATAACTTTTAAGGTATGTGAATTATATCTCCGTAAAGCCAATATTTTAAAGTCTGTAGTGATGGATGCTTTCGTGATCACATATTGTTATTTATTACTATAATTAAAACTACTTCCTGGTCCACCCCAGCTCAGAGCAAGCCTGCCCCTCCCCCCACCACTCCGAACACCTATATCACCTCTGGTCTGCAGGTACCTGGAAGATGAGCCGCCTGGATCTCTACAGAGCTCAGCACACACATCTGATCTGCCCCGGGGGCCAGCTTCTCCAAGCTGACATACCTTTGACTATTTCTAGGACACGCCATGTTCATGGCTGTCTCACCAGCATCAGAGACTAGCCTGCCACAGAGACAATGTTTTCAGTTTAGGGGTTTGGGGGGTGAGAAGGCAGGCAGAAAGACATATTCCGTATGCTCCCCCAAATCTTTCAACCTCCCTTGCTGGCCAGGGGAGCTTTAACAAGGCAGTTCATGCTTGAGCGCTTCCTTCACTCATCTCCTCCCCTTTGGCAGTGACCATGAGACAACACCTTCAAGATGGTGGGGCCACAGAAGCAGCCAGGACCCCTGGTCTTCAACCCAGGAGAGCTGAAGACCCAATCGGATTGTGCCTAAGAAAGAAAGGATCTCTGTTGTGCGAAGGCCCTGAGATTTGGGGGTTGTTTCTTGTAGCGGCTAGTATTAATCATCCTGACGAACGTATCGCTTTCTAACGAGCCTGGCCTCTCTGGCCAGCCTCTGTGGCCGGGGGCCCTCCAGACCCCTCCTTGGCCTCACTCAACCCCACAGCTGGAGTTCATGTCTGAGTGATTTCCTCATTCAACAGCCTCGTACTGAAAGCACAGAGAGGAGGGGGAAAGTCAGACGCTAGCCCCCACTGAGCGAGTGTCTAACACGGACCAGCCCCTGGGCTGTGTACTTGCTGGCATTTGGGACCCTCGCCACCACCCCACCCACTTGACAGCTGGAAGCCTAGTAACTGTCCCAAGGCCACGCAGCTGAAAGAGGCCAAGTCTGCCCTCCGACCCAGGTCGACCTGGTTCCAGAAGGTCTTCTTGCAGCTCTCTGCCGCCCTTGTGTTAGAGCCCCGCTTTCGGTGCATTCCAAAGCCCACCACCCAGGGCTGGTGTCTCCAACAGCCCCCAGCGCAAAGCTGGCCATGTCTGGCCAACCGATGCAAGATCTGGGCAGTATCCAAGGAGTGGGCTTGCCTCTCAGGAAGGAAGCCTTCAAGCCAGGGTTTGAAGGGCGTCATCGCACAGGGAGTGAGAATTCAGCTCCAGGCATAAATTCTGACTTAGAACGAGAGGGATTTTCCAGCCAGACTCCTAGCAAACACACCATGTCAGACGCCGGGGAACAAAAACCAGCCAAGCGGCAGCTCCCCAAGAAAAGACACAAGGGACACGAGGTGAGGGGCTCGCGGAAGGAAGCTTCCCAGGGCCCTCTCGCTGTCTCATTCAAAGCAGCTCACAATGATTGCAAGCCGTGAGTCCAGCACTGGCAGGTGCAGGGGACACCCACAAAGAACAGATGCCACCATCTCTGCCCAGTGAGTAGCAATGACCTTCGTCCCATGTCCTCTGTCTTTCCTGGGGGCGCTGCACCCACTCAGTGACTCAGGATGAAAACCAGGAGTCACCTGGGTCTCCTGCCCTTCCCCTTCACACCCCACACCTGGCCGCCCCCAAGAACTCCTTCCTGCTAACATTTCCCAAGACCCTCGTGCTGTCATGTCCCAGCGTGGGTCACAGTCACTCCCGTGGCACCTGCATCAGCTCCCTAGTCTTCTGCCTCCAGTCCCCCCACCAATCCCCTGTTCTCCATGTGGTCAGAGGAACCAGCCTCAACCGCAAACGGCTCCCACTGCCTCCAGGATGCTGTCAATCTCCTCAGCATGATTTGCCAGGCCCTGCTGCCCAGGGGATCCCCATCCCCCTACCTTCTACTCCCGCTACACCCTTGCCCATGTCTATACCAGGGTTTCTCAACCTCAACACCACTGACATTTGGGGTCAGAAACTACTTTGTTATGGGGCTGTCCCGTGCATCGTAGGACGCTCAACAGGACCCCTGGCCCCTACCTGTTAGATGCCAGGAGCACCTCCCCCCAGTTGTGCCAATCAAAAATATCTCCAGTCTCTGCCAACTGTCCCCTGGGGGGCAAAACATTCCCAGGTGATCCTCTATACCTTTGCCCATGAAACGCCCTTCTTTCCTTTCATTCATACCTGGTCTCTTCCTCCTCATCACCTTAAAATTTGATTCAGCTGCCTCACCTCCCAGAAGCCTCCCTGGCTTGTCCAGGGTGGTCTAGGGGCAGCTTCTCAGGATCCTCCTCCCCTCTTCCCTTTTCCCTTTGCACAGTTCCGCCACTGTTCCCGTCACATTGCCGCTGACGGACCCGTTGATGTGTGTCACCCTCTGCAGGGCGGGCTCCTCAGAACCCCTGCACCGGGGCACGGAAGCACCGACCTCATGTACTTGCATGAGTACACAGTGCGGCGTGCTTGGTGACCGCCCAAGTAGGTGTGATGGCATCTGACCAGTGGCAAGGGGCTGTGTGCAGCCAAGGTATCAGGCTGAGGAACAGGGAAGGGAGAAAAACAGAGTAAGGGTCTAGGTGAAGGGTCTTGTGGGGAACGGCCTGAATAGGGACAACGAGATGTGGTCGTCAAGAAGAGACTGGGCCAAAGCCCAGTGTGGGGCCTGTGGGAGGGGTATCAGGAGAAAGCATTTTGAAGCAGAAGGAAACCAGGTCATGAAGCCCCTTGGATGTGTTCTGTAGCCACAGATGTATTCAGCAGGGTGTAAAATTTGGGCGGCGGGAGGGTGGAAGGTTTTATGGTCAAATAAGTTTGGGAAATGCTTTGTCTGCGGTTAAACAGGTTTCTTTATTGCAGGACTTCTTAGGGCCTTTGAGATGCTCACGTGCCAGGTGAATTTTCACAAGGGCACATGCAGCAGATAGTGTTGCCCACACGTAGTTGCCCACAGAGCTTCTCAGATGATCAGTGTCCTTCAGCCTACCCTTTGGAATTGCTGCTTAGAGCTGAGACACGGGGGCTACGCCTTGAAAGGCTCAAGGTAAGGACAGTCTGGGTTTGGGGACAATGACTCTGGGGGTTGTTCAAAGACCTGAGGGCCAATGCCGGAGCCTCAGCCCCTGGCTCTCCAGCACCGGGGCCATCTGCAGAACTGAGAAGCGAAAACGGCTCCTGAGAGATTGTCTACAGGAAGGACTGGGAGGCAGTGTGAAATTTATTGTAGGAAAACAGTCGCCCCATGGGACTGCTTCGACCACCTCCCCCAGGCCCCTGGGCCATAACACATGGTGTGGTTTAAATTCTTTAAATTGAGGAGTACTTAAGGAAAAAATGTTGGCAGGCTCTGAGGCACTTGTAAAACCATCTGAGCTGATGAGGAGTCTGGGCCCCATCCCTCCAGGAAATGGAGGCAGCGCTGAGCAGGGGCAGGGAGGTCTGGAGGGCGGGATGGGGTCCACCAGCAGAGGCTTCTGGTCGGCAGAGAGTGAAACAGTCCCCTGCAGCAGCCCTTGGATGGGCCCGAGGAGCTGGCAGGGCCGAGCAGAGGAACACTTCATCCTCACTGTGGATCACAGCCAGGCCCGCAGATGCTCCCGGGCAGGGTGGCAGGAGGGCAGTGAGGGGCCAGGAGTGGGAAACAGTGCACCACGGGGTGAAGACCAAGGGCTCAAGTCCCAGCTGCGTGACCTGGGATGGTGACAGCCCCTCCTGAGCCTCCCCGGGCGCAACCATAAGACGGAGACGACAGAATCGCATCACGTGGTAGCTGCAGGGATCAGGTGAGCGTGTCTGCACACAGTGGGTCCTCAACACATGTCTGGGGGAAGACAAGCGGGCGGGCAGCCCCAAACTGGGCGCAGATGCAGAGCCGGACTGGCAAAGCTCAGGCACTGAGGAAACCGTCTTTGCTGAGGGCAGCGGAAGACTCTAGCGTTTGAGTGGCCGCAGCATGTTACTCGGCTCCCTGGGCCCTGGCCGCCACCTGGCCACCTCTCGTGTCCCAGAGACGGAAGCCAGCACACACAACGCCTGGGGGGCGCTCAGCTGGTGAGCTGTTGCTCTCACCCACCTCCCCGGGCCTCTGGGCCCTGCTTATGCCCAAGGCGTTCCTGCTGTTTCAAGAGGTGACCAGGTCAAAAGCCGCACGTCAGCAGCTGTAAGTGTGGGTGGACAGGGACCCCGCTCAGACACGTCTCCTTCTTGACCACTTTCAACCTGAGCGCTTCCATAGACGCCAAAGAGGCCTGTGTCTGAAACAAAGCAGGGCAGAGCTGCCCAGGGGTCCCGCAGACGGAGCGGGCAGCCACATGTGCCCAGGGCCACGCCGTGTGCAGAGGGAGCCGGCCCCGCTCAGCGTCCGGGGGCGTTTTATGAACTGAATCCTCTCATCTCTGAAATGTGCCGACGTACCGTGAGCGCTTGCCCGTCACGCGGACAGAAGGAAGCAGAAACAGAGAGACCCCAAGGGAAGGCAGCGAGAGAATGACAAGTAGGGGTGAGGGCTCGGCACGAGTGGCAGGAAGTGACGCAGGAGACATCTCCGGGTGTGAGACTGCACAGGGATGCCCCCTGGCCACCTGCAGATGCTGGAGATGAGCACCCAGAGCGGGACTCGGTGTGGTACGAGAGACCCTGGCGGTGGGGGAACCCCACACGCTCAGGGCCCCCCGGACCTCCGTAACTCCCGAGAGGGCAGCAAGGGTGTGAGGTGGGACCAGAGCTGCCAAGGACCCCCTGGGACCCTTGCTGAGAACATCAAGATGGGGTGTACCACTTCAAGGGACTTTCATGTCATGGAGTTAAAACCTACACAAATATGCAGAGACAGTCTGTACGAGCAGGGGAGAGGAGGCCTGATTTTAAAGTCTGAAGGAGCTGCTGTGGGTAGAAAGCCCTGAGGTCACCCTGGATGCCTTTGCAAGGGTGTCGCTGGCTGTCAGAAGGCCACCTGGTGCTGAAGGAGCTGTACGTGACCCGGATTGTTCTGCCCACAGCCCTCCCTGTCTGAGTGGAGTCACCCTGAGCAGCGGCCGAAAACCAGTGTAACTGCATCCTGCTTTGGTGCGGCTGCGAAGGGACACCAGCCACGGGGCAGCACCCCCAAGGTGGCAGGCAGGTAGGGGCAGGGCTGGTCTTTTATCAGGGGCTAAATGTCACATCCGGGGAGTCTCTATGCCTCGTTGGCAACACCCCTCTCTCTCTGACTGAAGCATCTCCCATTTTTCTCCTTGTTTGGTTCTTATCTTGTGAATCACGTGTCATTCAGTGTAGGCTGGGAGAACGGAGTCCACGATGAGCCCCTTTGCAGGGACCCTCTGCCATTATCTGGTCAAGTCTCACCCACTTTACGGCAAAGAACACTGAGACCCCGGGAGAGGAGGACCAAGGGCACATGGTAAACCAGGGCTGAAGCCGTTTCCTGATCTGCACGCCTGTGTTGCTACTCCCTGCCACACTCTGTGTGGACCGGTGAACAGCCGGGACCCCGTCACACAGGCTGTGGCAGCCCCAGTCCACCAGCAGCCTGGGACAGAGGGCGTGCCCAGTCCCAGAGGAGGAGGAAGCCACCGCTGGCCCACAAGGGTACAGGACACACCCAAAACTGTGTGGGTACAGGTCTCAACTCAGACTCGTAAGACCTCTAGAAGGTGGGTCTGGCAGGGAGGGCCACATTTAAGAAACGGAGACTGAGGCCCAGTGAGGGAACACGACTGGATTGTGTGGGGAGAAAAAGTGGCACTAGAACCCCAGGCTCCCAGGCCAAGTTCTGAACCAGATGGAGACCACCTTTATCCGTCAAGTTGGGGGTGAGAAGGAACAGGTTCCAGGGAACCAAGATCACCAGGACCCCAGGGGCTGGTACTGTTCCTTCAGCATTGGGGTGTGGGTGCTCCTGAGGTAGGGCCGTGGGCGCCCCTCTCCCATCAGTACACCCAGAACATACTTTAGGGTCCTCCACGTTCTGCATGTATTCACCCAATGTGGCCTCTGCCACTCCATTCCCTTCCTGCCCACCCCTGGGCCCTTTCCCTCCACACCAGCCTCTCCAAACCACGCCCGCTGTGCCCTTTCTTCTGGGCACTCCTGACCCCGGCTGGGCCAGGCCTCCACCCGTCCAGCTACAAATCCTTGGGTATGGCCATCATGGGGTCCCTGGAGGGGATTGGGCCCCAGCGAGCAGGCCTCCCCACCCAGGCCCACCCGCCTTGGGCCTCGCCAGTCTTGGGCACTTGCTGGGGGAGGATGAGATACGGGGTCTCTGCAGCCCCGTGGCTGTGCGTGCTTTACATGTGCTGTACAGCCCCCCACGTGGCCTGGCACGGATCCAGGGCCCAAATTCCTCTAAAAGAACTCCCTTTTCCTCTTGCTGGGGGGTTGGGGCAGCCTCTTACCTTTGGGGTGAGGTACTTGGTCATAATTTCCTTCCCTTTCTCCCCCAGTTTTTCATCTGGAGTAACTTCATATTCTGCCTGAAAGAGAAAAAGCACAAGAACAGTATCAGAACTGCTCATGAGCTGCTCATGGTTACACAACCTCAGCGGCCCCCGAGAAGACACCATGGAGGTCAAGGGACTAATCCCTCCTCCACAGGGCAGGAAGCTGAGGCCTAGACTGGGGAGCCGACCTGGCCAAGGAGCCTTGACGTCCAGCCCAGCCTACTTGGCACCATCCGTGAACACGTGCTTAGGGCAGGCCCTCTCCTCTCGGGCTGCACGTTAGAATCATCAGGAGCAAACAGACCACCCCACACCAACCGACAGACCCTCTAGCTGCGAGGGCAGGGCCCCTGGCAGCTAGGGGTTGAGAGCCACCAACTTCGATAAATCACAGGAAGCCCCTGGAAAATAACCAGCCACCAAACGGGAAGGTCCAGAGAGGTTGTCCTGCCCTCAGGTCAGTCAGACCTTACAGCTGCGTGACCTTAGACAAATTCCTTAAACTCTAAAATGCAGATAGAAAAAGCACCTACTACAAGGCAATTGTGCAGACAGAATGTGATAAAGTTCGTAGCCCAGAGCCAGGCACATAATAATACTGCTCAAATGGGGGCGCCTGGGTGGCTCAGTCAGTTAAGCGTCTGACTTCGGCTCAGGTCATGATCTCACAGCTTGTGGGTTTGAGCCCCACGTCAGGCTCTGTGCTGACAGCTCAGAGAGAGCCTGGAGCCTGCTTCGGATTCTGTGTCTCCCTCTCTCTCTGCCCCTCCCTTGTTCACACTCTCTCTCTTAAAAAATAAATAAACATCAAAAAAAATTAAAAAAAATAAATACTGCTCAATGAACAGTTGCATAATTATCACCCCGTCACTATTATGCCTTCCAAGAGAAAACATTAATATCGATGCCTTACCTTTTGCAGCTTTCAGATTATAAAATGAACACACAGAGATTTTTCATATGTTCTTATCTGAACCTTAAAAAAGCCCAGATAGTGACATGGGAGGCCGGGGGGGCCACTGCCATACCCCTTCATCTGCATGTGAAGGGCAGGAGAGGTTCAGCAGACATGCCCAGGGTCATTCAGGGAGGTAGCAGCCGACCTCCACACCAGAGCTCTTTGTCAACAACACCAAGGAATTTAGGACTCCAGATCGCTGGCCAAGTCAGTGGACCTCCAAAAGACAAACCTTATTTTCCTTGACCTCAAAAGGGGCTCCTTCACTCACATCTGATGCCTTTGCCAAGAGGAGGAAAGGCCTCCGGTTAACAAGAAGCCTGGGTAAGCCTGCCTTTCTCATTTAGACAAGAGAACTAATTGCACATTGTTTACAACCATTTCAAAATCCACCACCCAAGGATTTGTCAACCTCGGTCCAAAAGCACAGCTATTTCAAAAGAGACAGAGGAAATGACGTCAACACAGACAGACTGAAACACCGTGGAGCCAGGCGCCCCAGCCCTCCGGGCGCGGTTCAGGGCAACCCCTCAGCCCAGTGCCTAGGGTCCAGTTTCTCCCCCAGGCCAGTCCAAGAGAGCCTCCTGGACGAGGGAAAGCACAGGCACATTTGGAAAGCCCACGGATGCAGCCTGGCACACTTCCCCACAACGTGGCTGAGTTTCCTTGTGCTACCGTTTCTCTTCTCACAGAGAATCAAGACTCGGTGATTTTCACCAAGGAAGAAATATGAACACTTCAATCATTTGAATCACAGAGTGATGGGATCGTGGTTCTGGAAGGAATCCGACTCCCTCACTTTTCAGAGCTGGACACCAAGGCTCAGGGAAGGAAAGGACTGACCTAAAATCATACAGCTGGTCACAGCAGAGCCAGGACAGGAGCACAAGCCTCCTGACTTCCATTGGGCCACCCGTCTCAGTGCATGTCCCTGCCAAGGCCAGTGCCTCCACACCTTTATTAAGACTAGTCTCGTGGGATTGATCATTTCTTGAATTGATTTGATTGATCATTTCGTGAGACTATTTAAGGAGAGACGGTGGCTCTTTCCCCTGGAGTTTTTCCTGCTATTGTCCCCCCTATGCTCCCCAACAATCCCCCCAAACTAACACATGTGTGCACATCTGCCCTCCCCCTGCCCCCCGGACACACATAGTGTGGAGTAGGTTATAGGCTCACCCAATTTACAGATGAAGAAACTGAGGCTCTGAGAGCACCAATAACCAGTTCAAATACAATAGAGTGAGCATGTGAGAGGGCTGGGAACTATGTCTCCAAAGGGGCTCATCGTTCTAGAGCACGACTGACCACCATTTTTCGAGGATGAAGAGAGAAGCACCCAGTGTCCGTTGGCCTGAAAACCCGCCTGGTGGTCTGGCACCATGGGAATTACCCAGACTGCTTTGCAGGGCCCAGGCCCCGGGCAAATGGCCGACCACCTTTCGGGGTAACTCAATCCCATGCAGAACCCTGGATTTGCACTGTCCCAAAATACATCTGTGAAGGCAGCTCTATTTAACCAAATGGAGGCTTGAAGCTCATTAATCAGCCTCAATAACCAGCTGAAAATATTATTGCTCTGGGTACTAAAACCCACGTTAAAAAAATAACATCACTTTCAGGTCAGCTGCCTCCCAGCAGAGGCCCGGCTGGGCGGCTGGGCGCCACAGTTCCACAGGGAGGCAGCCGGGAGCACGCGGGGACAGGCATCCCCAGCCCAGGATCAAAAGGCCTTTCTTTGAGAGTCCATGTCAGGTCACCACCACCTGAAGAGCATTTGTGTTGGGAGGCAGAAAACCAACAGAAGGCTTCCAGCTGGGCTTTCCACACTGATTAAGTCACCTGGAGTGACAGGCCGTGTCTCTACAGTGACCCCCGAGAGGCCTCCGACAGAGAGAAGGCACCATGGCGGCTCAGCTTGGCCGGCAGAGCTCAGGCAGATCACAGCACCAGAGGCAGGGGACCACCCGGGAATCCACTGCTATGGGAACACTCTTGCCCAGGTAGTGGGCAGAAGCTGCTGAAATCAGCTAAAACCAGAAAACATAAGCAGCACATAAGAGGTTGGGCCAACAGCCTAGAAATTTACAATTAGCGTTGGCTCGGGCAAGGGCACACAAAGACTTCAATGAGAAGAGAGAAAACTACATGCGAGGAATACCCCCGTGACCTCCATCTGTAAGGGGGTTCCCTCCACCCAGAGAGGGTGATAGGTCTTCTCCCCTTCCCTCACCAGAGGGGACACGAGCCGTCGTCCCTGCTGTAAGGCCCATTTGAAACCTGTGAGCTCAACCCTAACAGCCAGAGTGCCAAAGGGCACCTATGCCGATCCAGTTGGAGGGCATTTCTCTTCCAACGGAGGGAGGCACCATTTCATGAGCCTCTGTTCGCGCTGTGATTTATGCCAAACGCAGAAATGGCCTTTGTGGAGGAGATGCTGCTATAACACAAAGAGCAAAACACTACGTTAGGTTTAAGGCAAAAAGAATTATTTACAGATCTGTGCCTGCCGAAGAGTATAAACATCTGTGCGCATCCTAGTTTATAAACCTAATGTTTCAGACTCTTGGTCTGCTCTAATTACATCATCAATCTCAGAAAATGCCGGTGAAAATATGGCCTATTAAAACACACTTTCCTCTGATGAGTTCTAAAAATGCGAGGCCCGCAAGCCAGTAAAAGGGGACCTGCCACGTTTTCAAAGAAGCCGGCACTGGTTTAAAGAGCGGAGGCTGAGCCGGATTCCTCTCGGCCTCTGACCAACTTCAGATGTCACCTCCTCCTCCTGGGAGACCTTCTCCTGCCCCGACAAGAAGATGAAGTCAGAGATGCTATGAGGTCTTGCCACCTCCGGCTGCTGTAATTACCAATGTGGTCAGCTTTTCCACAGTCCTCGCGGCAGGGACAAGTGACGTGCTTGGCTGGCAGTGCTGCTCACCACGGCCCTTTCTGGAGAAACACCCAGCTCCACCCACACCGGCCTCGGCGCCTTGCCTGTGCTGCCCGTGTGGTCTGGAGGTCTCCATGTGCCTCTGTGGAATCACTCTCCACCCTGGTGTGGGGCAGGCGACAGGGTGGGCAGTCACCTGCCCACCTGGGCACCATGGTTCCCGGACCCCACTTCTAAAGACCCAGCTGGTGTATGCTGGCCTGCATCGGTCCCTTCCCTGGTCCCTGCAGACCTAGTGGTGGCAAAGGCCCTGACTTACCGCATCAGCGCCACTGATGTCCCCATCCTGCCTGGCACTTCATCAGCAGCCCCGCACTCACTCGTGGGTGGGCCTTCCATCTCCTGCCGGGATCCTGACTGAACAGTCCTTCAGATAGCTGGGCCCTGACCTTGCTGCTTCTCTGCTCCCCAGCTGGAATGAAGAAGTACTTACAAAGGGGCATCCCCCAGGGGTCTGACGGTGGGGTGGGCCTGGTCAGCCCCAAAGCCTGTATCTACCTGGGCAGAATGTTCTGTGGTCTCCAGCTGCCATCTGAAGAGCCCTCTTGGGCCTAGGTCAGGAAGGGAGCCACTGGCCCCGCCCCCCCGAAGGCAACAGATGGGATGTGACCAGACAAAGAAGGGAGGGAGGAGCTGCCTCCTGGCCATGTAGGAACACAACCCGAGAGTGGTAGCAGTGACCCCAAGGGGACCCCAGACTATCCTCGACAGCACCACAGTCCTTGTGTGCTTGTGCAACATACCCTGGCTGGGGCAAAGGTTAAAAAGAAGGAAGGACCTCTGGGGTGAGGTGACATATTCACCAGCAGCTGTCAGGCTCCCATAGCAAAGGGGCCACACCCTCACCTTCTGCTTATCCCATCGTCCTCCTGACAGCCTCAGCCCAGAGTGGCTCTCTCCCCACCCCGTCCACCACCCCTGGGCTGCCTAGCTGCTGCTCCTCTCTCCCCTAGCCCCAGAATTATTTCTCCATCTTCATTCTCCAACAAGGCTCATAAGGCCACTGTGCAAAGGCCTTTCACTCTCTCTATTACTCTTTCAGGTCTAAGGAAGAAGAACAGCAACCTAACCTAGTTCGGGCAGAACCGTTATCTCTTAGCTCCTAGAAATCAAGGATGGATTGAATAACCAAATTGTGAGGAGAATGAAAATGCAGCCAGGCCTGGACCACCAGGAACCAGCAACGTGAGGGCTTCTGGAACCCACTCTCATCTGTGTGTGCGCGTGCACGTGTGTGTGTGTGTGTGTGTGTGTGTGTGTGTGCACGTGCCCACACGTGCCTCGTTCTCTCTCAGTGCTGACTGGCTTGCTCCAGTGGCACATGGCAGTCAACAGCTCTCAACATTTTTATTTTAAGGCTTCTTTACCAGAGAAGGACTTCTTCTCCAGCTTACAAATTCTAGAGAAAGAGCTCATTGGCCTACATTGGCTCACATGCTCATCCCTGCTCCAGAAAACTGTGGACTGTGGGTCACACCATTAACAACATGGCAGCTTCTAGGACAGGAGAATGGGTGGGGTATCCAGGACACTGGAAAATTCCATAGGCTTCTGCTATATGAACCCATTTTATAAGCGTTAGACTTCTTCAAATGACCCTGATCCCTGGGTCTGGCTTCACCAACTGTTCTGAGGGTCTCTACGTCCATCTGAAGAATGGTTACTCCCCTCCCAGCTTTCTCTTTGGGGGAGAGCACAAAAGTGATAGAAAGACAAGACAAATACTGGGTCTGAATTATAAGAGAAGCAGGATGCTTGACTACTCTGATGAGACACAGCAAATTGTTTTACAAATAATTTCAGAATAACCAGGCATATTTAAAGCCAGGTGATTGCACACTGATTTCAAGTGATTCCCTATAGTCTAATGAATGGCTTGAAGTGCCTTTCAGCATTTCCTGATACAAGATTTCATTCGTTGTAACCTCATAGTTGTAGCTGCCAGTCTCCAAGATGGAGACTTCAATAATCCTTGCCTTCTGCTACTCATGCTCTTGAGAAGTCTCTTTCCATACTGAAAAGGGCTAACCTGTGTAAACATGATAATGGGGCCATGATAGTATGGAATCTCTGAGGCTAGGTCATAAAAGACATTGCAGCTTCTAGCAGGCTGTCTTGGACCACGGACTCTGGGGGAAAGCCAGCCATGTTAGAAGGACACTCAAGCAGTCCCGTGGGGAGGTTCACATGGAAAACACAGAGGCCTCCAACCAACAGCCACCACCAAGTGCATAAACTTGGAAACAGCCACCAGCCAAGTGCATAAACTTGGAAACAGATCAAGCCTTGAATGACTGCAGCCCCAGCCAACATCTTAATAGAACCTTTTAAGAAACTGTGAGCCAGTAGCATCTCGGGAAAGCATTCCAAAATTTTTGACCCACAAAAGCCGTGAGATAGTAAGTGCTTCTTGTTGTTTCAAGCCGCTAAGTGTTGAGGTAATTTCTTACACAGCAATAGATAATGAATACTTAGTTTTCTAAACTCGTGGCTAGTATCACTCACTTCATTGAAATTTTCCTTTACGTATTTATTTTTCAATCTTTTAATCAAAAAGCCAGTGCCACGAGGGCGGGCACTTATTTCTGCTCAGCGTGTAGCCACCAACTGCTAGAACGGAGTAGGATATACTGGATATATTCAGTAAAGGAGTGCTGAAAAACTGCCAAACCTCCCCTAACCCCAAAGAGAAGAAACCTGCCAAGTTTCAGTCACACCCAAGTGGGGGGATAGGAGGGTTTCAGGTGAGCCGGGATGCCATCAAGGCTCCCAGAAAACAGGTGAGAGAGGCAGTACATCAATCTTTAAGGAGTCCGTGCAAAGACTCTGTTGTCCTGAGGAGGTTACAGTGGAACCCTGACCAGATGGTCAAATCCTCTTTGAAACCAAATCTAGTCATGGCTTTGACTCTGGCCACTGGCTCTGTTTCTCTGTGGGAGGCAATGAGAGAGTCCTTCTGAGACTCCTAGAAAGCCCTTGAAAACCGAGACGAAGGGCTGAATGACCCCTGCAGAATTACCTCTGATGAACGATACACACACCGTCCTGTGCCCCACCCCCGAATCACCCAGGCCCCATTTTAAGACAGCCATGAGTCCCCTGCTTGACTTGAGAAACTCAGACATTAGGACTGTGCAGGAGAGCAGCCTTTCCCGGGGACTACATCAGAGCCTGACGAGGACGGGTTATTTTTAATAAACTCCGCTTGGTAGGAATTCAGCACAGAGGTGGGAATGGTGTGGACGGTGCTGGCTGAGCCAGGGAGCACCGGGGCTGTATGCTGCCTCCTTGGAGTTCCAGGCAGGATGGAAGGGAAAAACATATTTCAGACAAGAATTGCGCCAGCCCTGGAAAACTCAATAAAGTCTTCCTGCGTAAAAGAGGTGTTCCAAAGGCTGGTCATTTGACGTCAAGATGGGTGATGAAAAGGCCCCGCTCATTCCCAGAGATGCAGACAAAATGCAAGGGGCGGGTCGGCTCTAGGAGTGGCGGCCGCGTTAAGACGTATGTAAAGAGCATTTGTCGCATCAACAGAGGAGCCAGACTCACATTTCCTTTCCAGAAAAAAAAGCTCTTGGTACAGGCCCAGCAAAAGGGAGCGTCTGCACGACCAGAATGAAAATGGGCATCCATTGGATTTTTTTTTCTTCTTCTCAAACTGACTATAAGTGTCTAACAAGACACGTGGCTGGAAAATTCCACTGGCTCCTGGGTTTAGCCTTGCCCTGCTCTGCCTCATCAACTCTCTAGATGAGTCTCAAAGCTGGTGATGCCTCATCGTTTCCAAATGGGGAGCAGTCTTGGTCCAGGGCTCAGGCTCTGGTCCTCATCTTTCCTTCCACATTTGTCTCCTTGGTCAGTTTGCCCAGCCCATGGCCCTAAATACCAGCTGTGTGTTGACAAGTCCCAGTCTTCCATCTCCAGCCCAGAACTTTCTCGCAGACCCCAGAATTGAACATCAATCTCCCCTCAATCATCTCCACTTGGGTGTCCGAGAGACCATCCAGCCGCGTGTGCCTAAAACGGAGTTCCTGGTCTTCCCCCAAACGCACCTCCCACAGCCTTTCTCTCCCACCACCCTTCCATCCGATCAGGTCAACACTTTGAAGCCATCCATAACTCTTCTGTCTCGCCCACACTGCATCTGAAAGTACTGTTAACTCTGCCTCAAAAACACGCCCCAAATGCAGTCACTGTCACCACTGCCGAATGCTCCCACGCTGGCTCGAGCAACCATCAGCTCCCATCGTTAGTAGCTCCTATCAGAGCTCCTACCTGTTCCAACACAGGAGCCTCAGGGATCTTTTAGAAACCTGTCAGATCATGCCCCTGCTCTGTCCAAAGTCCTCCAGCGGCTCCCCATTTCACTCAAAGTCAAAGTTCTTTAATGGCACAAAGTCTTTCATGACCACACCTCTCCTAGACCCCCCTCTGCCCTTGCTCCCTCCACTCCAGCCACAGATTCCATGCCTGCAGGCCGCCACACTAGCTGTTCCCCTGCCTGCCATGCTGTTCCACCACACACTCACCTGGCTAACTCTCACAGAGGGTTCCGCAAGGTCTCCCGGCCCAAGGTCTCCCCACCAGCCAGTTCCTTCAGTCTTTCTCTGGAGCCCGCACTCCCTACTAACATACCATTCTGACAGCACAGCCCAGTACTGAGGCTCGGGTGCGTGCTGGAGGGAGGACCCAGAGCAGAGGGTGCAGCAGGGAGGGGGTGTTGGGGAATGCTTCTGAGAGTAGGGTACGAGACAACAAGCAGGCATTCAACAGGCAGAGGGGAGGTGGGGGGCATTTCAGGCATCGAGAGTGAGGGAGCCGGGGCCGAGAGACTTCAGCCTCTGTGGCGGCAAGTCAGGTGGCAGGGCCGGAACGCACAGCTCAAGAAAGACCCAGGCGAAGGTCGAGGATGAAAGTGCAGGTTCGGGGGCCTGTCAAAGGGAGGTCTGGTATTCGGCCTCAGAACGTGGACTTTATCCTGGTTGTCCATGTCCCCCAGCCCTGGATACACAGTACAGTCATGGGTGACTTGGAAAATACCAATGTCTATTAGAAATAAGGGCCCATCCACTGGTAATGAGCACCCCTAGTGTCAAACTGTGGTCTCCAAGTACCATTTCCCAGTAGAAGGAACCAGGGCTCCTTGGAGATACAATGGACTCTACGTCTAGGGCAGGAAACATACAAGATGAGCTGTCACATCACATCCTACCACTTAGCAAAGAGACTGTCCATGACTCCTGGGTCTTCTCAAGGGCTCAGAAGCCAACCTGGGGGCCAACAATGAGAGCATGGAGAATCAACCACCATGCATCGAAATGCATCCGTGTTTAAATCCACACCTTCAAAACAAATTGGTTACTACTACAGAAGGGTGCTGGTGAACTGATTTGGTACTTTAAAAGCATAAATACAGGGATAGAATGAACGAACTTTATCAGTGGGTAACCAAACAGTAATTGAAAGGAACTGTCACCCAGTTAGCAAATGAAGAAGGAATGACAAAATTAGAATGTCAGCATGCTGCAACCCCTAATTTATCAACAGATTTAGGCACTGAATACCTAAACCTGCTGCCATCTCTAAAAGAAAGACAAGCAGATAGTAATGTCCCTTGATGGAAGAACACAAAGCCACTTATGAAGTCAGTCCCCCAGCCCCTGCTGGGGGGGGGGGGCGAAAAAAAAAGGGAACCTGAATATGATCAGGTTTCTAGATTCGATGAGCAATTTATAAGCAACACAGAGAAACCTAGTACATGACACATGGGGTGACAGAGCAGAATTCAGACTATGGGTAACTCTTCTGGATGAACAAGGGGAGATGGTTATAACCTGTCAAAACATGCATTTATGAAAAGTATGAGAAAGTTGGAAATTTAAACACAAATATTTGATGATAATAATTACTTTTTTAGAGCCTGCACTAAGGGTATTGTGGTGATGTGTGTGTGTGTGTGTGTGTGTGTGTGTGTGAGAGAGAGAGAGAGAGAGAGAGAGAGAGCCCTTATCATGTAGGGATACCTACTGAAATGTTCACGGGCAAAATATATATGATATTTACTACAAAATGCTACAGACAGGGAGGACATGGTCAAACAAGACCGGCCAAGAGTTTGTAATTGTTGAAGCAGGGTGAAGGGCGCATAGACTATTCTTTGACTTTACTTTTTACAGTTTGAAACTATGAGAAGTTATGAAAATATTAGCTCTCACCCTCCACCCCACAGAGATTCAAATTAATGAGTCTGGGCTTCAGCTCAGGCACTGGTATTTTTTGAAGGCTCCCCAGGTGTTTCTACTGCTCAACCAAGGTTGAAAACCATCGTAGTCGCTTATGTGAGACATGCTGGGAGCCTCCACTGAGACCAAGACAGAGGTGATGGAGGGAACTGGTCCGTGGGAGGCCAAGGAACCAAGCACATGGTCTTTGATTAGATGGGGGAGGAGATGAGGAAGATGGAGAGGTCAAGGACATTGCAAAGATTTCAGGCTTGGGTGACTATGGGTGCTGGTCACTGGAGTGGGGAACATGTCAGGCCTGGTAGCTTTGGGGATCTGGGGGAAGGCGACTTTTGGCGGAGACGCTCAGTGGGCAATTTGGCTTGCAAATCTACAGATCCACATTGAGACCCTGAAGCAGACACAGAAACTTGGGCCCCACAGCGCTGTCCCCCAAACCGAGACAGAGGTCAGGATGGCCGCAGCCAAGGGTGGCATTAGGGCCGCTAGAAAACAGCGGTCTCTCGGGAGCCTGGAAATACCCCACTCCTTTCATGACTGGTCTCCATTCCTTGCCCTCCCACCCACTGTCCACCTTCCTTGGATAGACACCCAAATGGCGGTCTTCCAGGCTGAGGTGAGAGGCCTTCCTGCACAAGTGCTGAGAAATTCCTGCTCATTCCTACACCCTGTCCTAAAAGCCCATGCAGATCAAGCACCATTTGTTAAACCAATGACTAGGAAATCTGAAGAAAGTCTCCATATGGTATCAAACATAGCTACACATGCCAGCAGCCGCTGGAGCCAGCAACTGTCAGATTGGCTTGAAATGACCAACACATGTTCATCCCACAAAAGTTCACTTAATGCCTGTAGGTGCCAGGCCCTGTGCTAGGAATCTCAGGGTCCTGGCCTCAGGGAGCTTGCATTCTAGCAGAGAAGTAGACAGTAAACAGGTACACAAACACAAGCTTTGGACTTTTAGAAAATGGGTTTTCAGCCAAGAGAAGGGGTCACGGAATCCGAGCGTCATCTTGGGGTGTCATCCAAGTTCCTCAGGCACTACCTGGTATACTAACCCAGGATCCCAGAATCAGAGAACTGACAGGGCTTCACTTTAAAGCAGCAGTCACCGAGGCCCACAGAGGAAGGCAGGTCACCCGTGGTCACCCAGCAGGTGCAGACTTGCAGACAAGTCAGTACTCTCAAAGTCTGTGCTGGACATCTCTTGAGCAACAGTTTCATTCTCACCCTTATAAACGATGTGGTCTATCTTCTCCTTTGGGCAAACACAATCACTGGTCACAGAGGACCACAGGGCCTCCCCAGGAGCAGGGACTTACCACTGAGTCCAGGAACTGAATGTAACACTCCAGCCCGGGCCTGGTTTCGCAGAACTGCCGGAAAAGCAGCCTCCCGATTGGCTGCTTGTCACATAAACTGCAGTAATCTCTGTCTGGAAACAGAGGGGAAAAAAAAAAAAAAGAATGTGGTGAGATGCAGGAGAGAGCCAGGCTGGGCCGTCCAATCAACCCACACCTGGATCCAGAGCCCCAGATGGATGCAGCAAGATGACTGGCAAATTCTCAGGACCCCTTATTTATCTCCAGGCTGTGCAGACTCAGAGGAGACAAGGGCGGTGTAGAGGAAGGACTGGTTATGACCCAAACTCTAGTTCCTAGCTCGCTCCTCCTTCCTGATGCCAGATGCCAGCAGTTCTGGGGATGATGCCTCCACGCCCTGGGTAGCCGATCACCCTGTCACACTCCCCAGTTAGTGGCCGGATGAGGGTGGCAGGCATGTAACCCAAGCCAGTTCCGATCAGAGTGGACCACAGACTGTGCCTGGGCACACCGAGCAGAAGTGCTCTCTCTCCCTCTGGGTGTTGGGGTGCATGGGGGTGAGGCCAGGGTCTACTTGCCGTGTTCTTGACCCTGCAAGGAAAGTTGTTGTGATAATGAGGCTCACGCACAGAAGAGGTCAGAGCTGGGAAAATGACACCCACCACCGTGTCCTCACGGTGTCATGAATCTCTGAATCAAACCATGCCTGCAGCTCAAACCACATCCGAAAAGTTGATTTATGAGCTGATTTCAAAATTACTTATCATTCAAAGCATTTCAAATTTTGAAAACCCTGCATCTTCCAGCTGAGGAGCTAGAGGCATGGAAACGAGAAGTGACCAGCCCTCAGCCACTCAGCAGCCAAGAGAGTTCTAAAGAGGAAATGCAGTTTAACACTCCAAGCCTGGATGCCTGGAGACCGGGTGTGAGCCAATGACCTGCTATGTGACTTTAAGCAACTCACTTGCTCTCTAGGCCTCAGTCTTCCTCTGAAAAATAAAGGCACACGTTGGAAGTAAGATGGGGGAGAGGGGATCTTCTGGTTCTTCCTTAATGATGCCAAAGCCTCCACAGGTGATTTCTTTGACCAGAAAGATGTTCAGAGGACTGACTGAGACACGGTGCCTCCTGCCCTCTCAAGCACTGAACACTGGATCTTTGGTTGTGCAGCTGCATTAGAAACAGTCAGGTGACCTCAGGGGCAAACCAGAAGGAACGACTGTATCCTCCTCAAATGCAGAGGAGGAGCAAGGGCGGGGGGCGGGGGGGGGGGCTTCCTCTGGACATCAGGAACACAATAAGGATATGCATGCCACCATCACGTCAATTCACTTTCACACCCAAAGAGCTTTACAGAAAGTAAAGCTCTGACTTGAAAGGAGAGTGGTGGCTGTGAGCACCGGCTCGGGAGCTAAACTGCCTGGGTTCAAACCCCAGCCTCACCAGTCACTGCCTGTGCCCTGAGGCAACTGACTTAACACTTTTATGCCTCAGTTTCTCCATCTGTAAACTGGGGACAGTAGTCATACCTATCTTCTAGGACTGTCATGAGGACTAAGACAATGCATAGGAAAGACTCAGAACAGAGCATAACACATAGAAAGTGCTTACTAAACACCATGTCATCATTGTGTTTGTCGGGTTTTTGGTCTGTTCCATCTCCATTCCTTCAAGGAATCTCCGCTGAGTCTGCAAAAATCCAGCCCTGGGTTCGAAGGGAGCCGCACGACGGGCACATGACCCTGTGCTACAATCAGAGCCCTCATCTCCCAGCCACAAGACCGGATAAAGGACTCAGCCCTAAACAATAAGAGGTCCCTGTTTCTGCCAGAGTGATAGGTTCAGAAACAGACATGTGACTCAGTGCTAGCCAATCAGAGCCCTCCATCTCCAGGGCGCAAGAGTTGAGTTGGTGGGAGTCCTGTAGAAGTTACAGGAAGGGCATTTGCTTCTCCTCTGGATGCCGAGGTCTTAGGACCAGTCCACCAAGAGCTAGCACAATTGTCTTTCCCACTGGGCCGTGAGAACCCACAGAGGATGAAGCAGGGGAGAAAGCAGGACTGAGTGCCCAAGGAAGAAACCCCGTGGTGTGAACATCTCAGGAGCCCGTGAAGCCAGCCTCACCGAGGCCTGCCTGGTGCCTGCACATTTATTTACCCGACAGAATGTTGAAGTAATTTGGTGTTGGGTTTGTGTCTCCGGCAACCAAAAGAGCAAGTGCCTAGGCATACAGGCTGGAGAGTTTTACAGCCCACTTCTCCTCTCATGGGTAAACTGGCTGAAGGCAGGAACTGTTTTTGTGGGCAGTCACCAGTTCTAAGCACACTGTGTAAGGCACTCAAAAATTTCTCATTCTCTCCTGAGTGGATGCTTTGATCAACACAGATAGCCACCTTCCAAGTTCCCCCTCTTGATCCCTCGTCAAGTGGTTTCGGGGATGAAACTCGCCTTGGACTGCTGCCTGAACTCCCTTACCTTTCCATGCACAGATGGTTCACAAATGGCCACTCCAACAAACATTTAACCCACCTCGATGTGTGCCAGAATTGGTGGGGGGGGGGGGGGGGAACGGGATGCAATCCCAGCCCTCAGGGGGGCTTGGATTCTGTTGAACAGGGTGGAATGTGTGCGTGAGCAGACAAGATCCCAAGTGACAGTAATAAAATGTCAAGTTAGATGAGTGTTATCATCAGCCACACCAGGGAATCTGGGAGGGAGGGAGCTAAGAGGGTGACAGGTCTGTGGCCTGCACCTGTTAGCATGATGCCCTGTAGATACAGCCTGCATTCTCACTGCCTCCCACTGAACCTGATCCCCCCACCGAGGTGAGGAAAGCAAGCTACCTCATCCTTTCCCAATCAGCCGAACCTCCCCAGCACAGACAGAATGGAAGCCAAGTACCTTGTGTCCAACTCCAGTTTTATTCAGTTATGGCAGAGAGAACCGCATGGCTGATGTGATTTGAACGATGGGCCCCTCCCCATTTCCAAAAGCAATTAAGAGATTTCATGTACCATATTGTGATTCCTTAAGGGTTCATCTGACAGGATTTTTTCTCTCCATATGGCGTTTGCTGTCAGTATGGAAACAAGACTGTTATAAACTCGCAGCACAGTAAACACCATGTGATTCCAACACAAGCTGTCAGCACCTCAGTTCCATGCCTCTCCCAGCTGTACAGAGGATCCCAGGCAAGAAAGCCACTCACTGGAAGCCCGGAAAGAAAGAAAAGAATCGGTAATCATCTATTTGGATTCTTTTCTCAGGCTTCTATAAAGATAAATGGGCTTATCTTCTGAGGAAGCATCGCCACCACCACCACCAAAATCAAAATGCAACATTTGTGGTTCCTTGAGAAATAAAGACGGAGGCCATAGAAGGGAGCCTATGAATTTGGAAACTGATCAGAATGACAGGAGGAGATGCAAATTGGCAAGTGCAAACCCAAGGTGCTGGTCGCTTCTGCAAAGTCAGACCATACAAGTTGGAAGCACAGGGAGGTCTGTAATACATCTGCAGAGGGGACCTTTCTTCTTGGTTTCCACAGAAGCCTCCCTGTCATTGGAACCCAGCTTGCAAGGGCCCTGCCCACACCCCTCCTCCGAAGTGTGATCTGTTGGGCTTGGTGGGGAGGATCTTCCAGGAAAGAAGGGCAGAGCTTTTTCTCTCTGTCTCTGAATCTCTCTATCTCTCAGGCTGAGAGAACCCTGGGATGTTATGCACACAGGCATGCACATGCTGCACACACACACACACACACACACACGCCCACTCTTCTAGAACGTGAAAATCCTGCTTTGGGCTATGTGTCTCATTGGCCCTTCCCTCCAAGCCAGAAAGAAGCTATCGTTATTCAAGTTATGAGGGAGCATCGGGCTCCTCTATCCCAAAGTACCCACCGATCATCTAATTATTCTAGTTTTACTCTTGTGGGTCCTTTATTTACCAAGCTCCCCTGATTTTTGATACAAAAAGGTTCCTTCAACTTTAAGCCTCTCTTCTTGAATTCAACAACTGGGGGTGTGTGGAAGAGTGGGAGGGAACATATCTTAAACTTACTGGCCGGTTAATGATCCAGTAATGGGCTTAGCGTTAACAGCTGGTGGTCAGTTGAGACCAAGAATGGGGGTGTGGCCTGTGTGACATGACATCTGACCTTCGCTGTGGTTAACAGAGGTCTAGTGGATATGGCAGGCTGGAGCATATCTAGAGGAAGGTGTGGACATGGGGAAGGCTCTAGGCCCCTTATAAGCTCTAGGACAGCGAGCTGTGTCCTTGATCAAAGGGCTGAGTGCCCCAGGGAGAGGCTGGGTTCACCAGCCCCTAGGTGCACACAGGAGTGTGGTGGGAGATAATATGTTGCAAAGGCAGGCTGGGCCCAGGAAAGGGCTGGGCTCCAAGGCCAAGGAGACTGGAATGGATTCAGTGTCCCACCACGGATCATATTAGAGCACATATTATTCAAGTACAGCGCACAGGATGCTGGGCAATGGGGTGGCGAGCAGGGAGCCCGCTCAAGAGCGGTATTAGTGCCCTTACAAAAGAGACTCCTGAGAGCTCCCTCACCCCTTCTGCCATGCGAGGACACAGCAAGCAGATGTGCGTTTGTGAACCAGAAAGCAAGCTCTCGGCAGACACTGAACCTGCCGGCACCTTGATCTTGGACTCTCAGCCTCCAGAGCTGTGAGAAAGAAATGTCTGTTGTTTCAAATCCCCAGTCTGTGGTGTTCTGTTCCAGCAGCCGGCATGGACTTATTTGCTCTATCGTCTCGGGCAAGTCTCTTAACAGGGGCCCAGCCGCCTCACGTCTCACCCGGACACGCTGGCTTAGGCCGAGGCCGCCCGGGGGGATTAGCAAGACGGGAGAGCCCCTGCCCGGTGTCAGCACCTGGCAGGTCCCACCTGAAAAGTCGCCCCTCAGACAGATCGCAGCTCTTCTAGAAGACTCAAGAAATGGTGGCTTTTACTTCTCGGAAGGTTCAGAAAAAAAATGGGAGGTAGCCAGTGAAAGGGGACTGGACTCCACATCACACCAAAGAAGGCAAAGGCCGCCCCTCCTGTCGCTGAGCAGTGGACTCCCGGCTGGGAGAGGGCAGGGGCCAGGGCGCTGCCGGCCCTCCTCTGCCTCACTTGGAGCCTCCCTCTCAGAGAGAAGCCACACGTCCCCACAGCACATGGCCGAGGTTAGGCTCTCACAACCCAGTCAATTCCTTCAAGACTCATAACCCCCGGTGGACTCAGAACCAGGAATGATATTGATAGTGCAGATAAATAAATGCTGTCACTGTTTTCATTCTTTTCGAGTGACATGAAATGGGAACATACTTTCTTAATTAAGAGCTGTGGTATGCGGATGCTTGGAGGGCAACCAGATTTTCCCAACTGAAGGCCAGAACGCAGGCAGCGAGGACAGCGTGGCTCCCCTCAGAAGGCCACAGACCCAAGTGAGCGAGGCCGCCACCCTCTGCCCCCGGCTGGGCGAGTTGGCCTCTGTCCCTCACGGATGGGGAGCAAGGAGAAGTCACAGCTTGGGGGGGGGGGGTGTCGCTGACTGAAACCTGCTTGGGACTGTTTTCATTGTTGCCCCAGGCGCTCCTTGAACTTGGGCCAATGAAAATGCACGTTCCATTTCAGAAGTAAGAGCAAGAAAGGCGGCTTCCTGAGGAAATGGAAACGCTAACACCGGAGCCCTTGGAAATGAAACCACATGTTTATTGTACATGAGGGGTTGGAGGGCGGGGGGAGCCCCAAAGGCGATTTCTGGAGCCATTTTTCTACCAACTGGAGGTTTATATTACTTCATTTTGTTTCATTTTGTTTTATTTAACATTGTTTTTTCCAAAATACCAGGTTTTGGGGGTTGGTTTTGTTTTTAGGTTTTTGTTTTTTTTCGGGGGGTGGGGAGGCGCTGATGTGTCCTAAGGTAATTTAGGAAAACAGATGTGAGGAGAGTGGATTAGGCAGGGGCCACGAGCCCTTCACCTTGCCATACCCCAGGTCTACAACAATAAACAGAAAAGTGATTTGAAGAGAGCTTTCTCTTAAAAATTCCTGCCAAGGCTGGAAAAAACAATCAAGTGCTTGCTCTAAGGAAAAAGCTCTCTGACGTTTGAAAGGCGAGATAGCATCACGGATAACGGCAATTCCTCACAGCCCACCTCTTGGAAGGAGCAAGAGAGGAGAAGGGAAACATTTGGTATTTGGTCAGCTGAGCGGGTTCCTATTGCTTCAACAGAGATGTTTTTATGTGAAAAGAAAATGACATATGGCACATTACACAAACACACCCCAGCCAAGCCCCATCTTCCTGGGCCTCTTGTCCCCCTCATTCTGGTCTCGAGTTTTACTGCGAGTCTGGGAAGGAGCTGGGGCTGAGCTGGACAGGACACAGAGCATATGCTGTCGCCGCAGGGCCCTCTGGGCAATAATGGGGCCCCAGAGTCGGGCAATGACCTTTCCCTTATCCTCAAGGCCAAGAAAAGCAAACAATTTAGATATTCCCTCGCAGTGGTGATGAAACTAAGAATTGGGTGGGGAAGCGGAGGAGTGGGTGGTGCAGGTGGACCCAGGGAGCAGCCAGGTGGACAGAGACACTGTGCAGGCAGTAGCTGGGATGAGCGTGGCACGTTGGAAAGGGTCGGGGGCCGAGCTGGGACCCGGGTTCCAGGCCCGGCTCCTCTACCTGCCCCCACCAGATGAGAGTCCCGAACCACTGTGCTCCGAGCCCTCTCCTGTGCTGTGAGCCCACTGCTCTGTGACTGGAAGCCTTCCTTCCACGCTAGCGCTAGCTGAGCGAGGCAAACCAAGGGGCATTAGCAGGAAGGCCCCCGGTATATCAGCCGTGGTAGCTCCTGAAAAGCTCCCGGCAAAACGGGAGACACGCCGATGTGTGACCTCTGGTTCTTTCTATGTGTCTAGATTTTCAGTATTTTTGCAAACGAGGGGAGAGCGCCTGTTCTAAAAACACAGCTACAAAATCACTGAGACCAAGAAGGCCCTTGGAAGCAAAGGAGCTGTAACCACCAGACATGTCCCCCTTTTAGTTGCAGGACCCGGGTCACATGCAGGTCTTATGGGCACTCCGTGTTCACCCTGAGTGGCCTGCGATGCAACCTTCTGGAGACTGGTGCCAGGCCTGCTGTGGTACTGGCCACGGGGACAGCAACACCAATGGTGGACGCTGTCCCTCCCTTGTGACCCAAGGCCCTCCCTTGCCCCACTCTGCCCACAACCAGCCTGAGGATGCTATTCTCTACAGTCACATTCTTTCTACCAGCTCTTTTCTCCTTGGAAAAAAAAAATTCCATGCAGATACAGGCAGTTTTAGGAACTGAAATACCCAGGCCATGCCCGGGCCAACTGCATCAGATCTCTGGAGATGCGTCAGGGGTTTTTAAAGCTCCCGGGGTGATTCCGGCTCTGTGTTAACTGTAAGGTCTGAGCTCACATTTCAGCCCCAGCCCCTGGAGCAGTGCCCGGCTGGAGCAGAAATGCAGGTGTATGTGTCAACAGACAAAAGATGGAACCAGGGAATGAACAAATCAATGTGACGTGGAGGCCACTGGCTGCCAAAGAGGGGAGTAGACGTCTCGGGCCCACACCCCGCCCCCCCCCACCCCCCCCCCCCCCGGGGGGATCTGCCAGAAATGAAGGTCCCCCTGTAGAACTAGAGGACAGAGTCGTTCCTAGCAGGGTTTCAGTCCAAGAGAAACAAAAGGGCTCAGGGTGCCCGAGCCGAGGCAAGGCTGCGTGCTATGCTCGGAGGGGACACCGGGGTGGGTCCAGAGCCCCCAGAAGTGAGGTGGGCCTGAACGTGGGGTCCTGCCCGACCCTGCTTTCCGGAAAGCTCAGCCAGAGCCATAGGAATGGGGCCAGGGGACTGGACTTTGCCTCCAGCACCTTCTCTGACCCCTCTATGACCTCAGACCCATTATTATTGTCCCTGGACCTTGGTTTCCCCTTCTACAAAGTGAGCCTGATGAATGAGCGGAGCTTAAATGAACTCCCAATTTGGCAGTTCCTGTGAGGAGCCTCGTGGGGATGGAGACACCACGGGGCATGGGGCCTTTCTCCAACATGGGAACTCCAAGTAGAGCACACAACCTTCGGGGGCCTGCAGCCCACAAAGCTGCCTTCCCGCCCACATCTGCACTGTGACCAGCGCAGGAACAGAGCAAGCACACGCTTAGAGGCAAAATGTCCAGAAGGCCCAGGAAGGGTGCTGTCTGGGGGCCGGGAGCCCTGGTTTCTATCAAAGCCCACTACACTTTGCCATGAGGCCCTGGGGTTGTTACTCCCTGCTCTCTGTGCCTCAGTCTCTCTCGAGGGCTTTTCTGGTTTACTCTTCGATGGCGATGCCTGGCCCACCCTTACTGTGAGCTGCGCTGGCCTGGGAGGTGTGGGGGCCCTGAAGCCTCCAGGGCTGCGCCATCCAGGGCCCCAGGGACTGGCTTCACCTGGAGCTGTGAGCTCATGAAGCAAAAGCCACGGCAGGGCGGGGCCAGGAAATGGCTGGGCAAGCAGGGGCCAAGGCAAATAGCAGCCTCCATACAGAGAGGCAGCTGCTTCTTCCTGGGCCGGGGGCCAGGGCCCAGTGAGGCTCACAGCTGTGCTGGCCAAGGTCACTTGAGAAATGAATGCCCGGGAAGGTGGAAGCAACTGATGACCTCCCGAAAGTCGTGACGTCTCAGGGTCTGAAGACCCCCAGCTACAATAATCCTCTTGCCATGAGCCCCATCAGAGACTCAGCCGACCTGAGTTTGTACACTTCCAGGAACTGGAAGCGCTTTACCTGCAGAGTGTCCAGTGCCCTTTGTCAACATCATGTTAACAGTCCATTCTTATTGTGAGGTCAAACCTGCCTTTCTGTAATATCTGCTCCTAGGTTCTCATTCTTGGGATGCAGAAAATGAATGTCAGGTGACAGTTATTCTCTGGTCCCGGAGCCTTCTTGCAGGTAAACTGATTTCCTCTAGCCGCTACCTTATGACTTCCCAGAATACCAGTCACATGATGCACCTAAACTGTTTCCCTGGAGGGCTTGGCCTGCTGGAACCCGATCCAAGTTTTTGGCAATTAAACGTGAAACCGTGTCAACAGCTCCCATCTAGCCGTCCTTGCCTAAGTCAGCCCCAGACGCACGAGGGGCTAGAGCGGGGAAGATGTTCACGGCACAGAGTTCACCCGATGTCCATGTTCCAGACAAGAAACGGGAGAGGCATGTTGTTTCCGCAGAAACTAACACAGAGAAAGCTGCAGTCTCGATTCAGAATGCTTGGCTGAGCTACAGCTCAAGGGGGTGAGGATTCTAGACATGGACTTTTAGAGTGTTTGGCAGAGCTAGCTTCCAGAAAGAGATGACCTCTGGTCCAGGCAGCGGCTTTCCCACTTTGCCACCCGATGTATAACGACGATAGTAGGAACAATAATAGCTGACGTGAATGGGTTGCTTGCTGTATCCCAGGCACCTTGCTAGGCATGTTACATGCTTGTTTCCTGCAGTCCTCCTAATAGGCCTATGAAAAGGATGCTATCATCAACCTATTTTTAGATGCCAACAGAGGCACAGAGAAGGATTAGCACGAGGCCACAGAGCAGCAAATGACAGAGGCAGGATTTGAACTCAGCTCTTCCTGGTAGTGGGACAACTGTTCTGGAACTTTTAGCTTCCAGGGATCCACAGCAGCAGCAGGCAAGGACCCGAGACCCCGAGAAGTGGGGCGAGATCTCACCGGTGGCACCATCTGGCAACTTCTGGGGGGTCCATGGGGAATGGGGCACCCCTGTAACCCGGACCTCCCTGTGGCCAGGGGTCGTCCCACGATCACGGGCCCAGGGCTGCTCTGCACGCTGAGCCTGGGAGCTCCAGCCTCCACACACGAAGTACTGGAAAAGCCATGACAGCTCAGCGGCTGGCTATCAGCTGGACAGTTACACGCCGCGGGCTGGGCCAGCACAGGAGAATGATTTGGAATGCCTTCTCTCCTCTCCTCCTCCAGAACACCTGATCCAAGTATGCTGTCCCCTCCCTGGCTCTGAGCTCCTTCAGCTCCGAGGCCTGCAGCACACCTGTGATCACGTAACTTATGGGCTGTCTCATTCCTCAGGCTCTTATCCCCAGAGTTGGCCTTGCCTCTTCGGCTGAGCTGCAAACTGTAAATTCTCTCTCCGCTGCCACCCCCTTTGGATCCTCTGTAGAGTCTGGGACAGTCTGGACACTATGAGGTCACCAATAAATATAGGATTGATTGAAGCAGAAGCAGCCATGAGAAAAGTTATTCACTGGGATCCTGTTTATACTTCTTTTGTCAAAACAAATCCCTTGCTCCTTGAAGATAGAAGTCTTAAAGTCCTTGGTGTCTAGAAGTAAATGCTTGGCTTTTAATAGGGTGTTGGAACTGCATTTCATAGCACATTCCTGGGCTTGGACCTACACGGAGGCAAGTCCTTAAGCCAACAGGACAGAAGTCCAAGCAGGGCCAGACCCAACTTGGAGCAGGCAGGGCCAGGCTGCCTTGTTCCCTGCAAAGCCCAGCACCTGGCACCGAGCCTGGCTGGAGCCGTGGCGCAGGAACATTCGACGAGTGAATGAATAGAATACATTAACGACCTAACTCATCAATTTGCTAGCCATTGGCTATGTCCTAACATACCTGTTTCCAAATTCCTCCCTGCGCTGGGTCAAGTTAACGAATGGATCTGCCATACTGGAAATGGAGCCCCTTTCCAGCACTGACATGGCCCCCCTTCACAATGCAATAATGTCAGAGCTGGAGAAAGGGCATGTTGCAGAGCGTGGCCATCTACTCTGCAGAAAACCTGGAGGAAAGCCAGTCTGACACCCTCACCTCCCATGTGGGGAAACTGAGGCCCGGGTAGGGAAAGGGTCTCATCTTATCCATCACCTCAGGGCTCGCTCAGCCGCCTCGGACGTTCCAATAGTGATCAGGGAGTGGAAGTCATTTAGTAAAACTCAAAGACCCTCACCCAAGGGTCCCACCCAGGCCTGGCACAGAGACGCCCAGTCGAATCTTTTAAAAGTCCCTCTTGGGATCTGGCATTTTGTGCGCGGGCAAGTGTAGCTGCTTCTGGCAGCCTGAAGACCTGTAATCGATGCCACACAGGTGCCTCATATAAATCGTCAAGGGCTGTCTCTGCATGGAGCCAAGTAGAGGCTTTTAATCGTCAAGAAGAAAAAAAGCAAAATACCTCATGCATTTTCATTTTTATCTAAGTAGAAGAGCACAATCAGTTTGCAACGTGCAGCACTGCTTCTTGCCAAAAACCACTTATTTTCAACTGAAGCTTTCTTTTTCTGTACATCCAAGTACAGAATCAAAGCATGCAGGACCCAAAAGCACATGTTTTTCTTTCATCCCTTCTCTCTCTTTTTTTTTTTTTTTTGTTTTATTTTTGGGACAGAGAGAGACAGAGCATGAACGGGGGAGGGGCAGAGAGAGAGGGAGACACAGAATCGGAAACAGGCTCCAGGCTCCGAGCCGTCAGCCCAGAGCCCGACGCGGGGCTCGAACTCACGGACCGCGAGATCGTGACCTGGCTGAAGTCGGACGCTTAACCGACTGCGCCACCCAGGCGCCCCTCTCTTTCTTTTTTCAGGGCCCCACGTATCTCTTAACTGTCTAGACCACGTAAGCACCGGCTCAGCCTGGAGCTCGGCTCTCCATTAATGCTTTTTCCCTTCCCTCTGGCTGCCAGGCTCGTGACAGACAGTTTGACAAATATTTAACTGCTGTTAAGCCTAATAGGGATCCTCCTCAGCGACTCAGCACAAGACAGATAACTGGGAACAGAAAAAAAGAAGTGACTGGGATGATCAGAGAATATTCCTATTTCTAACTGGTCTGAAAATGTAACCCATAACGGCTGTTTGTTTTAAATTATTCCTTGCCAAGAACAATGTTCAGATGATTGAAAAATTCCACACTGGAACCTCCAATGCTTACTTATTTTTCCTTCTGAGCACCTGCACGGAAAGAAGCTTTGCTCAGAAAATGTAAGTGGTAAAAGGGATAGGGGAACTCTCAGCAGCTCTTAGCATGCTGTACCAGAAAGCCTCCGAGGACTTCGTAGTGGGGACCTGGGTTCTGACAGGCGAGCCTGTAACTGCATTTTGCTCTAGCTGAGTCAGGGCCAGCTAAAGTAGGCGACCAGAGGCCCGCAGGAGGGAGGCTGAGAACCTTCCTTACAGACAGGGTCCGCCTGGGGGCCAGCAGCTGACAAACCGGACCTATGCACACTTGGAACCAAGTCAGGAATGTACGTGGCACAGCCCAAGTGTCCACCACTACGAAGGAATCCAGTTCCTCCCGAAGGGGGCTCGGAATCAAATTTCCAACTTGAAGCACAGCTCACAGACGTTGTTCACGGTTGGGGTAAAGCCAGGGAGCCAACAGGATACCCTGAACCTCTGATCCAGACCAAAACAGCTCCAGAGCTCCACTGTGGAAGGGAATCCCCCCGGACCTGGCTGCCTTCTGGTAGTTTGTCCCCAAAGTTTCCAGCTCCCTCATATTTGCATCCAGCTTTGTTCAACTCATTAGCTGGGATTGGATTTGACAGGCCAGGACGCCCTTCCCCACCTTTCTTTTAAGATTAATTTACTGAGCACCTACTTGGTGCCCTGAGCTGTGCTAGGCCAGAGGATCAAGTGATCACCAGAAACACCTACTACCCCAAGCATCCAAGAAGCCGGTCCAGCTCTGGGCTCTCTTCCTTGGAGCTAACCTAGAACTCCTCCAGGATGAGAAGCAGTGGAGAGGTGAGAGGCAGAAGCAGGAACTCACTTCCCAGCCACCTTTGCAGCTAGGTGTGGCCATATGACCAAGTTGTCAAAGGAATGTGTGCAGAAGCAAAGGCTCCAAGTTCGTTCCGGGTTATGCCCTTCAAGGGAAAGGGCGTGTGCCTTTTCCTTCACTGTCCCCCTTCCCATAGACACACACGCCTACAAGGCAGATGCTGTGGGGTCCCACATGGGACCATGAAGAAGAAGGAAACACCTTACAGTCAGAAGGGACTGGAACTGAATAGCCATACAGAACTTCCATAGCAGCCCTAGGCTCCTACCCAAGCACTGTTCCAGGAGAGAGAAATAAGCTTCCACCTTGTTTAAACCAGTGTTAGCCTGGGTCTTGGCTATAGCAGCAGAACCTGTATCAAGGCTGCTTGATCCAGCCACCTACTAGCTGTATGACCTTTCCTGAGACTCATTTTCTTGGTCCTAAAACGGAGGTAATGAGACGATGACCTACCTCATAGGTATGGCTCAATCAAGGCGCTTAGCACAGTGCCTGGCACACGCTAGACCCTCAGTAAATACGACCTATCCACCATTGTCATAAGCAGCTGCCGCCGGTACTCCTGTCCAAATCCGCTGCACCCACCCCCTTCACTGCTCAGCCAGGAAAGAGTGTGAACACGCACGGCCACAGAGGGCTTAACTAGAACCAATGTTCGCCCACTTCAGCCTCATCTAAATCAAGCATTGTTTCACATGCTCCTTTGCCGCAGAGTGGGAGACCGTGGCATTGCTTCCCACACAACATACCCACCCGACCTCCCTCGGCATGACCCAGGTTGCCGTTATAAGGCTCCAGGGGCCCTCCGCTCCTCTGGCAGGCCCTACACGTGAGCACATGCAGGACTGTTTCCCTGATGGATTTAAGGCACCCGAGTCTCAAAAAGCTTGTGTTCATTTCGAAAAAGGGTAGCCTGAGATGCAGAACATTTTTCCTCCCCAGCGAACACAATTCAGTCTTCCTTCCCTACGATATTCTGAGTAATCCACACTGAAAGAGCATTTGAGGAAAAATTATCGTTCGGATGTTGGAAGGTTCTGAAGTCAACAGAACTGGTTTTGCTGTATATTACATAAAATAAACACTCTGGTTCCAGGAACTCCAGGGAGCACATGGAGAACCACATTTGTTTTCCCAAGATGCATGTGTTGTGCAAACTGCCCCTGTTCCCGGCCACATCAGACTCATGTGTCTCTAGGGTTTCCGAAGGACACAGGCAAGGGGCAATCCCAAGCTGGCCACACCAGCACCTGGGCCGATATTGCCTGGGAAGGTGGGTGAGGTGTGTGTACTCAAGGGGAAGACATCCAGGCAGTCTCTGACCCCAGGCTTTATGTAAGTGGCTAAATGCAAGATTGTATACAGGGCAACTAAGGGCTTCCTAAGAACTGACGTTCCTTTTTTTAAATATTGACTTCCTTCTTGCAGGATCACTGCCTCTGATGGTCACAGAGCACGGAGTGGGGGCAGCCTGCAGCTGGAGCCCATCTTTCCAAGAGCTAAGCTGCCTTTCAACTCTGAATCCTCTCTGAGCCTCACCCGGTGCTGGGCACCAGCATGGGCCCCTAGCCCGGGCTCCTGGCACTCAACACCCGGGCTCCTGGTGATCTTCGAAATCGGCCCGGGTAAGATTGCTTGATTTACTTCCCTCCCCGCCTGCTGCCTGGATATGGAGCATAAGCCCCACTTGGTCGGATTCCTAACTGTGCTCCCCAGAGCAAAGCCTGGTGCAAGGCAGGCTCGCAGAAATGGGAGCACGGATGAATGGACGGTGGCTGGCGCTTACTGAAGAAGGCAATGATTTCAAGCATGATGAAGATGAGGCCTCTCCACCTAGACAGTCAGACAGCAGCAGAGGCCATACACTGACACGTGTGTGTGGCCATCTTGTCACGGTCACCAACCGGACTCCAGAACACTCAAACCGTGGTGGGCACACGGGTACTTGGTACCTACTAGGAGCCCAATGCTTTAAGACTCTACTCTCTCACTTACTGCTACCCTGCGGGTGGAAAGTACCGCCCCCTGGCACAGCCAGCCTCAGGGACTTGCCCAAGGTCATAAAGTGGCAGTGGAGAGGCTCACCCTTGGGAAACAGAGGGAAGCCAGCAACTTGCTCTTCCCTTAAGAGGAAGCGACCATTTCCCACCAGAGAAGCAAGGACACACAGGCTCAGAAACACTCGGGGCCTCCATCAGGGAGGAAGAGAGACCCGGGGAGACACAGGGCCTGGGAACAGAGCATGACCCCGAGCAAAGGGCCCTGGGCCAGGTGCAGAGGAGGAATATAAGGGATGGGAGATGCAGGGAGAATAAATATTCCCATGATGAGGGGGATGCAACCACGTCCCGTACTTCAGGATGGAGTTTTCCCTCACAGACAGGCTCGGGTCGAAACTCTGAAAAGAGCAACTTACTGAACACCTTTGGAGCCCACCAGGGGCCCAAGTGAGCTAAGCTGAGGGACAGACACGAGAGAGGCCAAAACCAGGCTCTGCACCCCCAGTATGGATGGGCTCACAGACTCTACTTTGGGGGAGGGCTGGGTCCTGTGGCCTTCATGGAGGAAATGTGAGAAATAGGAAGTTCCACCAAAAGAGCAGCCTCCTAGCCTCCCCAGCCTCCCCAGCCTCCCCAGCTTCTCAGCCTCCCCAGCCTCCTCAGCCTCCCAGCCTCCTCAGCCTCCCAGCTTCTTCAGCCTCGCAGCCTCCCTAGCCTCCCAGCCTCCCCAGCCTCCCAGCCCAGCCTGCCTAGCCTCCCAGCCTCCTCAGCTTCCCCAGCCTCCTTGCTGATACCTTCTGCAACCCTGCCTGGGACCTGGATCTTCTCTGGACCCCACATAGGACTCGGTGCATGAACCCACACTCCTGCCCCAAGACCACTGTCCTCACTCCAGAAACAAAGACACTGCAGACATTTCAATTTTCTAAACCTGGCAGTGAGGACTCCCTTTACCAGCTGAATCTGGCGTGTGAGTCTCAGGGCAGAGGACAGACACGAGGTGAAGAAGAGAGATTACGGCAAGGGCCTGTGCACACAGTGCTGTCCTAACACAGTCCATCTTGACGGAAGGATCGGCCTTCCCAGCAGCCAGACCACAGTGGCAGGGGCCTGGCCACCACATGCTGCCACCCTGCCCTGCAGATGTCTCTCTCTGCTGGAGGGGGTTCCACGGGTTCTTGGCTCTACTTCTGCCTGCCTTTGCCCCTCCCCGCCCACCTGGAATCCCACTCCCTTCCACATTGAAGACCTGAAACGCCACCTGATTGGCTGAATGGAGCTACAGCTCCCTTGCTGGGCCAAGTAGGAACCAGACGGTCCCCTCTTACCATGGCCACAGAGAGAAAGTGGCTCCTGGGAAATAGCCACAGCTCATCTGAGTTACTGGGGTGGACTGTATATGGGGTTCCCTGAAATGGGCTAGACTCCCCCTAAGTACACATGCTACCCAAGTCTAGCATATGTGCGCGCACATACACACACACACACACACACACACACACACACACACCCTTCCTCCTCCAGGAAGCCTTCCCAGATTGGCCCAAACCCATTTCTAGGCTCCAGCACAACCACTCAAAAACGAGTACCTTGATATGTAGTAGCACCTATTTCCTGCTGTGATGTGGGGGCTCAAAGCCATGAAAGGGGCTCAGGGTGTATTATGGGCTGAATTGTGCCCCTTCCACAATTACCATGTTGAAGCCCTAACCCTCAAAGCAACTGTATTTGGAGATATGGCCTTTATGGAAATAGTAAAGGTTAAACTTGGTCCTAAGGATGGAGCCCTAGTTGGAGGGCTGGTGTCCTCATAAGAAGGTAAAGAGACACTAGAGATTGCTGTCTCTCTCTCTATGAGCACAGAGGAAAGGCCCTGTGATGACACAGCAGGAAGGCAGCCATCTACGAGCCAGGAAAAGAGGTCTCACCAGAAACCCATCCTGAGACTTCCAGCCTCCAGAAATGTGAGAAAATAAATTCTGTTGTTCAAGCCCCTGAGCCTGTGTCATTTTCTCATGGCAACCTGAGTCGTGGCTAATATCGGGCGGGTGATCAAAAGAGCAAAGTTTGAGGCTTAGTTCTGTCATTTATAAGCTCAGTGATCTGTGACAAATCCCTTGGCCTCAGTTTCCTGGTCTGTGAAATGGAGCTACTGACCCTCTATCCTGCCTCCCTGAGACGCCTATGGAGGTCCAGGGAGAAAGTGGCCCCACTGCAGGGTAGGCGGGCCTGGGCCGGGGCGTGAGATGGACATGAGGCCAATCCTGGCCCCACCACTCACCTTCTGGGTGACCCCAGACAGATCACATGATCAGGGCAGCTGGCATAAGCAGAGCATTAGCTATGTACCAGGCACAATCAGCTGAGCAATGGCAATGAGAACCCTGCTGTTCGTGGGAGTGACAGCCACCTGCTACAGTGGGCACAGCACCCAAGTCGGGACGAGCCATGCCCTCTGGGCAGCCAACCCGGAATGCTGCCTCCCAGCCCTCACCACTGTTGGCCCCAGAACACTGGCTGGTGCTCCAGGAACTGGGGAGAGCTGGCCCTTTGGTCCTTCCCACTGCACAATGGGGAAATCAGTCGGGGCCTTGGAAGAAGGGGCCAAAGCATTCCAGGCCATCTGCAGCAATGTCCAAAGCTCATATACTTTGCACACTGAGGCCTCTCCCCTTGGGGTGTCGTTGACACAGCCACCCCAAGGGGATGGGAACTCCTCAGCAGACACTGCCCAACCTGGCTCAGAAGGCTGCCTCAACACCCATCTAAAATCCAGTCCCCAAGGGGCCAGGGCATATGTGTGAAGAAGCATCCCCCCACCCACCCGCCACCCACATGCGGATGTTGTGGCTGCTTGAAGATGGGAAGCCCTGACTCACCGCATGGCCATGTCGGCAGGCAGGGAGGTGAGTGGCCAGCAGGGAACCAAGGGCCCCTTGCTCGCATGGAAAGAAACACCTGCAGAGCGGTAAATGGCGGGAGCCGGCACAGGGGTGCCGAGTTTGAGCTGCTATCGCCAACACTGAACAAATTTCAGGACACAGATCTCTGGAGAACAGCCAGGTGTGCACCAGAATGGAACATTCCCCACCAGGGCTGGAGGGACGCCCTCCCTGTTACGGGCCACAGCCCCTGCAACATCTCCCCGAGCGCAGGCACCTCAGTGGGCCACTCCCACGTGTGCCTCAGCCACCATCTCCCGGGGGCAGACCTGCACACATGACGCAGGTCCTTCCGAAGGTGCTTCCTCCTTGTGCTGGGATGGTCTCGGACTTCAGGGAGTTTGCCCAGAGAAAGGGAACAGCTTCCAAACGCAGTGGAAGGCCACAGCCCACCCTGTCTCCCGTTTGCTGCTTTATCTTCAAAGTGTAAATAAGCTTCGCCTACATTTATGGTTACGTTGGTCAAACCCTATTCCCCAGCCAGCTCTGCTCTGTCATTTAAAAGGAAAAAAAAACACCACTCAGATCACTTTCATTACCTTGGATAGGGCGAAGCATTTGGCATCAACTTCACTCCGCCTGGGCTCTGGGCTCTGGTTGGCCACCACCCCCTTTCACACCCCACTGGTTATTAAGAATTTTTCACTTCCCTAGCCAGGTTTCACCCACATGCTGTTCTTCTGTGGGCGTGGAAGCTCCTTGTCCTGGGGCTGGGTCTCTGCTGACAAAGCCGTGGAGGTATCATGAGACAGCCTGGAACTGGTAGGTTGCGAAAGGGAGGGCTGGCCGTGCAAATTTCAGTAAAGCAAAGCCTTTTTCCTTTTGTCAGTTTTGAGAAAGGTTCTCATACGAGAAGACAAATCCCCCCATAGGCTGTGTTGAAAGCTTGTGACAAGAGGGGTCAGTGGTGGCTTAGGCTAGCCCTTGGCACACAAAGGGCTGGGGTTCAGTTTTGTTGTTTGTTTGTTTTTATTATTTTTGATAGTTCTCTCGATTCTAGACCCTTCCGTGTTGATGGTTCTGGGGCATAAATGGAAATAAGCCTAGAATCAAAGGAGAGAGAAGGAGCCGGAAGGGCCCAAAGTGTCCCAAATTTGGATTTAGGCCATGCTGGGAGTAGACACCCAGGCATAGTAAAGGGGGTACTCTGATAGGGCATTGGGCAAACAGGACTTGAGCAAGATCAAACTTGGAAATCAGACAGGACCCCAGAAATCAAGAGGCATGAACACGGTCTAAATTCCAAGGACTTGGAGTTCCAAACCTGGGCATTGACAGCAGTGGAAGGAATACAGCAGTGGGACCAGTGGAAGAGCTTGGGGTTGACACCAGAATAGCTCAGCCTGTCCAGCCCTGACATGGCTCCTATGGGACAGAAACCATCGTCAGCAGACCCATTCTGGGCCAGATATTGTAGCTAGGACTACATTCTCTGGCGAACTTTTTAAAATTATAAAATTCTGGGCCCAGAGACTCTTGATTCCATAAAGCCTTAGAACTATTTATTTCTTAAATGCTCCAAGGTGGCTCTGATATTAGGCTCTGCCCTGGGCTGCCGGTTGAAACCACTAATTTTCCATCTAACCGAGGAAGAGGGTGCATAGGCAATGGAAATTTCACTATGTCTTTTTTGAGTTGCCCTCTGTTTTGTCTAAGAATGTCTGTCTATGCCTGGTATAATGTCATATTCTGCCTGACAGAATTTGCTCTTTTCTATGTCCTTTTTGGTATGAATACAGTATTTACTCTTGCTGGTCATTTGTTCCATACAGCTGGGTTGCAATATCCCCGGTGTTCAGTAGGTGTCGCTGTAACACAGGATGAACATGACCCAGTCCTGAAATTCTTCCAGGTCCCTGTTCTCCAGCCTGCACACAGGTTAGTACCGTTCTCCATCAGTCCTCTAGATTTAAAAGTTTCTATCTTGAATTATCTTAGAATGAAGAATAACTATGAATGAAGTTATAGAAGAATAACTTATAATGAACAATCACCACCATTTGTTTCTCAGAGCCCAGGAAATGATATTTCACAAGGATTGTCTCTGTTTCTCTCCCACTTTTGTGCCCTCTCCTACAATGGAGGTTCTCAAACTTCATGGCCTCAGGAAATCGTCACACCTCTAGAAATTATCAACACCCCCCCCCAACTGCTTTTGTTTATGTGGGTTATATCTATTAATACTTTCCATATTAGAAAATAAAATTGAGAAAAAATGCAAACACAGGAATACACAAGCATATATATTCTGTTAACTGTTCAAGTGATGATATCATCTTGTGTCAAATGGGCTCTAGAAATTTCTGCACTTGTGAGAGAATAAGAGTGAAAAAAGAGAATAGTACCGTTATGGGTTATTATGTATCATTATGAACACAGTTTCCATCTTGCTTAAAGAGTCTCAGGGACCCCGGAGAGTCCCAATTCACATTTAGAAACTGCTACTCTATCAGTTTTGAAGTTTTGCTGTCTGTTCTTTTTTTTTTTTTTTTTTTAATTTTTTTTTTAACGTTTATTTATTTTTGGGACAGAGAGAGAGCATGAACAGGGGAGGGTCAGAGAGAGAGGGAGACACAGAATCGGAAGCAGGCTCCAGGCTCTGAGCCGTCAGCCCAGAGCCCGACGCGGGGCTCGAACTCATGGACCGCGAGATAGTGACCTGAGCTGAAGTCAGACGCTTAACCGACTGAGCCACCCAGGCGCCCCTTTGCTGTCTGTTCTTAACAAATCTGAGGTTAATCAATATTTGCTTCCAAAAGACAGAGCTTCAAATGCTTTAATTCTGATTATTCCACCTTCGTTTTTTTAGAGTTTTCTTCCTCACCTTTTATGTGCTTTGCCATTTTTATACCCTCTTCTTCCTTGTTCATATTTCCAAGTCTCTCTTATACTTCTTAAAATATACCTATATCCCATATGTTCTGCATGCAATGTGACTGAGGCCCCGCCTCCTGCCAAGGGCTGGTGTCTCTGTTCCCTCTCTTTGAATCTGGGTAGGGGTTTGTCACTACTCCAATGAGTAGAATGTGGCGAAGGCGATGCTTTGTGATTTCTGAGGCTGGGTCACAAAAGGGATGTAGCTCCTGCTTCACTCTCCATTTCTGGGATGCTTACCCGTGGGATAAGCCACCATGCTGTGAGGAAGTCCAGGCCACATGGTAAAGCCACATGGGGAGGAGCTGGGGACCCATTAACAGCCAGCATCAACTGCCAGACGTGTAAGTGGGTTAGTCTTCCAACCTTCAAGTCTTGCACTCAGGCCTTGAACAACATGAAGTAAAAATAAGCCATCCCTGCTTTACTCTCTTTGAATTCTGGATCTACAGAATCCATGAGCATGATGTTTGTTTTATTTCACTACATCACTCATTGATGGTAGGTGGAACATTCCTAAATTTCTAATTTAGGTCTGGCACATTTAGGTCTGGCACATTAGGTCTAAATATTTGTTAGATGTATAAAATACCATAGCTAATGTATTATTCTTCTGGAATCTACAGCCTACTCTTTAGGAAAGTCCCACAACCTTCATGGGATATCTTCAATCCATGAGTGGAACAAGAAGTCCCTCTCTCGTTTGCCGGTGAACGAAAGCCCCCAGATCAGAGGGGGCTCCTGTCCCACACAGCTCCTTGGAAAGTCAAGAGCTATGGATTCCCTGGAATCTACCCTCAAAGCAAATAAGGCCCTCATCCCTCTGTTTCCCAAACAAGTGGCTGTATTGTCCCTGGCTGTGGGTGCCATTTTGTTTTCCTCATAAACTGGGTAGTTCCAGGACAAAAGTGATATGGGGAGAAACAGACATTTTCCAAACAGCACCTGCATCATCCAGTCTAAAAATAAATCCAGTAGGACTGGTTTTAGGAGTGAAGCCACTGCTAAAAATAATGCTTACACGTACGATGACATCAGCAGGTAACTGACCCGGGAACTGCAGGGCCCCAGCATCTAACCGACATCTTGAGTTCTGGTCTGCTTTGTGAGGTGATCAATCTGTCTTCACCCTCCGCCCACCTGGCCTTCATTTCAGGAGCCCAGGGCTGGGCCCGCTAAATTCAAGGAAAGGGGCTGGCAGAACATAGGGAAGCTCTGGATTTAGAGCTTTCATTAAAAAATAATATGGACTTTCTATTTCAAGAACAGAATGTCTAATAATGCTGCTGAGGAGAAGCTCTCCAGGACCTGCTTTGATGGTAAATACAAATGGTTTTAATTAGCATATTAATAGCGGTTTGATTTCTAAGGCCGCAGGAAAGCATCTCTCCAGCCTCTACAATACTATCTGCTTGGAGGTAATTACAGAACAGAGACAGAGCACCAGAGGGCGGAAGCCTGCTCTCCCAGTTCTGCCTCCAACCAGCCTGCAGCCAAGTTTCTGGTCACGAACACGGAGGCGTGGAGGCTGATCCCCCCCACTCGCACCCATTTTAGCCCTAACCTTTCCATGGTCTGATGACCTGAGTCCCCAAAAGTGAAAACAGAGCATTTCAGACCCAAAAGAACCCAAGTCCCAGCAGAGAGGGCCTCACACGAATAAGGATCGACGCTCTATGAACGAGTCCCAGGCCAACTTTGGCAACTCACAAGAGCATCACTGATTTTTAAAGAACGCTCCAAACCTGATATTCCCGGCAACCAGCCAGCACGCACCCCTGAGAGCTGAGAAGTGAAAAGCAAACGCATGCCCCCAGGGCCGGGGTAGGGGTGGGGGTGTTGAGCCGGGAGGGAGGTACCAGGCAGGCTGCGGTTCCCAGGTCTCACACCTGCCCACGAGCTGCGCAGAACCCCCCATGCCCACCTTGGGGCTTGTGAGCACCACGCTGGGCTCTAAATCGCAGCCCAGGATTCAGTGAAAAGCGGGCTCTGTGGCTTCTGCTCTAATTGCACTGGAGGGTGGAAAGTCGGGGAGCTGGATTCGTTTGTACTCAGGAGTGGTTCTTGTCTTTTCAAAGGCGCTGATGGGATGGCCGGCAGGGGCCGCCTCAGGCAGCCTAATTGCTGCAACTCCACACTCCAATTAAACACCAAATGAACGTGCTGAATAATCCAAAACAGACCAAGCTTCCGGGGACCCCTCCAAAAGCAAGTTCCAGTCCAGAGGAAGCTTTTTCCTCTCCACTCAACTACTGATCCCTCTAACGCCTCAAACTGGAAGCAGCTCACTCTATTGGAAGAGCCTCTAGGACAGGACGTCTGTCCTCCACTTGCATATGCCCAACACACAGTAGGCAGCCTCCCTCAGAAGCAGAGCTGGCCAGTGAGATGAGGACAAGCTGTTAGGTTCAGCTTCCAGAAAAGCTCCTTCAAGGTCATTGACTCATTGAGAGAAATGTGCATTTTTCCTTTTCCTTCTATTCTTTTTTTCTACTGCTTGGAACAAGAATGTGATGGCTGGAGCTGCATCAGCCGTGGTAGGCCATGAGGTATCTGGTAGAGCAGAAAGAGAGAAGGAACCCGGGTCCTTGATGACACAGAACTGCCAATCCACAGCCTACTTCAAGACTTCATTTATGTGAAGAAAAAATGTGCTGTTCAAACCATCCAGCCAGTAATCATGGGTATCTAATCCATGGGATACTTGCCTTACCACCAAAACTTCCCTTGCTAAATCCTACCACTCAGTCAAGGCTGCCTCCTCCAGGAAGTTTTCTTGGATTATACCCGAGGGAGGGAAAAATCACTTCTTTATTTGACCAACTGCAGTACTTTGTCCTCTAGTATAGCAATTAAGAATTTATTATCAGGAGCCAGACAGACCAGAGTGCAAATCCAAGTTCTTCCACTCACTCATCATGTGACTTCGGGCAAATCATTTCACCTCTTTCAGACCCAGTTTCATCTGCTGTCAGTTGGGATGGAAACACTACCATCTTCGGGAGCTTCCTGAGGCTTGGACAATAATATAGGTAAAGCCCCTGGCATTCCATCAGCACACAATAAACATGACCCTAACTTTTGTAGCCATCAGCCATTTGTAAGCCACTGTTGTGATTTTTTTTTTACCACAACCTTTGCCATAATCCATCAACTGCAACAGTTCCCATTACTATAGCATCGACTCGATATTTCTCTTTAACTTGGGTGTTAATGGACTCTCCCTCCTACCTGTTAAGCAATTACATATGGGAAATTACTGCTGTTACTGTGTATTTTTTATGACATACATTTAAAAAAATGCATAACCACGGGGCACCTGGGTGGCTCAGTCGGTTAAACGTCCGACTTCGGCTCAGGTCATGAACTCGCTTTCGTGAGTTCAAGCCCCTCATTGGGCTCTATGCTGACAGCTCAGAACCTGGAGTCTGCTTCGGAATCTGTGTCTCCCTCTCTCTCTGCTCCTCCCCTGCTTGTGCTCTCTCTCTCTCTCTCAAAAAATAAAGATTAAAATTTTTTTTTAAATGCATAACCACAATTCAGTGTGCTACCTACAATCATCACACACACCAAGAGGTGACTGCCACCCTTCCTAATGTCATTCTGATGTACTGAGGAATGAAGTGTACATACATCTTCTGTTCCCTATCAACCAGGTTCCTTGAAGATGGGGCCTGGGTGGCACTTGTCTCTGACTAACCCAGCATCCGGGACACAAAGGAAGTCCATTGAATATCTGCCTAATGAGCAGGAAAACATTCTCTCGCAGCCATTATCGGAGAGCCCAGCCAAATTCCATTCCAGCACATTCTGAGGGCCATCCAAATTCTTCTGCTGTGCTGGGTGCATGTTCCATAAAAAAAAAAAAAAAAAAAAAAAAAAAAAAAAAATCACACGTAAGAAGTGGGCTGCCAGCAAAGGAGTTTGCAATTGTTTCCACAAACACTTCCATGAACCTTAAATGGCTTTTGCTGTGATGGGATTTGATCCATTTCATGACGCCCTGGAGAGACCCGTACTGGCCGGTGAAACGTGGCAGGGACTTCACAGAAAAGGGGTCCTTCTCTGAGCTGGACAAAGAGGACCTTCTGAAGGAGTTTTGCACCTCCTCAACAGCTGAATACATTCTTGCAAAATATTTCCATCAGGGAGTGTAGTCCTTATGCAAAGCAAGAGGTGGTGACATTATGAAAACACTGGATCCCAAATAAAATGTGAGCTGTAACGAGGATGCAGCAGGACCCAGCTTCTGGGTCAGAGATACTTCTTTAACGGTGGAAATGTTTTCACGGAAAATAGTGCACTTGGCCTGTTAAGGAGTAACCAAGCAAACTGTTTTGGGGCATAAGGAAAATGTTTCATTTGGCAAATCCACGCCAATTCAGACTGGACGGTAACTCACTTCTCCTACCACCTCCACCTTCCGTGGCCAAATGGCAGACTGAAAAAAATGAGGCAGGTGTAGGCAGGAGGTTGCTTGGGACCAAAGGACCAGAGACGACATGCCGGAGCTGGAGGATGCCCGCCTGGCGGGAAGTTCATCCAGCAGGAATGAGCTCGACCCTCCGGCCCCAGCTGCACTGTGTCCTCACCCCGTCCTGGGTAGGATGCTGGGTGGTCGTCACAACCATCAAGCCCCGAGAGGCAGCAGTACGAAGTCACATCCAGGCCTTGCCTGTAAACCGGCAACTTAGGCAACTTCTGGAAGCCTGATCGGAGAAGGAAAATGCCACTTCCCGCAGGATTGCTGGGGGACGGCGTGCGCTCAGGGGGTGTAAGAAGAGCTTGGCAAGCTGCACAGCAGCCCGCTGCCTCCACGGGGAGGGACACAGCCACACTCAGAGCAACAGCCAGCGGCATGTGGCCTGAGTGAGCCCCACAGGCCGGTGGTGATTTTGAGGATCATAGGAAACCCTGAAATTCAGAGGCATAGGAGGTACCAGTAGCTGAATCCTTCCCCGAAGGGAGAGCTGGCTTTCCCCATCCAGACCCAACTGGGAAAATAATTGGCTGCCGGCCAGAGACCCTGGAGAGGCTATCAGCAGAACTGCAGAGAGATAGACCCCACACCCACTGCTGACGACCATCTCAGGCTCCGGAGAGATGCCTTCCACCCTGCAGGGGCCCGCCCTGTGCACAGGGGTCTTAGTTGAAGTTCATGGAGATGCCAGGAGGTGTTATTTATTCACTCCAGAGTACAGGTGAGGAACTGCTTCCTAAAGGTGACAGACCTGCCCAAGGCTGTTCAGCGAGTAAGTGGAAACACAAAGAAGGAGCCTAGTCTGGTTTTAAAGACATAGCTCTCCTTCCAGAACCATCAGAAATATGATCTAACACAGCATCCCCTCAGCCCACCTCCCAAAGCCCCTGCCTGTAGCTGCCGTCTTCCTTTTGTTTGCCTTTGTAACTGAAGCCTCGGCCCAGGGTTAACAGCCCGTCAGCTCCCTCCCTGTGTCCTTCCCACACGAGCTCGCCTCTGAACTCAGCAAACGGACTATGTTTAACCTCTCCACCTAGAGCTCATTCTCTCAAACTCTCTCTCTTGTGATGGCAGGGCATGGCGAGAGCAAAGGGGAGGGGGGAGGGGAGTGGAGGACGGTAGGGGATAGCTTGCCTCTCCTCTCTTGCCGACATCTCAAAAAAAAAATCTATCTCCTGTGGTGGCCAGGACTTCAAGAGCAGCCCTCCTGCGGTGGCCGAGGGAGTGAGCAGAGAAGTCCTGTCATCTGCTCCCCGCACCCCCGGCCCACCCCCAGCACACACACTCCTATTTATACCTCTCGATCCAGCTATCTCCTTTTTTGGACAATGTTGCCCTTTGGGCTCACTGTGGAAGCTCGGTCCTTGTGTCTCTTTACCAGGAAGGGGGAAGCACAGCGACACATCAAACATAGTTGGCCTGCCACCAGTGCTGCAGCTGGTGATGTCTGATTCCCCTCCAGGGCACCTTCCGATGGCCTGTCTAGCCAAGCTCTCAGCCAGTTTCTCCAAAAAGGGGAGCTGGCCAGCTGTGCCCAGCTGGGCAAGCTCGGAGCCCCCCCAGGCCGGCTGTCCCATGGCCAATTCCGTGGAGGCCCACTGCATCTTTCTGCCTGAGCAACCCCACCTCGCAGAGCCCCGGGGCAGGCCCTGGCCTGGCACAGCCCGGCACGCTGGCCTGTCATAATACAGTCCTCTCCTGTGTTCCTCGAAGCCAGCAAGGACGGCTGCCACTTTGCCCACTCTGCAGAGAGGAGGAGCAGGACTCAGACACACCCGCTTCCCAGGGGCAGCGGGAAGAGTTTTCACCTTTTCATGTCTAATGTACGGAGTTATTTATTGCTCGCTTACTTTCCAAAAAGGACCCGCAGCGTGTCCCAATAAAAGCACGTTTCAATTGTTCAATGAAAGACAAAGAGCAGGAAATGAGCAGCGAAGAGGGAGGGGAGAATAAAATGAGCTCCCCCCAGGACATCTGACGCAGGAGCGCTATGCTTTCAGCATGAAACTTGGCTGTGGGCTTCCTCGCAGTTTGAACGAAGAGAGACACGGGTGGGTGGTTCGTGGCGGTGCTGGGCGGGGAGGAGAAACTAAAACCAGGCTTCAGGGCTCCTCATTAAGTAAACAGACCACGAGCACCTACTGTGTGCAGGCACTGGCTACATGTCGGGGGCACTGGGGACTGAGATTCAGCCCCTGTCCACGAGGGCAGGCAGGCAAAGTTTGGTGGGCAAGCGAAGAGCTCCCGGGGGGCGGGGGGCATCACTCTGCCCTCCCTCAAGTAGCAGGGATGGTAGAGACACTGGAACAGAATGGGACAAAGGACAGTGTCACCTGGCATCCCCTGGCCACACCCACAGGAACAAGTGAGGCTGTCCTCTCCACTTGCCAAGCTGTCCTCGTCCCCTAGGGAAGGTTCGGAGCCTAGGAGAAAGGCCTTCCCTAAATTGGAGTGCACAGCCTTGCCTATATGCCCTGCAGTTACCTCTAAGGCAGGATGTGAGGAGGTCAGGAACCAGGGCCGAGTCCCTTCCTGCCACAGGCCCAGAAATGCTTCTCCCCAGCTCTAGCCCTACACCCCACATGCGAGATGCCACTTCTGGGAACTGCCAGGCACCTCCTGGGTCCACAAAGCCAACAGACCTGCTTCTTCCTTGTTTCCTGACATCCTCAGCCTCCAGCCTGCCCTGTCCATCCCTTTTGCAGGGCCTCAGTTTCCCCACCTGGCAGCGAGGCAGTAAGGCTCACACAGGACGGAGGTTTTCCAGCTCTCACATTATAGAAAAATCCTAACTTGTTAGTGGGGAAACTGGACCAGAACGTGGATCCTCAGCTCCAGGCACTGGCACCGCCACCTGGAAGGAGCCACCAGGACGGAAGGACTCGTGAGCTCAGTGGCCAAAGGGAGGGGCTGAGCTTACTTCCTGCTGCAAACCAACATGGAAGAGATCAAAGCTGCTCCTGGGGAGATTCTCCGAGCCTTACAACCCTTGGGACCCTCTCAGCAGGAGGCAGAAGCAGAGGCAGCTCCCCCTTCCCCTGCACACACACTGCCTCTTTGGACCCTAGGGTTAGGCTCTCCTACTCATCAGCCAGTGGCCCTGACAAGTCCCTTCTCTTTGAGCCGTAGGGTGGCAGTGTGACTCATAATCAGGGGCCATACAGAATTTGAAAGGTCTAGTTTCTGGCCTAGGAGACTCTCTACCATAACCACGGCCGTCTCTTGCCAGTTTTGTCTCCGGGTCAGAGTCATTTTCCCTGACATCTGTTGAGGTGGGAGGCCTGCAAGACAGCCAGCAGCCTGCCTTCAGGGTACTTAATCTGGAGACATTCATACACACACACACACTCACTCACTCACTCACTCACATAATACAGGGATGGATCACAAATGCCACGCTGTGTCCTATCAACAAGAAAGAATCCCTGCAGATTCTTCCAGAAGGCTGGACAGCAACGGATAACAAAAGCCGAGGTTCCTCTCACATAAGTTGGGTCACGGTTGTACCTGAGGCCTCAGGACGAGGCAGTCAACCAAAATGAAATGGTTCCCAGAAATCAGGACTACACCTTGATGCTGAGGTGGGGAGAGGGAGTCCCACGGACAGCAAATCAGCCCAAATGCCTTCCACTCCTGGGTGAAAGATTCTAGCCTGAGAGAGGGCCCAGCCGGCTGTGTCCTCAGAGGGGTGCAAAAGACAAGAAAGACCGGCTCATTCTACTGAGCTCCCTGGTGAGCTGGTTTCACCAGGGCCCCAGCCAGGGCCCAGGGATCAGGTGAACAGCGAGGACCCCCCAGTCCTTCCGAGCAGGGCCCACAGGTCGGCCAGCTAGCCCCCTCTGATGGCGTCTGATGGTCAGGCGGGTGGCGTGCGAGCTGGCCGAGGTGCTCAGCCTCACAGCTCCAGCTCACACGTCCCACAGAGACCTGAGGCCACTCCCAGAGCGGGGCAGCCAGTGCCATGAGGCCAAGGCTCGACTACAGGGCCCCACAGGCAGGAAGCTGCAACAGGAGAGTGTTCACCCTCCATAAACCCGGCCCCATGGGGCTTTTTCCTTCCTGTCCCCGGAAATGAGAACTCTGACCCAGGAGGTCACAGTCAGGGAATAACAAGCAAATGCCCCAAACGGCAGATCGTGAAGGTGTGAGGACAGGACTGCCAGGCAGGGGTGGAGGGAGGTGTCCAGCTGCACGGGCTCCAGAGGACCACTCCTTGGGTCCCTGCATGACAGTGGCTTCTCATCTTCCGCTCCTCCCTTCCCCATCCTCGTAGATTCCTCTGATGACTCGCTGGCTCTGTGGACACCTTCCCATCTCCCCACGGAGGCCCAGGCACTAGGGGAGGGCCAGGGCTTACAAAAGTGTCACGCACCTTCTAGGAAAATAGACACCTGAAGCCCAGTTCTGTTCCCCGTGGCCAGGGTTTGGTGGCGGCATGTGTGGAACACTCTAGGGCCCCGGGGGGAGGGGGTGGGTGGTTATTCCATTGACTTTGGAGGTAGGACCTGGCCAGGTAGGGAGGAGGACAGAGGATGTGGCCTGAGCAAAGCCAGAAGCAGGAAGAAAACCTGTTTACCAAGGCCCTGGGTGCTCAGCACTGGACAGATGTTCCCAAATGTGTCCCTGCATTTAAAGTCTCCAGCAACTCTGAGACCACCTCCAGCGTGGTCCCCGTATCTACAGGTGAGGACCAGGAGAGGACAGGACCTGAGTCTGCCTCTGCTTCTGAGTGGTGTGTCACCTTAGGCAAGGGGTTTCACTGCCACAAACCCTGATTTCCTTATTTGTCAAAGAAGCCTAAAAACGCCTCTCTCTTAGGGTTCTGGGGTAGGTACAAAGAGGCAATGCAAAGTGCTGGGCACAGTATCTGGCACATGATAAATGATGGTCAGTGATGGCTATCGTTATCACATGGTCAGTGATGGCTATCATTATCATTATTATTTTTGCAAGGGGTGGGGGGTTAAGCAAATTGCCTGAAGCTACACAGCTCGTAAATAAAAAGCAGGGATTTTGTGCTGTGATGTGCTGATAACCACCATGCTGGTAGAGGTTTACTCAAAGGCATGAGAAGCCCGAAGGCTTCCGGGGCTAGGGAGAGGACCACTCTGGGTAGCTTCACACAGCAAGTCAGTGAGCCACTTTAAGGGGGCAGAGGCCAAGCTTGGTAAGATGCCCTGCCTTAGGGCTGTGTGCTTGGACAGTGGGTGAGCCGTTTAGATCTGCTAGAAGTCTCAGTTCTGATGTCTTCAGAAAAGTTAAGAAGCTTCTAAGTGCTAGAGTCAGCAAACAAGGTCAGATTGGATGGGCAAGAAGGAAAAAGAAACGAGCCATTAATCGTGGACCAATGAAGAAGAGGCTACTGCATCAGTCCCGGCAGGATGAGTGTCAGGGCAGTAGGATGGAGAAGAGGGGGCTGACCTAACTGAGTGGGGACAGGAACTCTGAGGTTTCTACCTGGTGAGGCTGGTAAAGCCACTGTGGGACATGGAAATCTAGGAAGAGTGCAGGGTGGGAATGGGTGAGAAGTTAACCCAGCAGCAGGTAAGCGTGGCTGAGAACTATTCCTTCCATGTTAAAGTCAGATGGGAATGGAGTGGAGCAAAAGCCCTAACAGAATACATCTCATGGCCGGCTGGCCCAAGGAGGCAACCAGGAGGCTGTCGGGGTGGACAGCCCCCTCTGCATCCACACCCACATCCTGACCCCCAGTTAGCACGTGCCCTGCAAGCCCTACCTGGTGGCCCCCAAGGTGGTCTCTCAGAGACAGCCAGTGTCACATTCATGCCCATCTGCTGCCTTCCGAAAGGCCTTGTGGGGGCGGGGGGGGGGACCGACAGCAGGGAAGCGAGAAACCACCTCTGAGAAGAGGGAGGAAGAGACAGGTGGACAGCAGAAACAGCTGCCAAAGCAGAGACCTCATGGGTGGTGTGAAAGGCATCCTGTGACCCAGCGTCACAGAGAAACCTGCTCCCAGCCTGACACCACAGGGGACCAAAGCCCCAGCGGCTCCTGCCTCCCATGGTGTTACCTGAGCTAAGGAAGAGCGTCCCCAGGAATGGAGGCCATTTATGGTACATTTCAGGTCCTGGCTGGCCACTTGAGAAGCGCTGTCTCATTTCTCCCTGGCGCAAAGTAAATGATAAATATCTGGAGAAGTGAATGGATCTCATATCACTCTGAAAGCCCTGCTTGCTCTGTCCATGGCTCCCCTTCGTTCTCTGTTCTCACCCTGCGGACTGCTGCAGGGGCTCTCACAGGAACATTTAGTGGCTCCCTACTACCTGTAGGACAAAGACCTAACCTTTCAGGCCAGAGGCACAGATGGTGTCTCGGGCCTGACGCAGCCTCCCTTGGACCTTTTCCCTCATGACTTGTCTGCACTAAGCCCGTCGAAGCAGTGCATACATCACTCCCCAAAGGTGCCCCATGGTGCCCTACTGTCACGGGGAAAGCGTGGCCAACGTGGTGGGGATCCACGGCCAGCATAGGCTTGACTCGGGCCCAGGTTTGAATCTGGGCTCTGCTTCTTCCAAATCTCTGTAACTCTGAGCAGTTTACAAATCTCTCTGAGTCTCTGCATCTTTATTCATAAAATAGAGGGTGGGGGAAATGGCGCCTGGCCCATGGGGTTTCATAACGATTCAACGAGTGTGTGCCTGTAAAGCAAATAGCCCAATTCTTGGCCGCAGTAAGTGCCTAGGAAGGGAAATGCTTGCCGGCTGTACGATGCTGCGCCTGCTGACTCCAAAAGTCTTCCTTTTCTACCACCTTCCCATCCCGCAGAGATGTCTGTTTCCCGTCCCAGCCCACCTCCATGCACTTGGTACTGAAGACGAACATCTGACAGCTGCCCACTTTCACACGGCTGTTAACCAGCATCACGTGTGTGCTTTCTGCCCCGTCTTCCCAACTAAGGACACCTCTTCACCTCCCCCCTCGGGACCCTCGGCAGGGCCCTGCCCAGAGTAAAAGCTGAACAGGGGTTCATGGCTGGAACTGGCTATCACCCCATGTGTCTGAGTTGATTGAGGCCCCTCCTGCCCGGATGCGGAGGGATGGGTCAGGTGGCCTTTGTTCAGGGGGCGGGGTACCATCCTGAACCTCGAAGGTCTGCACAGAGTTAGTAAACAGAGCTTTGAGGGATGGAAGTAGGCTAAGGGGAAAGTGGTGATACTCAGGTTACATAAAGGCAATAAAGGTGGCCCAGCCCGTGATGCCAGGAGCCACTCCCGAAAGCAGCTCTCCACCACCTGGCAGCTCCCCAGATCCCTGGCACAGAGCAAGGGCATAACAGAATGAATGAACGAATGAATGAACAGATAAACTTAAGCCCAGCAGGACCTGGCAACCACCACCCACAGGGGAACCAGGAAACAAAGCTTCGAACCGAGCAGGATTGTTGCCGACACGATGGCAGTGGATAGCAGTGACAGGGCAGCTTCGGTGTCTGCGTGCCTGACGCGTGCCAGACCCTCTGCAGAGCCCTCCCGGTGCGTTTCTTCATTTGCTCCTTGCGACCCTCCTATTCCCATTTTGCAGGTAGGGAGACTGAGGATTGGAGAAGGCAAATCACTTGTCCAAAGTCACAGTCAGTAAAGAATCGAGCCTCGCCAAACCCAGGTCCCTCTGACACCAGAGCTCATGCCCCTCACTGTTGTCTCCCCCCAGACTTGACCGAGCTGGGTTAGCCCTTCAGGAGCTTTGTCCCTGAGACATAAGCCCGGTGCCAACAGCGGCTGGGCACTCCCAGGCCGACACCGAAGCCTGATGTTGAGTCTCTGGGCAAAGCCATTCTCTGTGCTCTGCTCTGCTCCAAGCTGGGCTCAGCCAAAGTCCCGGAGCAGCATCCATTTTTGTGTCCACCTCTGCCTGGCCAATCAGGCTCTGACAGCCAGAAGGGGCCAGCATGACAGCTGGAAGCATGCACCCCTCTCTCAACTCTCCTATGCCTCCCCCCTCAGGCCAGCCGGGGCCCAGAAGGGGAGAGAAAAGCAGGGTCTTTTAAAAGGACTCAGAGAGAAAAAAAAGACCCATCAGCAATCATTCCAGGATTTGGGAAGACTAAGATTTTTTTGTTTTCCATCCCCAGGGGAGAACAAAAATATCTGAGCGAGAAAAGAAAATCAAAGGGCGCCTGGGTGGCTCAGTCAGTTGAGCATCCGACTTTGACTCAGGTAGTGATCTCACGGCTCATGAGTTCGGGCCCCATGTGGGGCTCTGTGCTGACTGCTCAGACCTGGACCCTGCTTCGGATTCTGTGCCTCCCTCTCTCTCTGTGCTCCCCCCGCCCCCACTCATGCTCTGTCTCTGTCTCTCTCAAAAGTACATAAACATTTTTTAAAAAATAACACAAGAAAGAAAGAAAATCAAGATTCCAAAAGAGCCTGGTGAAGAGGAAACACCTGTGTTGAGGGCTGGGCAACAGCACCAGGCAGATCCAGGCTCCACCCTCACGGAGCCCTGTGGTCAAGTGGAGGACGGAGGTCAGTCATCAGACTGTGGCAAGGATAAGGACAAAACCCAGGCCTGGTGGGGTCACCAGTGAAGGCTTCCAGGGGGAAGTGACCTGCAAGGTAGAGAGGCCCAGGGTGGAGTCGATTCCCAGGCAGAATTAGGGAAGTGTGTCTGGTGAAGGCATGGAGAAGAGAGGAAACGTGAAGGAGCGGCTGAGTCGGGGGCAGGGTGGGGGGTGAGGAGCTGGAGTGGTAAGCGAGGACAGGTGAGGCAGGGCCTGGTCAGCTCTGATAAGACCCTCGGCCTATCGTAGCAGCTGCTGGCATGATGAGATGGACATTTTAGAAAGAGCTTCCTGGCTGCTGTGTGGAGCGTGGCTGGACACAGGTAAGCCTGGATGGAGTCAGGGTAGGGGGAGACAAAGGAGTTGAGGCAGGAGAGGGAGGTGGCCAGGGTGAGGGAAACAGTGGGGGTTAGGGTTAGGGTTAGGGTTAGGGTTAGGGGAGAGAGGCCTGACTCCAGAGATACTGGGATGCAGAGGGGCCAGGACTTGGATTGGCCATGTGTGCTGGGCAGGGGAGGGTAAGCAGGGCATAGGGAGAGGGAGGCCCCCGGGTCTCTGGGCAGCACGGATTAGGGTGGTGATTTGCACCAAGATCAAACACAGAGGCAGCTTTAGAAGAAAGGGTTGCACACGGTTCATCAGGGCTACAGGAAAATTACGTCAGCAGCTTGTCCTACCCAAGGATCACACGACCACCCTGAAAACAGCCAGCAACAAACTGCCGAGCACTTTACAAAGCGTTTCCTACCAGGAACTCCTGTGGCCACCTGATCATCCACTAAGGTAAGGACTGCTGGGTCCCCATTTCAAAGATGAGCAAATCAAGGTTAAGGGACTTTCCCAAGGCCCTGGAATCAAGGGGGAGGCATGAGAGTCTCAGTCTTCTCGCTCCCAGTTTAGCAGGGACTCTACAGCCATATGTTTCCATTTAAAACGATATCTGGGGACACCTGGGTGGCTCAGTTGGTTGAGCATCTGACTTTGGTGCAGGTCATGACCTTGCAGTTCATGAGTTCAAGCCCCACATCGGGCTTACCGCTGTCAGCACGGAGCCTGCTTCAGATCCTCTGTCCTCTCTCTCTCTGCTCTGCCCCACTTGTGCTCTCTTTCTCTGTCTCTCTCAAAAATGAACATTTAAAAAATAAAATTAAATAAAATAAAATAAACAAAACAAAATAAAACAGTATCTGATTTCTGGGCAGGGAAACAAATGACAGAGGATACAATTCCCTTGCCATAAGCAGAACTATGACGGGGCCACAGACCAAAATGTTCGTAGTTGGGTATCTCACTGGCCATTTAAATTTTCCTCTCTTTAGATTATATTTTGGAAATGTCATCAACGGATGGATTTTATTTTTGTAAAGAGACAACGAACTAAAAGATAATTCTAAACATAATTTTTAAAGATGATACAAGGACAGCACAACCATGAAACAGAAAAAAACAAACACCAGCACTCAGAATGTTTCTTGAGTTTGCATTTTCCTTTCTGACACTGGCTGCGAAGGGCCACAGCTAGGAGTCAACAGGAACCCGTGCCCACAGGCGCTCTTTAGGGGATAAACTTTTTGTTGTTGTTCTTTGGTGATTTTTTTTTCATTTAAACGTTTATATTGGCCCCAAATCTCCTTCCACCCACATTTTTTCTTCTCACTCTCTTGGGTGCTAGCTCCGAGGTACTCGGAACAAGGGGTGTTTAATGCGTTGAGGCAGATGCCGCGAGAGATGTTGCCAAGGGGCTGCTGAGCAGACGGAGCCCGGGAAATAAATTCGTAAATAGAGTCTGGGCAGAGACCATTAAAAGTGTTGTCCTAGTGTCTCTTTATGGGGCAGAACGCTGTCATGCTCAGGCTGCTGCGGGTCAGCTGGCCCCTTGTGCTGGGTTGAGGTCCCCGTTGCTGCATAAACTAGCTTGTTTTTCCCACTTTCGGCGACGAGCCTTAAAACAGACAGAAAAGCCCTTCTCATGCCTGCGACTACCGTGACTTGGGGCTGGCAAGCAGGGCCCAGGGCGCTCACCAAACCTGGTTTGCTTTGTCTGTCAGAGAGACACGGTTCAGGTTAATGGCGTCTGCAGATGCAAGCACAGGCTGGAAATGGAACATTCCAGAGGAAGCAAAGGAGGTGGAGAGGCCACTACACTCACTGCTTGAGTTTAGCTAATGTGTCTGGCCTTCAAAAAGACAGTATGGGCTTTCTGGCCTCTGAGCCAGAGATCAAAATGCCACAATGAGGTACAAAGGTGTTAATCTGAATACTAACTGTAATGGTAAAAACCACTGGAAAAGAAAAACAAATAGTTCTCATTGTGTGTGTGTGTGTGTGTGTGTGTGTGTGTGTGTGTATACATACACATATATATGTATATATATATATGTGTATGTATAATCAACATGAAGCCTTCAAAAATCAAGTTTATGCTATACTTATGGGCAAGGGCTTATTTTCAAGATAGTTTAAAGGAAGAATACGCCTACAAAAAATAAATAAGCCACAGGTAAGGATAGACTGCAGACCTGGACCAATGCTAGGTAGAAGGCATTAGGCCAGTTCCCCATTGCCCATTTGTATGCCCACTCCCCTGGAGAAGGGCAGCGCATGAGAATAGAAATTTCTGTGTTTTCTTCACTGATGTATCCCCAGTGCCTGACACTCAATAAATATGCATCAAATGGAAAAACACAAATCACATGTATGGAGAATGTTCATGACATGAGAAATATTTTTGAAATTATATTAAGAAAAAAGTAAGAAAGAAAAGGTAAGTATGTGCATGGGGGAAAATGCTAGAAGGAATTACATGAAAAGTGTTGACTACGACTAGCTGAGTGCTAAAGTTATGGGTGACCTTTCCTTACAATTTTCTGTATGTGTTTAAGCAAAGTAATTTACCAATTACAATGACTTGAACAAAGACAACAATGATAAAGATGGAATAAAAACGTAGCGTGCAGCATGGTTCAGAAAACTGTTAATCCTCTCTAGATGGTCCTGTGGCCTGTGGGGAAGCAGTCAGCCTGGGCCTGCCAGAGTTAACCCTGAGCCAGGGTCAGCAGGGAGTTGGGGGGGTCTATGCTCAGACCTGGTGGGAACTGGGAGCCTCTGGCCCCTTGAACTTGACTTCCAAAGACCAGGTAAGAATGTGGGTATTAGAATACCCTAGAAAAAGACAGATTAGAGTCCTAACTTCTAGTACTCCAGAATATGACCTTATTTGGAAATAGGGTCTTTACAGAGGTAATAGAGTTAAAATGAGATCATTAGGGTAGACCCTAATCCAGTATGACCAGAGTCCTTATAAAAAGGGGAAACGTGAACACACAAACACGCATACAGAAAAGGACAGGTGAGGGTGAAGGCAGAGATCAAAGTGATGCTTCTACAAACAGAGCAAAGCCAAAGATTGCCAGGAACCACCAGAAGCTAGGGGAAAGGCTTGATCCCAAACTTCCAGCCTCCAGAACTGTGAGACAGTAAATCTGTTGTTTAAGCCACCCAGTCTGTGACGCTTTGTTATGGCAGTGAAAGTAAACCAAGACAGCAAAGGAAAGCCTACCATGGAGTCAAGTCACGGGGAGAACATGGCAAGTCACTTCTTTCCCTGGGACTTAGTTTATCTACATGGAAAATGGGAGACCTGGCCTACAGCAGTGGGTTTTAAACATGGTTTTAACCTTGGGAATAAAATCTTACAAAGAGGTACAAACATAAAAGGTAAAAAGAAACCCTGAGCAGTTAGAAGCCTGCTCTGGACCATACCCCCTCCCTGCAGAGCAGCCTTTGAAAACAATTCCAGATCACCTGTAAAATCTTGGTCAATACCCTATTGTAAGAACCTCCAAACTCGAAACCCACCAACTAGGATCACTGAGCATCTCACATGCACCCAAGCCTGCTCTGGACACCGGGAACCCAACCCCTTTGCCTTCAAGAGGCTGTTGGTCTTGATGGAGAGGTGAGGCTAATACCCGGAAAACCGGGCAGATAAGCCAGGCTGCCCTGTCCCTCCTGAGAGCTACAGCTGCAAACAGGTCACCTGATGTTCTAAATCCACCACATCTAAATTTATCTTGCCCTCCAAGGACGAGCAGATGCTGTGCCTTATCAGAGCATGGTAAGTGGCAGAATGACAGACGTGACGCGCCCTTATCGCCCCAAGGACGGGAATGACGTCCGCAGAAAGACTTGGTCTCCCTGACGATGAAATCAAGAGCTCACGTGCCAGGAGGACGGACGGGGACTGGGTCACGCAGGCCCTCAGGTGGGGTGGGACCTGTCCCAGGAGCCCAGATTCCTTTCCAGACCCTTAAGTGTGCCTCGGGATGCTGGGGCGGGGAGGGGGAGCCAATGGCCCCTGAGGAAGGGTGCACAGAAGGGGAGGCTGTTCGCAGTAAGACCAGTCCCTGTTGCATCCCTGGGGGAGGACCCAAGGCGTCCCATTCCACACAGGAAGAGGAAGAAGGAGAACACTCAGTGAGCACCAACAGTGTGCGGGCAGACCACCGGGAGCTGGATTAAGGGGCCACTGCTGGTCAGAAAGCAGAGCTGAGCAGCCCAGTCTCTAGGGATAGTGTCCAGGGTCAGACTGGGCTGATGGGGGCCTGGGCTTCCCTCACCAGACAGAGGCCCTACAACCCCACCTGCTGAAGGCTACAGGATGGTTCCTGCCTGCCAGCATCCAAGCAGAATGGAGCAGGCGCCCCTCAGCCACGGTCCTGCAGATCAAAGGGGATGAGGCTCTGACCATCCTCTCGGAGCCCACAGACTCATTAGGGGACACAAAGTCAACAAGGAAAGACGATTCTGCCCTGCCGTGGAATCAGGTGGGGGATTCAGTCTTTACTCACTCAACTTTGGTTGTTTGTTTTTTGAGACAGAGAAAGAGAGAGAGAGCATGAGCGGGAGAGGGGCAGAAAGAGAGGGAGAGAGAGAATCCCAAGCAGGCTCTGCACTGTCAGCGCAGAGTCCGATGCGGGGCTCGATCCCACAAACCATGAGATCATGACTTGAGCCGCAATCAAGAATTGGATGCTTAACCGACTGAGCCACCCAGGAGCCCCTCATTCAACTTTTAAGTACCCAAATAACATGCCAATGCATTCTCCTTTTTTAAAAAAGTCACCTTATAGATAAAGCTGATGTCCCCTCTGACTTCCATGCCTCCCCTGGGGCAACCACTGTTAGGACTATGGAGTGCCACCTTTCAGAACATCCACACGTCCTTTCAGAGATCTACCAGGCTAGGGGTCAGGGCAGAGTGTGTGACACTATGGGCTTCCCAAGGTGTGCGGTGGGGCAAAGGGAAGGAAAGAAGGCTGAGGACTGCAGGAATCAGGGTGAACCTCCAGGAGAAGGGGTCTGGAGGTGGGGGCTCAAGGAAAGGTAGGATTCACCGATGACCCCAAGGCAGGTGTCCCTGGGGACTGGACCCATGTGACGTCAGCACAAAAAGAGCCCCATTCGTCACTTGTAGCCAATTCAGCCTCTCTAAAGCCCTCCCAAAGGGTCCTCGCCTTTGCCCTCCCACCACTAGCACCATGACGATGAGGATGAGGATGACAAGGACAATGACAATGAAGGCATGTGCCGGGCACTCTGCTGGCCCTAATAACAGTTCTCCTGCTGTGGCATCAGTGTTTCGATTTTACAGGCAGTGACACTGCAGCCCAGAGAAATTAAGCAAGTTGCTTAACGTCACATGGCTGGGGGCACCATTGACCATAGTGCCAATGCTGGAGGTCCCTCCACAGGACTGCACAGCTTCTGTAGCCAGTGCTACAGCTCTTGGGCCTCAACAATGCCTGGCACACATCAGGGGCTCCACAAATAGTTGTAGGCTGACTTCTTGTGTAAAGAGCATGAGCATTGTTGGGTGAATAAACGAGCAGTCCAAGGCAATTTTCACGCTATTACAGTGTTTGGGGTTGTTTTGTTTTGTTTTTTAAGTTAAGAATCTATATTTTCTTCTAGGCATCCCCAATAATCTAGAGCTTCTGCTCCTGGAGAGTTAAGGCTTTGGCAAGAAGCTCTCCCACAAGGCAAACGAAATGTCCCCCATCCATCTGTGAGTGCACAGGGCATCACGGCAGTTACTTTCTGTGAATGGCCTCCTCGTGAACGTCAGTCCCGCCAGGGGGTGGGGAGGGGGACTTGATTTATTATATGGCTTTTGGACAGTTCCTCCAGAAATACTGCCAAACAGAGGAATAATCAACTCTTTCACTCAAGCCCCTCATACTTTTTTTTTTTTAATGAAAGAATAAAGTACGCAATGAGCCTGAACTAAATAAATAAAAATGCCACACTTTTGCCCAACAGAACTTTCTGCGTCACTGAGGAATATTTACAGACCTCAACAATCTTTTATCTTCATGATGACGTCCAACCTTCTCAGTTTTGGGCATTCTGAGAACGTCTTTGATTTGGGTTCTCTAATTGTCTTATGGGAACAATTAGTTTATTAACTAATAATGTCATTATTCGATGGTGCTTTGAACAGACATTAGAGAACCGCTTCCCTCCCTTGTGGTCTGCCCACCCTCCACCAGGGCTGTCTGAAATCAGTTACTCACGTCTGGGCTCACACTGGAAACAGATACGTGTGGCAAGGAATCTCTGTCTTAATACTCATTGCTGACAATCACAGGTCTGGTTTCAGGCTGGGTAGGGAGGCAATGTCCATTCAGCCACTTTATCCATCCGCCCACCCACCCATCCATCCATTCACTGTGCCAGCCATGGAGACCTCCATGATAGAAATGACATGGTCCATACCTTCAGAGATCTCACGCAAAGAGATGCCCTGGGAGGCTCAGAGTGAGGCCACGTCCTCCAGGAATGTTCCTCATGGGTGGAGACCTCAGTATTGTTCTCTAGCTCAGCAGCCGGTATCTCCATCATGCAACTCTCTTGATTTGTTTTCACCTCCTTATTTCCCAGTCTCCTGGGCAAAGCTGTGAATGAGTTCCAAGATGGCAAGAACCAGGTCTACCTCCCCAGTGGGTGGTGCATAATAAGTGCTCAACAGGGTGCCTGGGTGCCTCAGTGGGGTAAGCACCCGCCTCTTGATTTTCAGCTCAAGTCATGATCTCATGGTTTGTGGGATCAAGTCCCGCATCTGGCTCCATGCAGACAGCATGGAGTCTGCTTGGGATTCTCCCTCTCTCCCTCTCTCTCTGCCCCTCCCCCCTCTCAAAATAAACAAACACTTAAAAAATAATAAGTTGCTCAATAAGTACTTTTTGAATAAGCAAATGAACACACAATCCATTCTTATGAAATAAAATAAAGACAGAAAAAGACCAACTCTGCTTTGAATACTGGCTGTGGCCTGATGCCCAAGATGTTTATGAGTCAATCTGATGTTGGGGAGTAGAAAGCTGTAGCTCAGGGCCTGGGGCCCGGACCCTCCTGGGAAGGTCACTTCTACTCTTGGAGCCTGTATACTTAGGTCCGAAATGTGTGGTGGAGAAGATACTTTCAGTTCCTTGAGTCAGGCACTCTATGAAAACCTCACATCCCTGGGAGAATTGGTCAAACTGCAGCCTCAAGGAATAGGGGCCTGGCTGGACTCCCCCATCTAGCAGATGTGAGACCATGGCGCCGTCTTGTAAGTGTATGAAGCTTCTTCATGCACACAGCAAGGGTTGGGGAAAGGGTGCCATAGACTAGATGCTTCCCAAGTCCAAGCTTCTGGTACTTTAAGTGGAGGACACTGGCTAAGATGAAATTTGGGTACAGCAAGCACAGGTCACATGATTTTTAAAAGAGCCCCAACTTCCAACACTGCACACCTCACTCACTCCTTGATTCACCCAATATTTGGTGAGGCCCTACTATGTGCCAGGCACTGTTCTAGTGGTGAACCAGACAAGACACAGTCACTACTGTTGTGGAACATCCAGTCCAGTTGGGGAGACAGAGAATACACAAATCAACAACTGAACAAAAGATGATTTCAGATACAGTTATGGGCAAAGAACATTAAGAAATTGTGAGGGGTGCCTGGGTGGCTCAGTGGGTTAGGCATCCGACTTTGGCTCAGGTCATGATCTCATGGTTTGTGAGTTCTAGCCCCTCATTGGGCTGTCTGCTGTCAGCACAGAGCCCACTTTGGATTCTTTGTCCTCACTCTCTCTGGCCCTCCCCTACTCTCTCTCTCTCTCTCAATAAACAAACAAACAAACAAACGTAAACATAAAAAATTTTTTTGCACCATGTGAGAGGCAGCAAGTAGAGGGAGAAGCTGGTTGGGAAGGCTTCTATCTGAGCTGAGACCTAACAACTACCTGGCAAAACGTAGGAAGAACATTCCAGGTGGAGGGAACGGCAGGTGCAAAGGCTCCAGGCTGGAAACATACCTGGCGTAATTGGAGAACAGAAAGGTAACCTGTGCGGCTCGTGAATGGGGCAGGAGGGGGTGACCCGAGACGAGGGTGAGGGTCTGCCCATGCAGGGCAGGCTGGGAAGGGCATTGCCAAGAGGTCCGTGGGTAAGATTGAGAGGGTTCGTGGACTTGGAGAGAGAAAAATGTCATCTCTCTTTTCACCAGCCTTTACCTGAAAATGAGCACTTCCTTCCGTCACGTATGCCAACAACAACCGACAGTGACGTTAGTGGTGCCAAGCATTCGTCAACAAGATACTGCAGATGCATTCATAACACCACTGTGGCAGGCATCTGGAAACATCACTTCCGCTCATCACAAACCCAGAGTTACAGCTGTTAGACCAGCCAGTTGGACACTACTATCTAAAGTGTTAACAAAGGAGCACACATATTTCAACATCATCAATTTTTAAAGTATCTCATAACTGAATCTGAAAAGAACCGGTTTCCTTTGTAACCCTACGTATTTTGTTTTATATAAGGAAAAGCATTATTCTGAGAAGGGGTCCCTAGGCTTCACCCAACGGCTAAAGTGCTCACAAGGAGTTCGATTTCTACTCCAGGAGGGACGGAGAACTGCTGACGTGCTTTCCACAGGTTTCATGGGCTGCAGCCTCCGGGTTGCAAAGTCACCCTGGCTGTGGGAGAAGACTGTGCCCGTACAGGGTGGTGCCAAGGGCAAGGGAGGGCATGGCCTACTCCGACCTCTGTCCTGGGCAATCTGGAGGGGGCAGCGCCCCTGGGGCCTCGGGGGCTCTTCCCAAGCCTCTCCCACCCACCCACCACACCACCTCATGCTGCCCTCTTGATCCAGAGGAGCCCTGTCACTTGGCCCAAAGCCCACCCCAGGGCATCCTCCCAAAGAGCTTCAGAAAGTGAGCACGCGTATCCACAAGAAAAATAAATGCGGCCTTTGCCACTGTTCGGTTTGAATATTGGTCCAGAACAGAAACGAGATTTGTACTTTAGAAAGCCTTCCAGCAGGACCCCAGCAGAGGCTGGGCGAACACCAGGCTGATGGACGGTGAACGCTCGGGAAGGCCCGAGCACAGGGACCCGCTGCCCCGAGCGGCAGCTTTATGGCGGCCTTCCTGTTTTCCCCGGGCCTCTCTTCACACTGCTCTCTCACACACTGAGTCTTTTCAATGCCCTCCAGGAGAACAGAAGAATCCATTTGCACACGCCAGCACGCACGTTTCTCTCACCCTCCCCAGGGGGTGGACCCTGCCAGGAGGCCTGTTTATGGACATACAGGGGCAGATGGGGAGGGGGCCCGCGGGTGGGGTCCTCAGAAAATCTGAGAGCTGAATCCCATGCTCCCAGATCCCCCAGACCAGAGGTGAGACTGAGGTCTGGCCAACTGGAAGGTGAGGGACATTTGTGGTGTTTCTGGGGTGGTGCTAGGAAGCTCATGGGGGGCAGGGATGCAGTGTGGGGTATGGGGGAGGGGGCTGGGAAGGGCAGGACTGGCTCACCTCGAAGGATCAGAACAGCATCCGAGAGGAGTGGAGAGGAGGCGTGCACCGGGTCTTTGGAACCAGATTTAGTGAGTGGAAAAGGAAACTGAGGCACCCACGTTGCTGATGAGGACCAGCAGAAGAGAGACAGCTCTAGCAGCCAGCTAAACCAACCGCTGCCCGTTCAGCTCAGAGCCCCTTTCCCAGGCCTCTGACTAGAAAAGAACACGCTGGGGTTTCTTTGGAGGGGGAGGGGGTTGATCTTTTTTGTCTACACCCATTGGCATTTCTGGGCTGTGAGTGTCTCCCGCACCCGGTGCCTGGGAATAAGGAAGGCAGAAAAGAGAACCCAGGAGCTCACTGTCAGGTCATTCTTCACATTCCCGGGCCCCCAGCCAGTCTGCCTTCTTGTCTCCACTTTTCAGAATTTTCCTATATTTGTTTCATACGTAATGTCCAGAGCTTTGGCCTGTCCTTGGTGGGAGGGCCAGGGACAATACATCTCTTCTATCGTGTCTGGAACCAGAAGTCCTGTATTTCATACTTATATGTTTTATATTTTTAAGCAACACATGACTCAAATATAGAGAATACTCAGGTTTCTTTAACCTGCATAGCAGGAATGCCCTTTACACGGCTTTCAATGCTCTTCCATTTATTGGAAACACTGTGTAAGTTGATTGTTATGCCCCTTCATCCTTTCCTTTGCTCATTCAGCCACCCAGCTGTCTGCTGTGAGCCTCCAGGCACCAGGTACACAGTAGAGAATTTAAAAGATCCTTCCCAAAGAGCCTTTCCCACTTGGGGTGAGCAGACAGCAAACCACAGCTGAGGCAGGGTACCCCCACAGAAGAGAACAGTGCGCTCTGAAAGACCCTGGCCAGTGGGGTAATTTAAATTCTCTGAGGAAGACATGAACAGACACTTTTCCGAAGAAGACATCCAGATGGCCAACCGACACGTTCAACATCACTCCTCATCAGGGAAATGTTGAACAAAAGACGTTCAACATCACTCCTCATCAGGGAAATACAAATCAAAACCACAATGAGATACCACCTCACACTTTAGAGTGGCTAAAATGAACAACTCAGGAAACAACAGATATTGGTGAGGATGTGGAGAAACGGGAACCCTCTTGTCCTGTTGGTGGGAATGCAAACTGGTGCAGCCGCTCTGGAAAACAGTGTGGAGGGTCCTCAAAAAATTAAAAATAAAACTACCATATGACCCAGCAATAGCACTACTAGGAATTTATCCAAGGGATACAGGAGTGCTGATTCGAAGGGGCCCATGCTTCCAAGTGTTTATACCAGCACTTTCAACGATAGCCAAAGTATGGAAAGAGCCCAAATGTCCATCAGCTGATGAATGGATAAAGAAGATATGGTATATATATACAATGGAATACTACTCAGTGATGAAAAAGAATGAACTCTTGCCATTTGCAACAACATAGATGGAACTGGAGGGTATTATGCTGAGTGAAATAAGTCAGAAAAAGACAGATATCATATGTTTTCACTCATAGGTGGAATTTGAGAAACTTAACAGAAGACCATAGGGGAAGGGAAGGAAAAATAAATGGCAAACAGAGAGGGAGGCAAACCATGAGAGACTCTTAAATACAGAGAACAAACTGAGGGTTGATGGGGGCAGGGGATTGGGGGGGCGGGGAAAATGGGAGATGGGCATTGAGGAGGGCACTTGTTAGGATGAGCCCTGGGTGGTGTATGTAAGTGATGAATCACGGGAATCTACTCCTGAAGCCAAGACTACCCTGTATACACTGTATGTTAGCTAACTTGACAATAAATTATTTTTTAATAAATAAATAAATAAATAAATAAATAAATAAATTCTCTGAGGAAGTGGTCTTGGGGCCTGACTGTGCCCCACAGGGCATTCCTGGTACCACCACCTGTGGGCAGTCCTCCCAAAAGCAGAGAAGCAAATGGCTTCCCAAGAACAAGCTTTGCAGGTAAGGCCCCTCCCAAATAAGCCTGGCTCTCACACAATGACCCCGCCTCTCTGCACAGCTCTCCACTTTGAGGGCAGGGGTTCTTACCTCCTATTCAAGCTCTCTCCTCTAAATCAACACCCCAGAAAGGTCTCTTGCATCAGTCCTTTGGCTGTAAGCATGAGTGGGAGCCCCTCCTTGGGCCCACTGAGGAAAACTGGGCTCAGCACCCAGGAAAGACATTCTGGTCTCCGGTGAACTTGCTCACCCTGGACAGGAGAGGGCTTGTCTCCCCAAGGGGGTATGACAACCATGGCAACTGAGGTCTCCACCCCTAGCCCTATTCTCTCCAAGCATAAATTAGCAGTGAAGAACAAAATGGCCCCATGAAATAATTGGCCAACTCCAGATAAGCTCTTCCTGTCTTCTCTCTGAAAGCCACTTGGAGTTTAACTGGCAAAACTCTCCCAGCCCCAGGAGATGTGCCCATCTTCTCTCCCACCCTGCCCCATGTGCCCCAAAGGGTGAACATCAAGGGTGAATGTGGCACCCCCAGCACAGGAAGGACCTAGCAGAGTGATGGCTGCTGGGCCTCCCAGAAAGAAAGCTGAAGTGCTAAGGGAGGTGTCCTGGGCTCCTGAGGACAGCTCCAGTGAAGCCCTTTACACATGGTCTCACTTGACTGGGTTCATGATCATTTCTTTCACCCGAGGAAACAGAGGCTCAGTAAGATTAAGTGACTCGTCAGGGGGCCAGTAGAGAGGGTGAGATTTGAACCCAAGTCTGTCTGGACCCAGAGACCCTGATCCCTTAGGCCAGCTCCACTCACCCTAAGAACACCGTGGGGGTCTGATCTGAGGTAGATCTTGAGGACACTTCCCATGCATTAGCACCCCATCTTCTTCACCTGCTCACATCTGTCTTCATCAGGTACAGGTGGCTTACTTTCATTTCATAAACACTAATTAAGCGAGCTCCTCCCTCCATGGTGGGCATGCAGGGCACACAGAACAAGCAGTTGTCATCTGCTGCGACAGCAAGGCAGAAGAATCTGGAGGGTGGGCTAAGCGGCCAGGACTGAGCAGCCCTGGGAGGGCCATGTAAGTCCCGCCTAGCCTGGGGAACTGGTGGAGACCAGGCCACATAGAAAAGCCATTCGGAAAAGCTAAGTGGTTTTGAGTGGCTTCACATTTCATAGCAGGCACTGGGAAGTTCACCCACAGCCCTGGACAGAAGTCCCAAGAGCAGCAAGGCCCACAGAGTTCTGGGTGACAGGGCCATCCTCTATCCAGCATTCAATGGATCTCGGTCTAATAAACAGTGGTTAGCACATCCACAAGCGCTCCGACAGACAGGAGCAGATAAGAAGCCTTCACGCAGTAGGGGCTGGTGTACATGGGGCACACAGGGGAGAAGGGTCAGGGCCCCCACCAGTAAGGAGGAGCCCCACCATGCCCACCCCCCTCCGTGGGAGCCCTGTGTCCTCATTTGGTGAGTTTGGCTGTGCCAGCCCCTTAAGAAACAAGGTCCCTCTGCTGTTCGAGGTGCTTTGCTGTGTGGGTGCCGGATAAAGAGTTCTGGGCTGTTACCACTGAACAGGGTGGCCCCTCAGTGAGCACATCAACATCCTCAGCAAGAGGACAGGGAGCCTAGACATTCGCCTCACCCTCAATTCCCAAAGCTTTGCTTGCTGAGGGCAGAGCCCACAGTCTCCAGGAAAGAAGGGTGGAAAGCTATATGTGGGCACTCAGTGCCAGGCCTGGCCCACCTCCACCACCCTCCTACAAGCTGTGCAACTTTGGGCTGGTTGCAGAACCTCAGTTTTCCCACCCAAGAGATGGAGTTAAAAAAAAAAACAGTACTTGCAGGGCTCCTGGTTACCTTAGTTGGTTGGGTGTCCGACTCTTGATTTTGCTCAGGTCACGATCTCACGGTTCATGGGATTGAGCCCAGCGTTGGGCTCCAAGCTGACAGCACGGAGCCTGCTTGGAATTCTCTCTCCCTTTCTCTCTCTCTCTCTCCCCACTATCCCCTCTCCCAAAATAAATACATAAACTTAAAAAACAAAACAAAACAGTACTTGCCTCCAAGGGTAATTGGGAGATAATCCTGCCCAGCACACACCAAAGAGTCAATGAGCATTAGTTCCATCTTTACGTCAATTAGCAAGGATGTCAGCCTGGAGCTCCTATCTGGAATCACTTTGCTGCACTAATTGGTTCGTATTTGACTCACTGTCCAAATAGTTTGGTTGTAAGTGGGCTCCTTGCTCCCCTCCCAGCCCCTTCCCATGCCCCCTCCAGGCGGGGCAGCTCACCTATGGTCCTTCGGAGGTCTTCACACTGGCTGATGTGAGGAAACTTCAGGATTTCCTTCCACTTCTTGCTTTTCCCCTTGCGCTTTCCTCCACCCCCTGCAGAAATGGGGGGAAAAGATGTCGGGCTCATGTTAGTCTTGTGGAAGGCTCCAGAGCCTGTTTCCCATCCCGGCGAGCCTGTCCACCAGCTCCAGGGGCTGGGAGACAGCCAGGGGGCTCAACGTCAAATCAGTGGCACACCCCAAACCCCCCAGGCACACACACTCCCTCCTGGCCAGCATCAAGCCTGTGTGTTCTCCCCACACAGTTGGGCCGGGCTCCTCAAGCAGCAGGAGCAGACGAGCCCCTCCGGTCATCCGTGCCTGAACCCACACCAGTTGCCCTGTTCTTTCTCCACATCTCCCCCTGCTCTTCAGGCCCCCTGGGTGTCCAGTCTCTGGCGTCAGACTAGACCCCAACCTTCCCACAGCAGGGGCCAGGCCGGCTGGACTTAATATTGCCTTTGGGCTTGGGAAGTCCTTGCGGAATGGATCCACAAGGGAGTGGACTGCAGCCGCCTCACTGCCTCCTTTTGTCCTCTTGTTTCCTGTGGAGAGTCCCGTTCCCCAACTGGAGGCCAGATGTTGGGAACAAGGACTTCAATCTCCACTTGTCTTCTTCTCCCTCCCCCACAAACCCCAGGGTCTCAGAGGATGTATACTCAAGGCTGGAAGGACTCCTGAAGGGCCCCGTCCTGCCTTGCATCCTCCTCTGCGTGCATGTGCAATGAACACACACATGCTAGGGATACGCACGTGTGATGGATGTGCACGCATGATGAGCACACGTGCAATGAATCTGCACACACAATGAACATGCACACGTAATGAACATGCAATAAACACGTGGAGCTGAGTAAGGTACACACTCAGGGCATTCCCGCCAACCACACTAGTCTTATCCAAGGGACAGTGGACAGATGTCCGAACGCTCAGGTGTACAAACAGCAAGGGGAGGCACCAACCCTGGCCTGTGTTCCTGAGCCCACCAGCATTTGAGCCCCAGACCTGGAGGCCCCTCTGTGTCTAGTGGCCAGGACCTTCCAGGGATTGAGATGCCATTACCCACCATCCACCTCCAGAGTGGCCTTAGATACCACATCACTAAAGATCATATAGCTCTTTAGGTCTCTCAGTATTTTAGGATATTGAGGGCCTCTCACCCTCCTCCATGTAGTCAACACCCCAACACCTGTGGACTTTAGAGCCCAGTTAGAGACACAGGATCTGGGGTAGGGCCTCGGCACCCTGGGCCTGCTCCTTGCTCTGGGTTGGGTGTGCAGCACCTCCAGCCTTTAACCCTTCCAGAGCGTACCTGGGCCCCCCTCTCCAACCAGCAAACCAAGGGATACAGGAGGGCTTAGCTGTTCCCACCCAGGCCCAGTGTGTGCCCCAGGGCTGGCAGGGAGCTGGTCTCAAGGAGTGGGGATCCCCAACTGTCAACCCTGCTGCCCTGGAAAGCTAAGGCCGGGTTCCCATTAGCAAGTGGGTTGGCTTCTGAGGCTGGGACCAGGACCGCCACCCTGGGGGCTGGGAAATAGGAGAGGGAGCTGATGGTGGGGGTGTCCTTTCTCTGCTCTCTGCTTGTCCTGTCTTCTTTTCCTCTCAAGCCTCTGCAGAGGGCAAAGGCCTCAGACTCTACAGGACAGAACAAGTGTGCATTGGGCATATGCTGTGGCCAGGCACCATTTGAACATTATCTTGTGTAATCCTCAGAATGTCTTGTTGAGGAAGAGATCACTGTGAGCCACGTCACAGATGAAGAAACAAATATCCAAGGTTGAGCAACTCGCCGGCTGATGACCCATCTGACTCCACACTTGCTCTTTCCTCTAACCAGGGTCAACACACATGTGCGCACACTGCAGAGTCCTTCCCCGGGGCCCTTCCCTGGACTCTCTGCAGTCCTTACTCTAAATCTACAAGGCAGGACTATTACTGTTCCCCCCTGACAAATAAGGAAACTGAGGCATGGGGAAGAAAGAAGCAAGTGGCTTTCTTTACTGGCTTATTAATAGCAGAGCCAAGGCCCCAACTTGAGTAGACCCTGGACCCCAGGCGCTCACCCTCACCCTTCTGTCTGTAAACCTCCCTTTGGGGTACATTGAAAGCCAGGGAAATTCTCAGGGATAAAAAAAAAAAAACTTGCTGGGGTCAGACCACAGAAGTGATGCATCATCGAGTAAGAGGAGCAGGAAAGGGGATCTCTCTAGCTGGGGCCCAAGCTTGCAAGCTCTGAGAAAAGACGTCACCCCAGACACCTGCAGACTTGTTCTGCTTGACCCACACGTGGCTTGTTTGTTTGCTGTTCACTGAACCAGTTGTCAAGATTTCAAACCACGAGGAGACTTCACATGCAAATCCAGATTTCAGATTTCTCTCCATAACGAAGCATCCCACATGGCAAGAATGGGTTAGAGCTAGGGAACAGCTGCTCCCGTGGACAGGCCGTGTGGCCTGCTTGGCCTCTGTAGGGATTAAAATGTGCATCCCCTAGAAAAGGGCCGCCCTCTGGAGACATCAGCAAAGTCAGATGCTCCCGTCTCAGCCCCCACCAGGCTGGGAGGTCAAAAGGGGCCATCAGAACAAGAACTAAGTCCTTGTCCTTTCCTATTCCTGCACTATTCGCTCCCAGATCTGGCTGGAAGAAAGCACATTTGTGTGTGTACGATAAAATATACACAACATGAAATGTGCCATCTTACCCATGATTAGGTATACGGTCCAATGGCACGGATACATTCACATTGTTATGCAGCCATCACCACCATCCACCTCCAGAACTCTTTCATCACCCCAGACTGGAACTCGGGACCTATTAAACACTAGCTCCCTCCTCCCCCCAGCCCCTGGCAGACACCATTCTACTTTCTGTCTCTGTGAATTTCACTCCTCCAGTGAAATCACACAGTATGTCCACTTGTGACTGGCTCATTGCACTTAGTGTAACGTACACGAGGTTCGTTCATGTTGCGGCGTGTGTCAGATTTCATTCAGTTTTTAAGACCAAATAACATTCCATTGTGTGTAGGTACCACATTTGGTTTATCCATTCCATCCATTTTTTAAAAAATTTTTTTAACATTCATACATTTTTGAGAGACAGAGAGAGACAGAGCGTGAGTGGGGGAGGAGCAGAGAGAGGAGACACGGAATCCGAAGCACACTCCAGGCTCCGAGCTGTCAGCACAGAGCCTGACATGGGGCTCAAACCCACGAACTGTGAGATCACAACCTGAGCTGAAGTCAGACGCTTAACCGACTGAGCCACCCAGGCGCCACCATCCATTCATCTACTGATGGACACTTGGGTTGTTCCCACCACTTGGCTTTTGTGATCGGTGCTGCTATGGATATCTGAGTCCCTGCTTTTAACTCTTTTGGGTATATGTCCAGGAGTGGAATCACTGGGTCATATTGTAGTTCCACTTTTCTGCAGAACTGATGAAGTCTTCTGGACAGTACAGATCACCAGGCTCTACTGCATCAGGCTGTCTCCCAACTCTCTGTGATCAGAGATCAGGGAGATGCGACTTCTGGAAAGGCCCATCCCCCTACCCCCCGCCAGGTGATTCTCGGGTGGCCAGTGTATGGAAACCAGGAGCCTATTTTGCATGCATATACGTGTGTGTGTGTGTGTGTGTGTGTGTGCATAGTTCTTACAGATTAATTGAACCATTAGGAACATTAACCCAGACTCATTCATTCACTCAGCCAATATATGTTGAGCATCTACTAGAAGGAGCTGGGGCAAGAGACACAGGGTGTCACTATCTTGGGGCTTCCAACCTAGCAAGGAAGACAGACATCAAAGGCTTTATTTCAGTGGCTCGACGCGGGGGGACAACTTTGTCCTCTGGGGGACAACCGGCAATGTCTAGAGATATTTTTGGTCGTCACAGCTGGGGCGGGGGTGCTACTGGCATCAGGTAGGCAGAGGCCAAGAACGCGGTTGAGCAGTGTACAATGCGTGAGGCAGCCCCCCACAACGGAGCGATCTGCCCCAAAATGTCGACAGTGCTGAGGTGGAGACACATTGCTTTATTTAACAAGCATTTGGACCAGCACTCAGAAGGGCAGGGTTTGGGGGAGACATTAGTAACGGGGCAACATGTCGCTGAAGCTGGAGTTAGGAAGGGAGGGGGTACCACCCAGGGAGCTGTCCCGGGCCAAGGGGGCAGACTTTCCGGCCCATGTGGGGCTCCTTTCCTCCTAAGGAGTAGGAGCCCCCAGAACAGGGCAGGGACTGTGGTAGGCAGAATAATGCTCCCCAAAGTGTCACCTGAACATGTTAGCCTATATCACAAAGGGGAACGAATATTACAGATTGAATTAAGGATAACAGCGGGAACATTATCTCAGGTGGTCTCGGTGGACCCAGTGTAATGGTTAGAGTCCTTACATGTGGAAGAGGGGGAAGAAGAGTCAGTTTAGAGCCATGCTGTGTGAGGAAGACCAGAAAAGCCACTGCCGGCTTTGAAGACAGAAGGGGCCACGAGAAGGCAGGTGGCCTCTAGAAACCACAAAAGGCAAGAAAACAGATTCTCCCTGGGAGCCTCCAGAAAGAACGGAGCCCTGCCCACACCCTAGTTTTAACCCAGTAAGACCCATGTCAGACTTCTGACCTCCTGAAATGTAACTCATTAATTTGTGTTCTTTTAATCCATTGGGTTTGTGGTATTTGTTACAGCGGCGAAAGGAAACTAATCCAGGGATGCTCTCCACGGGGTGTCCCCCTAAATGGCCACTGGGATCCTGAACTCACCTGGCCTCCAGTTCCTTGGACACAAACCCTGCCCCTCCATAACTCAAAGAGGTCGCCACTTCCAGACAAATAGTTAGCTCTTACGTGTGCTGCTGGGTTATTAGATCACATATTTGATGACTGAAGTGTCAACACTCTATTATTTCAGTCAGACCTGACTGTCTCTCAGGACCCTGAGGTGGTGAGGCCCAACACCCTGCTGCAGAAGTTCCTTGTGTGTCCTGGCCCTGTGACCCCAGCTGCCCCAGGCCCACCTCCCTGCTTGGGAGGATGTCAGGCCTACAGGGAGCTAAGGCTACCACCTCTCCACTACTCAGGGCCCAGCCAGGCCCCAGCAGCTGGAATGGCCAGTTCCCAGGCCTGCCCATCAACCACTGCTCATCCGTTCTCCTTGACCAGTTTCAAAGCCCTTCACCATGTGGTCACAGTCTTTCCAAGCTTTATTTCTCTCCCTGCCATTGCTCTCAGGACCTTTGCGCTCACTGTTCCTTCTGGCAGTAACATCTCCTGCCTACCTACTGTATAAATGACTTCCATGCTAACGCAGGCATTCGGCTTCAAGGCTTCCTATGCACCATATGGCCATCCAGGAGGGCCTTCTCTGACCTCAGTAGCTGAAGTGGGGCCCGTTCTCTGCCTTCACCACTGCCATTAAACAGTGTTTGGGAGGCCCTGGTCAGTTGGGCAGCCTGTCTCTCTTACACACACTCATCAGCTGACAGATTCACTTATCTGTCCCAACAGATTCACTTGTTCTCCCAACACATTAAGCACATTTTCACTGACGGGTCCAACCTGTATGTGTAAAGTTAGTACCAGATTTCCAGGACCAGCCCCAGCTCTTACCAGTACCTGACATCTTCCTATTTAGTGATTTACTTGCCAATCCTTAGTCTCCCTGTTTGAAGGAAGACCATGGTGGCAGAGACCTTGGTTTCTCTGCTCTCCGTTGCTCTCTCCTTGGCCCACTGTGGATGTGCAAACAGTATTTGCCAAGCTGATGCAAGCGTTGTCCCTGTGATCTCTGCATGCATCATCCTCTCCCCCATGACCCCACAGGAGAAGTTCCTGACCCCTCCACCTGCTGAAGCCCGCTCTTTCTTCAAGCCCCAGCCAGCTGTCCCTTCCAGGGCTGCCCTTGAGAGGAAGACTCCCTGCCCCCCAACTTGCCAGGCCTACAGCCTACTCCCGGTTCGGCCCAGACCTATTCAGTGTCCCTCCGGGGGGTGGGGCACCTAACACAATGCCTGGTTAATCACAAGCTTTCATTAAGTTAGGACGACTGACTGGGTAAATGAATGTTTGCCGGAATAAATGACAATGTCCACCCCACCCTACCCCCAGCAGTCTGAGGTTAGCACTGAACTGGGTTCTGTATGTTTGGTGTTCATTAAGGTGGCATTAGCCCCATTTCACAGATGAGAAGCCAGAGGCTCAGGGAGAGAAATTAATGGGATCGGTGAATGAACTCCCAGCCATTTCCTGTCTTGAGCAGCTTTGGGTTTTATTTGCTTTACCATCTGACCCACTGCTGCTCATAGTTTATCTTTCGTGTGCCGGAAACAATCAGTGAACTGGACACAGTCCCTGCCCTCAGGGACATCCAGTTCATTCCAGGCTTCAAAGAGCAGAGACCATGGGGGTGGCCTGGCAGGCGGGGCGGGGGGGGGGGGGGGGGGGGCAGCCCCGGCCGGGAAGGGGATGGCAGCAACAGGGACCAGGGGGCCAGACAGGAAGGGGGAAGAGGCCAAGATGCTGGGGGAAATGGGCTGAAGTCTGCCAGCCCACGGTTCTGAGGAAAAGCACCAAAGAATCAGGATGGCAGGTCTTGATCCTGGAACGGGAAAGAGTTTTGCCTTTTCTCAAGGCAAAGCCTGGAGAAAGGTGGGCAATGGGAAGATGGGAGTCTTCTCTGACTCTGGACCTCACCCCCAACTGTCCCCATAGGAGGGAGGGGGCAGCTTGCAGGAAGGAAATTGCTTAGCAAAGCATTGCTGCTTTCTCTAGTCCCTAGCGTCCCCCTCTATTGCCAGCAATGGCCTCACACAGGTGTACCGGGGGGGGGGGGGGGGGGGCGGGGGGGGGGGGGGGGGGGCTAAGGGAAGTGTGATAAGGGGGTGGCAGGGCAGGAGAGAGGCAGCCAACAGAGAGGGCTGGGGGGCTCCTCTGGCAGGAGGGCAAGTCTTAGCAGGGAGTGGAGTGTGGGACTTGGGGACAAAAAGCAAAGTAATAGTGGCTCCCATGTCTTAAGCATGGGCCATGCACTCATTTCTTGTGCTCCCATGGATACCCCCAGGGAACAATAAAAGGATCACCCCAAATAAACTGCCACAAGAGAGCTGTCACTATGGGGGAAGAAACTGGCTTACTGTTATTCTTGTTGCTTGTACTGTGCCAGAGGGAGGTATTTATTTGTGCAGAGGAGAGGACTGAGAGAAGACAGCACTGAGAACGAGAGGGGGCAGAGCAAGGTGGACCCATGTCTACTCCGAGGGGGTGGGGGGGGGGAGGGTACGGGGGAGGGCTCTGGCTCTGTGGCAGCTGGATCCCAGCGATGACAGCTTCTGAGCAATGAGCAGCCTCCAGGCCCGTGGCCAGACAGGCACAGCCGAGTGGAACTGCCAGCAGAGGCTCCTCCTCCGAAGGACACTGACAAAACCAGCGGCGGCAGTGACCCCGATGGTCTGTGATCTCGTTGGCTGGACTCCTTCGGGCCCTGGAGCATCTCTTCCCATCCTTGGAAGGAAGTGGGACAGACCTCTGCAAAACAACTGGCCCTGGAATTCTCATTAACCTTATGGTATGATATATTTGATCCGGAAAGTGAAGCAACGTGACACTTCTTGTGCTCTTGGGGTCAGGGGACAATCAGCTATGACATCATCGCACTTAATTCTCACATCAAGTCCATGAGGCAGGTCCTGCTACGGAACCCCTTTTGCAAGTGAGAAAATAGTCTCAGAGAGGCAAAAACCTTGCCTTAAATCACTCAAGCGGCCGTGTCACAACCTGAGCCAGGAGCCAGGTGCCGGACTCTCGGTCTAAAGTTCTTTCTTCCCTGCTGACCAACGAGCAGTTCATCAGGGGAAGCTCCCATGCATTTGGTGGAAAAAACCTTCCTTCATGCCCTTGAATCTGAGGTTGAGTGTGGCTCTTGGACTGGCAGCATCAGCATCACTGGAGAATTTGTTAGAAATGCAGATTCTCGGGCCCCACCCTAGACCTATTGACTCAGAAACTCTGGGAGTGCACCCAGCAGCCTGTGTGTTAATGAGCCCTCCAGGTGATTCTGATGCTCAGTCAAGCTTGAGAATCACTGCCCTAAATTCAGAGAAAGTCCCTGAACATCACATGGGAAATGGGAGATGGAACCACTCTCTCTGGGAATTTCTCTCTCTAAAAAAGGATTTGAAGAGACACAGCAAAGTTGGGACAAACCACCAAAAGTGTTCCTCCCAGCCCCCATATTCAGTGATCCTGGGATCTGCCTGACAAGCACCGAGGTCCCTGCAACCTGCCTGACTTGAATCAGCTTAAGCCACTTACCAGGCCACCAGCCAGGGCGAGAGGCAAACTGTACAAGGGCCCTCCTGTTTCCAACATGCTCGGTGCTGGCCCATAAGGGTCCAGGTGGGGGAGCCAGTCTCAGGGAACCCTATTCCATGCCCCCAGGCCCTGGCCTGGCTCCTAACAAGCTGGACAGGACCCCCCACAAACCCCTCCTGTACCAACAGTAAGTACACACTTCCCCTACCACATGCCTCTACATTCTGACAGCCTCTGGACCTTGATTGTTCTACGGATCCCAGAGAGGAGTGAACCACCTCTGGAGATGGGCTTGCCGGGTCCACAGAGGACCTGACGTGTTTCAAGGGCTCTGAGGAGGGAGAATATTTTCCCACAGAGTATGTTCCTCTAGGAAAGACTTGTCAACTCAAATCGAAAAACAGTATTGGTGAATACAGTTCCAGCCAAGGTTAGCAGGAAGAGAGACTCATTTGAGTTGACCTGCAAAGGGGATTGTTACCAGGATCATGGGGGCTTCTAAGAATCCAAGGAAAGGCAGCCAAGAGCAGCTGGGTTTTGGGAATAAGAAGGCCATGGAGACATGGAGAAGCTGGGGCTGGGGTGTCTGCCCCTCACTCCACCAGCTGCCCCTCTGCAGACCATACCAGGCTCACTCATCCCCTTGCACAGGCCCAGCTGGCCACTGGTGTACAATGAAGAATTTGGCCTTTGTCTCTGGTTCCTGGATGGTGACCTCTAAGTCCTTGGAATTTTCCAAGTGACAGAATGGCATTTTTATTCATGCGGGGCCCCCAAAACCATACCAGAGTCTATGCTAACAAGATGGCTCAAGGTAGGGCTGACCATGCCAGAATAACCAACCATATGATCGGGTAGGTTCTGAGCCTGGTGATACTATCCAGGGAGAGATGAGCAACTGGAGATTGGGCTCAACCCCATGGCCAACGATTCCATCACTGCCGCCTAAGTAATGAAACCTCCGGTAAAAGCTCTAGGCACCAGGCTCAGGTGAATCTGCCGGCTGCTGCCGGGAAGGTGATGTGTCTCCTGCAGACCTTGCCCTATGCATCTCTCATGTTTGCTGGTTTGGATGTGTCCTTTTGCTCTAACAACATTGTAAGTAAAGTGATCTGAGGTCTGTGAGTCATTCTAGTGAATTATCAGCCTGAGGGGGTGAGAGAATCCCTGAATTTGCAGCCTGCCGGTCAGAAGTGAGTGCAGCCCGGGACCCCCAAACTTGCTGCTGGGGTCTGAAGGGAGGTCAGTCTCTGGGACTGTGCCCTTCATCTGTGCAGTCTGTGCTAAAACTCTGGGGTAGTTAGTATCAGAAATGTATTGTAGCTGTCTGGGAATGCAAGCTGGTGCACCCACTCTGGAAAACAGCATGGAGGTTCCTCAAAAAACTAAAAATAGAACTACCCTATGACCCAGCAATGGCACTACTAGGCATTTATCCAAGGGATACAGGTGTGCTGTTTCGAAGGGACACATGCACCTCCATGTTTATAGCAGCACTATCGACAATAGCCAAAGGATGGAAAGAGCCCAAATGTCCATCGGTGGATGAATGGATAAAGAAGATGTGGTATGTATATACAATGGAGTATTACTCGGCGATCAAAAAGAATGAAACCTTGCCATTTGCAACTACGTGGTTGGAACTGAAGGGTATTCTGCTAAGTGAAATTAGTCAGAGAAAGACAAAATCATATGACTTCACTCATATGAGGACTTTAAAAGACAAAACAGATGAACATAAGGGAAGGGAAACAAAAATAATATAAAAACAGGGAGGGGGACAAAACAGAAGAGACTCATAAATATGGAGAACAAACTGAGGGTTAATGGAGGGGTTGTGGGAGGGGGGATGGGCTAAATGGGGAAGGGGCTTAAGGAATCTACTCCTGAAATCATTGTTGCACTATATGCTAACTAATTTGGATGTAAATTTTAAAAATTCAAATTCAAATTCAAATTCAAAAAAAAAAAAAAAAGAAATGTATTGTAGCTGTCAAGGACCCCAAGTCCTTAGGTCCCCCTGGCCTGGCTCACCACCTGCCTCCCAGAACCCTGATTCTTTTAATGTTTATTTATTTTTGAGAGAGAGAGAAACAGAGCATGAGCGGGATAGGGGCAGAGAGAGAGGGAGACACAGAATCTGAAGCAGGCTCCAGGCTTTGAGCTGTAAGCACAGAGCCTGATGCGGGGCTTGAACTCGCCAGCTGTGAGATCAGGCCATGAGATCATGACCTGAGCCGAAGTCAGACGCTTAGCCGACCGAGCCACTCAGGTGTCCCCAGAACCCTGATTCTAAAGTCCCGGCCACAGGTCATGGGCCAGCCTAGACTCTGCACAATCCAATCAGTTCTGGCCCTTGCGGAAGGGAGGCCCCGGGGCAAGAAGGCAGGCTGGCCAAGCAGCAGGCCTCCCTGGGGCTCGGGCTCGAACGTTCGGAACAGAAGCCCCCACGGCAGCAGTGCCAGACATCACCAAAGGTGGGCTGGGCAAGACCACAGAAGCAACCATCCTCACTTCTAGAACATTTGGGTGCTGCCGGTTGAAGGCACGGGCCGTGGCGGGAAGGGGTGCAGGCTTCAGGAGCCCCCGGATTCCCACTGGGGCCCCTCCTTCCTCCTGCTGCCACAAGGTCTTCCCTCCAGCGGATGGCCTGTGGGCTGCTGGGGGCCACAAGGCTCAGAAAAAGTCAGCATTATGGTAACGCAAGGGACTAAACCTGTTAGAAATCTGAATTATGTGGTAAAGCAGGTCTTTACAACACTTAGGGGGTGCGGGGAGCATGAAAAGTGGAGGAGCCTCTCTCGACGCACTTTGATCGAGGTCTGGGAAGTTCTCGAGTATCCTGGTGACTGTACGTGGGAAGGATCTCTCTCTGTGTTCCCAGCACAAGAGGCCGATGACTCACCCACTCTTGGCCAGTCAAGTGGAAGGTAGTGTTACAATTTCGCCTGTGACGTCTGTGGGGCTAAAGAATCTGTTCAAGTCCTTTCTACCCAGGTGAGCTTTCAAGACTCGGTTTCCAAAGCACTGCCAGCAGGACTGGCTTTCCAGAAAATGCCGCCACGGGGAGGCTGGGAGTGTTCTCAGAGGCCACGGGCAAAGCGGAGGAGGCCGGTTTTTCTGATAAGGTAGGTTACCCCTGCGTCTGCTGCCTCCTACCCTTGCCCTCCCAGCACTGATATTTCTGTCCCATCCAGCCGGGCTCGGCCGCCTTTGCCACCACCAGAGCGGCCCCCCGGCTGAAGCTGATGAGGCGGGTGTGCAGCATCTCACTGGTTCAAAGTCTCTTTTCATCCAGCCCTGAACAAGGCAACTTCCAATTATAGGACCCAGCTGGGCCCCGCAGCACTTGCGTGGTCTCTGCCTCAGGGCGCCCTCCTCTGTGAAGTTTCTAGATGCCTCCTGCCCTCAGTTCCTCCACTACCACACTGTCCCAGAGTGCTGGAGCTGGGAGGTCAGGATCTGGTGGTGCCGGGGACAGGGTGGGTGGAGATGCCCCGATAACTACCCGCTGATTGGAATGTTTGGAGGAAAATGTAACCTGGGGCCACCAAAGGCATCTCTGGCCCAGAATCTCCTGAGATGAGACTGTGCCGTTCATGCTGGACACAGTCCACGGCCCCTCAGGAAGCATCACAGAGCCTAGGGTCTTCGAGGGTGTTCTGCACCTTCCTAGCTGGCATAGGACCCCCAGGGGTGGGCCAGAGGGGGAAGCAGTGGGGGGGCACTGAGCCTCTCCCCGCCCAAGTCCGCTTGCTTTCCACGGCCCGACACAACCAGCAGCGTCACCTCCCAGCAGACACTGACCCTTCTTATCACTCCAGAGACCTAAGGGATAGGCCCAGAAGGCAGGCTTGAGCCCAGGCTCCGTTCAAAAGGTTGCCAGTCTGGTGCAGGTGCAGCCAGCCCAAGGAGCCACCTGCCCAGAGTCAGCGAAGAGAGAAGGCAGAGAGACTGAAGGCCTTTCCAGGCCCCATTAACCCGCCTGGGAGCTGAGCTCAGCTGCTTAGCTGGGGGCTCCCTTTGTTCAGGGGACTCCCCGCCCCCACCAGGAAGGCGGGCAAAAACCACGGTAGGCAGTCGCACACCCCAGGCCCGGAGGACGTGGGGAGGCAAACACCCACAGTTATCCGACCCCAGAACGTCTCCCCGAGCCGCAGCTGCAGCCGCGAGAACCTGAAACGTCCAGCATGCCCTTGAACGGAAGTGCAGTGTGGAAGTGGCATGAAACACGGAGGGTGGCACAAGCCACGTGGGGCCTGTGGCCTGTGGGCAGGTCCCAGCACCTCCGGGCCCCCCTCACGGCCTCACCACAGTGGGGTTTCCAGAGAAGAAAAACCTCAGCCACCACCAGAAGGATCCCACAACCTCAAATTAGGAAAACCCAAACCAACACCAGGCCTGGTAAACGGTAGCCATGGGGACAGGGAGACGTGGCCCCTCTCCAGCACACTGAGCCTGCGAGAAAGGAGGCCGCTGGTGTGGCTTTGGCAGGGTGGGGAGGCAAGGTAGGAAAGCTTGCTGCTGAGGGCGGGGCTGAGACTGGGCCACCTCGACCAAAGGCCCCTGAGTGACAGCTGGGCTGTGGACCAGGGACTCGCATGCGCACTGCCTCGAGGCTTCCTCACTGTGATGTGATACGTGGGTACTTATCTGTCACCTGCACTGTCACCCGAGCCATGCCACACAGCGGCTGCGTGGTCTCGCTAAGTCACTCGGTGTTTTCTCCGGCAGAGGATGAGGCTGCTATGCAACTGTTTGGCTGGGTTAAGAATTAGAGCTAAGTGTGCAAAGTTCTCAGCATACAGTAGGGGCTCACTAAATGCAGCCGTGATCACCACCACCACCGTCGCCACGCCCCCCAGCATCCTCCTCACCACCATCCCCACGACCATCGCCCGCCACCATCCTCACCTCCACCAACATCAACATCACCACCATCCCCACTAAGCCATCGCCACCACCACCATCACTAACAAGAACGCCCTCCTCCCCCCTCACATGGCCGCTGCCACCACCAGCATCCTCACCACCACCCAGTTGCCCACCACTGCCACCATCAACACGCTAGCCACACGACTTGTGTAGATAAGAGAACGGAGAACACGGAGTTGGCCAGGGACAGACAGCAGGTCTCCAGCCCAGGTCTTTCTTCTGACTCCAGGTGCAGCCATCTGTCCATCCTACCACTCCTCCCCCCAACACACACACACACACACACACACACACACACACACACACACACACA
>NC_064818.1:73216018-73254885 GCF_023721935.1 Panthera uncia | reverse complement strand
ACACACACACACACACACACACACACACACACACACACACACACACACCTTCCCCATCAGCAGGATGTCAGCATCTATCCCATGTTTGTCAGAGGGTACCACAGGGAAATCATGCCTCTGTGATATGGACCCATTTCCTCTCTGACCTCACCTGCCCCGACTCCCTCCCTCACACCACACTCTCCTCAAAATCCTCAGATGCCCTGGGTACCTTCCCACCTGAGGACCTCTGCTCTAGCTCAGGAGTCAGCAAACATCTTCTGTAAGGGCCACATGGAGTCTCTGGGTCACAGACAATCTGTAAACAAACGGGCTGTGTTCCAATACAACTTTATTCCAAAAGCAGACAGCAGACTGGATTTGGCCCCAGGGTCTTAGTTTGCCTGAATTTCTCTGTTCTTGCTGTTCCCTTTGCCTGGAACCCTTTTACTTTTTCATTTGTGTTACACGCATAACCTTGTAGCATTCTGTGTGGCTCCTTTATTCTGTCCATTGTTTGTCACCTATCTCTGCCCCTCCTTCCACTGGAATGTAGGCTTCATGAGGGCAGGAATCTTGTTTTATTCTCTGCTATTTCCCAAGCACCCAGAACAGTGCTCGACACATAGTAAAGGCTCAATAAATCATTTATGAGTAAGTAGATGGATAGACAGAGAGGCAGGGCCAGAAGAGAAGAGATGGTTTCCAAATGGACTTCAAAACAAACAAACAAACAAACAAACAAACAAACAAAAAACCATACCACACACCATAGCCTTTTCTGAGCTTGTGTTTTCCTCCCTCAAAATGGGAATCCAGCTGCCTTCCCTGGGAGGGGGCAGGGTGCAGACAGCCTCTCCTGCCCTTCCCCTCAGTTACGTCAGCTCTCCCAACCCTGAACTTAGAGCCCCTTCTCCATGCGCAGCGCAGAAAGGCAGGGTGGGGGCTCTCATCAAATGGGCAGCGTGGGACTTCTGATGCCTCTGTCTGTGGCCTGAGTGGCCCCAGGCCACCTCGCCAACCTCTCTGGGCCAGTTTTCTGATTTGGAAAACATCCAGAAGCCCTTTGTAAGGGTCAGACAGAGCACCTGCTTAAAACCCTAGCGCCGCACCAGGTACCAGGTAGGCACTAACATGATTTAAACCCCGCCACTCCCCATCCTGGCCCCCCCCAGACCTCCCCTCCCCTCCCTGGGGCTTTCCACTGTTTGCTCCATTCCTCTGTGTCTCTTCAGGGCTTGAGAGAAATTTCCTTCAAGCGAAAGCAGACACCTCATCCTCTTGCAAACACTGATGACCTTCTTAAAAATGTCCTTTCCAAGGAAAACCATATTTCAAATGTATTTTGGGGCTTACTACACTTTGTCCACACCGGTTTTCACAGTTGAGAAAGTTTGGCCACAAAAACTAACTTTTCACTGCAAAAGTAATCCTCTTCTCTCAGCAAAGCCCAAATTTGGTTACTTTTGTCTTCGCTATGTTTTCTTTCGGTTAAGGAAGAGAAAGGCTGGGTGGGGGGGACAGGGGGGTGTGAGCTGACCCCGGAGAAAAGCCACTGGCAGCTGTAAGTTGGCTCCAGCGGCCCAGCTGTGGCTATTTTGTTGGAGAAATAAACAGGACTATTTGCTCATGAAAAAAACGCCCCAGTTTTTCATACGATATTCATAAAAATATTTGCATTTCCCTGTGAGTAATAATTACTTCTGCTGCCCCCAGAATTTTTGCATCACCTACCTAAAAGAAGCTGAACAGATTCTTTAGAAAGCCCTCCCAATCATTATCCATCCAGCGACCTGGGTATGCTGTGGTGTAGATGCAACTGCCCATATAGGGCTGGGAGGTCTGAGGTACAAAGAGGAAAGGGAGGGCCAGGCCCTGGTCTGAGTGCTCCATTTTCCCTGAGCCTCAGGACACCACAGCAAAGTTGATTTACTGTGCATATGAGGAAACAAGCCCAGAGAAGCCAAGTGTCTGGCCCAGGTTCACACAGCCGCTAAGTGGCTAAGCTGGGATTTGAACCCGAGAACGCCTGGTTCTTAACTCCCAGCCCACGAGGCTGATGTGGAGTTATCTCAAGAGACACATGAGAACTGACCCCTCAGAACGTTCCCCCAAAGCCTGAGGCCACAGAAGCCCAAAATTGGCGCAGCACAGAGACAGCTACAGAGAAAAGAGTTTCCAATGCAGAGATGAAGCCTCCCAAACTGGGGTCCAGGAGAGAGTTCTTGATTCCCATCTACCTTCATCCGTGCTTCCTCCCCCAGCTTCTCCCTCTTGGCAGATGGCACCACCATTCATACAGGCACTGAGGCCAAAAACCTATGTGTCATTCCTCATTCCATCCTCCTCCTGGCCTCTATGGTAAGCAGCCTCCAAGATGGCCCAGTGATTCTTGCCTCCTGGTATTCATAGCCTGCATGGTCCCCTCCCATACTGAACCTGTGTAATCAACAGGATGTGGCAGAAGTGATGGAGTATGACTCCGAGGCTAGGTCATGAGAGTCAGTGTGCCCTCCTCCCTGCTCTCTTGGATCACTCTCGTGAAGGGCACTTGTGCAGACCTATGAAGAGGCTCCTGTGGGGAGGAGCTGAGACCTCCTGCAGACAGCCAGCATTAATTTGCCAACCATGTGAACGAGCCCCCTTGGAAGTGGAGCCTCCAGCCCCATTCAAGCCTTCGGATGATGGCAGCCCCAGCTGACATCTTGTCTGCAATCTCATAAAAGACCCTGAGTGAGAACCACCCAGCTAAGTCGCTCCCAAATTTCTGACCCACAAAAACCACGAGACAACAAATGTTTGTTGTTCTAAACTGCTAAGTTTAGAGCAATTTGTTACACAAGTACAGTTAACTAACACTGCCTTCTGCCTGCAACCATCCATCAAGTCCTATGGATTCTACTTCTAAATGACGTATTGACTCTGCCATCTCCCTTCTCCTCCACGGCCACTGCCACGGGCCAAGCCACCATCACATCTCATAGGATGACTGCAGACTGGCCTCTCTGCCTCCATCTGGTTTCTGCCTGACCCATTGCAGCCTGTAGCATTCTACAAATGCAAACTACTTCCAGTCCCTCCAGTGGCTCCCCGTGGCCCACGGGATGAAACCTGAACTCTTTGCCACGAGCCATAAAGCCCTTCAGGCCAAAGCCCACCTGCCTCCCTTCCCTGGCCTCATCTCCTGGTCCACTCAGCTCCAGCTGCACTGGGCTGTCTTTTGTTTCTCATATACATCAGCTCTCCCCACTCGGAGCCTATGTCCTGGCTGTTTATTCCACCTGAAACACTCTTCCCATGGCCCTACCTTCACTTTCCAGCTGAGAAATCACCTCCTCAGAGGGGTCTTCACTGATCACCCTGTCTACTGAGCATGATTCCCCATCAGTACTCCCCATCGCTACGTCTTGTGGATTCCCTTTACAAACTATAATGACCTGAAATTAGTTTATTCATTTATCTATTAATCCTGCTTATTACCATCCACTCCTCTCTATCCCTTAGGCTATTTTTTTGGAAGCTGGCACCATGAATGTACCCAGTGCCTGGCACCAAGCAAGTATCCAATAAAATGTTGTTAAATGAATGAATAAATGCATTTCCTGTCTTAATGTGATCCCAGAAAAATCCCCTGTCGTTTGAGACCTTGGAATCCCCATCAAGGAAACAATTAATTAACTAGCCATGAGAGCCTAGGTGTGCCTTCCCCTCTCTGGGCCTCAGTTTCTCCAGACAAGGAGCTGGGTGGAGGAGTTCTCAGGTCCTATGGTCCTTGTGATGGATCTGAAAGCAGTAAAGCCACATTCTGGGGATGTCTGTGTGCTCCCGGAAGCAACAAGAGGGCCTCACCTTGGGGTCTACAGAGCCGGCACTTTGTCCTTAAAGATCAGCTCAAGGCAGCATCTCTGTGGAAAGAACTGTTTCCTTTAGAGGATATGTAAATTCTTAACCCAGTAAAGTTCATGGGCTACTTCCACCAGGAGCACACTGTACCTGAGAATGAACCATGAGCCTGAACCATGAGCCCAGGAACCACCTGTGTTCCCTGCAAGGACCTGAGGACTAGCCCACCACCTACTGCTGTCATAGATTTTCGCCCTGGCTCTGCTTGCTTGGCCCACAAAGATGTGGCAGGCATACAGTGTTCGGGAACGCTCAGAGGAGACTAAAGACAGTGGTTGGGGAAGTGGAGCGTCTACCTGGGGACTTGCAGAGGCAGGCTCTATACTGGGGTCCCAGGCCCCCCATGACCATGTTCCCTCTGTACCTTCTCCTCCTAATTCCATTACACAGCAGAGTAAACAGGGACAAGGCAGTTGGCCTTACAAAGTCTTCCTCTAAAATATGCTTCCTTCACTGTAAAATGGCCAAGGAGAGCTCTATTTGGCAGATGAGATTTCTACCCTTAGAAATTCAGAATCAAATCCAAATACAAAAAGCAGAGATTGCCACAGGGCGACAGCAAGTGGAACGTGGGTGACTTAGCTTCCTATCGATGCTGTAACAAATCACTGCAAACTCAGTGGCTTAAAATAACATGAATTTATTACGCTAAAGTTTTGGAAGTCAAACTGGGCTAAGATCAAGGTGCAAGTAGGGCCGGTTCCTTCTGGAGGCTTTGGAGGAGACTCTGTGCTCTCACCTTTTCCACCTTCTAGAGGCCATCCATCCTGCGTTACGTGGCTCATGGTCCTTTCCTTCATCTTCAAAACCAGCAGTCACCTGCAAGCATCACCACTCTGGCCTCTTGCCCTGTAGTCCAATCTTCCTCAGTCTCTCTATTGTAAGGACCCTTGTGATTACATTGGGCCCACCTGGATAATCAGGATGACCTCCCATCTCAAGATCCTTCACTTTATCACATCTGAAAAGTCCCTTTCACCATGTCAGTAACACACTCAGGTTGCGTGTGGATGTTGACATCTTTGATGAAGGGCCCTGATTCAGCCTGGCACAGTGATAATTAAGACCATATGTTCCAGAGCCAGGCTGCCTGGGTTTAAATCCCAGCTGTGTCCTTTACTAGCTGTGCCACTCTGGGCATATCACTCAACCTCTCTTTGCTTCAACTGACTCCTGTGTGCCTCACAGACATAGGAGTCAGGACATGATGTGTGTAAAGCATTTGGCACAGTGAAGCTCAGTGAGAGAGGGCTGTAATTATCCCCTCCTCTCCACCAGAGTCAGAACTAATGGATGTCAGAGCTGGGAGGGACCTTGGTGATCACCCAGCCCTGCCCCTCAGTGAACAGCTGGGGACAAAGAGGCCCAGAGAGGAGAAGTGAATCACCAGGTCATACAGTATTTTCTCAGGCAACTCCCCATTACCCTTTAACCACCACCCGATACGGACTAGCCTGAAGGAGGGTCTGGCAGGGTGATCATGGTCCCCTGGCACCCTGCCCTACGCCCAGTACCTACTAAAGGACGCAGCAGCCAGAGTCACACAGTGGAGGAGGGAAGTGCTCCCCAGCAGAACAGCTGCAGGAAACATCTGCAGGTGCAGAGGCCCCGGCCAGAACCTCACATGTATGGTTCCCACCCCACCCACCAGGCTCAGGGGTCAGAGTCAGACACAACGCATCTTTCCCCAAAAGAGGTCAACAGGACTAACCTTGGCTAGGGACATAGAGACCCACGTTCAGGGCCAAGAGAAAGTGCTCTGGAGCGCAAATGGCAGCCAGGCCCCCTGTCTCTCTATGTGACCTCAGATTGGACACCTTTGGGCCTCCGTTTCCACATCAGAAAAGCAAGGTGCTGGACAGATCTGTGGTCTTCTCTGTGCAATCCAGGTTTCCGGGGTCCGGGAGGCCCTGACTAACTTTCAGAGAGTCCTAGAAGAGCCAGCCGTGCATGGACACAAAGCTGAGGCACGTGTCCAGCTTGCCTGTCTAGGCATCGCAGTTCATCAGTGAGTGCAGTTCAGGCTGAACAGACCTGCTCAGAGGTGTCTATGATTAACAGAGGGGGGAACACAGTGACTCACTTCACTCAGATCGCCTGTTTCGCAGGCAAAATGCCTCCCTAGAAGGAGACGGGGATCACCATGGGTCCTTGGTGGAAGCTCAGTTAGGCTCTGTTTCTTCCAGCCAGAGGGCTGACTCACCCCAAAGGCTTTCCCCTCCCATAAATCTGGCCCAGACAGGCACTGCCCCAATGGTTCAATTTCCCCCACCATCACACTGTCCTCAAACTGACTCCAAGGGCTCCTCCTAGAAAGGTCTTCATAAGGTTCTGTACGGGGTCTTTCCTGGTCTCAGGGGCAGCTTTTGAACAGAAAGAGGCCCAAAGTGGGGTGGCCTCCAGGGCAAAAGCCAGGCCTTCACTTATTTCCTCACTGAGAAAGTTATATCTTCTTGCCTCAGGGCCTTTGCACACGTCATTCCCTCTGCCAGATATATACTTCCCGTTTCATTGTTTTTAACGACATATTTCAAGGTTAAAGAGAATAAAATTTTTTCAATACGCATTCACATAGGTTTTGTCAAAATAATTCATTCACTCTGTATTGAGAGACACGTAGGCTATTATTTCCAAATGTTTACCATCACAAATAAGGCTTCTCTGAGCACTCTGAGACACATCGCCCCCGCTTCACGGGCCACGTGTTCAGGTCTCACTTAGCGTCACATCATTCCCTGAACCCCCTTTCTGTCAACCCAAGAGTTATGTCTCCACTTTCCTCTCTCCCACTGCTCCCCAGTCTTTCCTTTCAAGCACATGTCATAATCTGTGTCTTTATTAGGTTTCCCTGCAAGAGAACAGGGACCACATCCCTTTTGCCACCAGTGATCGGTGCCCAGGACACTGCCTGGCGCCCAGTGAAGTGTCTGTAAAGAAGAAAGTATTTGAATGAATGACCGAGCAAAGGCATCACCCCAGAAGCAGGCTATGCCGTGTTCCTTTCCACTCAGGACTCAGAGATGAACCCAACACATCTTTCCACCTGCCCCCTGCTCTACCCCCGGGTTCCTGCCGCGTCTGAGAGCCCTGTGCCCTGATGAAGGGAGCTCTGGGAACTGGAAGGCCAGAGGCTCTGGGCCAGACCCTCAGTGTACCCTCACTCACAAGGTGAGGTCAAGGAGACCTTCACCCGGGCCCTCCCACGGCTCCTCACGGCCAGGCACCAGCTCCTGTGCCACCACGGCAGGTCTGGGCGACACTTGCCACGGCCATGCTGATGCTCTGGGAACCCCAAGAGCCAGAGTCTGTACCTCCTCCCTTGCATCCCCGCACAGCTGGAATGGACCAGCCCCCACCTGCTGGCCACACCTGACCTTGAGGTCAGGCCAAGGAGTAGGCCTGAGCTGTGTGCCTTCGCTTGCTACCAATCACTTAAAGTCTCTGTTTCTAAAGCTTCAAGAGAAAGTGCTGGATACAGAAAACTGGGTGGGGGGCGGCCAAGGAAATTATTTTTATTTATTTTATTTATTTATTTTATAACAGCCATTAGGTGCTCTTGCCAAAGGACACTCTTTACAGGCTGACCCGCCCCAATCCCACAACTCGACAAGTCAGTTCTGGCTCTGACAGATGAGGAAACTGAGGAACGGTGAAAAGTGGTGGTTTCATTTTCCTTTTTGTTTCACTCGCCTGTACCTAAGTCCCAGGAGCAGGACTCCATCATGATCTGACCAACACCCCCAGAATCACAGCCTGCCTCCTTGAGAAACATCTTGGCCTACACACGAGGCACTTCCTGCCTCCTCCCTTTAATTCTGACACTGGCTTGTAAGGTTTGACTGACCATCCTCATTTCAGAGGTGAGGAAACTGAGGCTTAGGGTCCTGTCTTTGGTAATAGCCAGGAACGGTAGAATTAGTATTCTAACCCAGATCTTTCAAACATGAACACTCAATCAATGCCTTTGAGGTAGGGAGACCTGGAAGCTGGACGGTCAGAAGCTCCAAAAGATATATAATACAAGTCACGTAGGCAATTTTAAATTGGCTGCTAGCCAATTAGAAAGGAAAGAGAGGAGCTCCTGGGTGGCTCTGCCGGTTAAGCATCAACTCTTGACCTCGGTGCAGGGCATGATCTCATGGTTTGTGAGTTCAAGCCCCGCATCAGGCTCTGTGCTGGCAGCGTGGAGCCTGCTTGGGATTCTCTCTCTACCCCTCTCTCCCTCTCTCTCTGCCCCCTCCCTACTCGCATTCTCTCTCTCTCAAAATAAATAAACATTTTTTAAAAGGTATAGAAAGGAAAGTAAAATTAATTTTAAGAACATATTTTATTTAACTCCGTAAATCCAAAATATTACCACTCAACATGTAATCAGCATAAAAAATTGTTAATGAGGCATTTTTACTTCTTTTCACACAAAGTCTTTGACACCCGGTGTATATTGTACCCTTAGAGCACATCCCAGTTCAGACTGGCCACATTTCAAGGGCTCCACGGCCACATGTGGCGAGCGGCTACCGGCCTGGCTGGTGCCTGTCTACATAGCAAGACAGAAGCATGTAAGACCACGGGCAATTCGTTCGGTCTCACCCGCCCCACCAACCAGGACTTCCTGTGTGTCTGCCGGGGGTCAGCAGCAGAAGCAGCCCTGCACCCAGGGGTTTCCGTAGGGAGGCGGGTAGACACAGAGAAGGCAGCAATGAGGGGCACCACACCTCACTGTTCAGCCCCAGAGTTTCACACCGTGTCCCCATAAAGACAGAGATGGTCATCTTTCAGGCCAGAGCCCCTGAACTGCGGTTTGGAAAAGGTAGGCATATCACACCCCCCTCTCCTGGACGTCAGAATAATGACCACCCCTCCTCCCTGCTAAAGAAAACTTGATGTAACAACCTCCTGGCATTATTTTCACCCTCAGACCCTAAGGGAATCCTTTGAGTTCCTCCACACCTGATGAAGGGACTCCACCTCCCACCCATTGGCAGGAAGCTGCAGGTGGCAGGCCCCAGGCAGCTGTGGGGGCTCAGACGCCCTCAAGGGCAGGCCCAGCAGAGCTCCTGCCCAGGCCCAAAGGTCCCCTCTCCCTATAGCTGCCACCAGGCCTGACCCCAGAAGCAAGTCCTCCAGGAGAGGAAGGAAAGAAAGGGAGGGAGGAGAAGGGGAAGGGAGCCCTCAGATGACTCCCATTAAGATACATGCCCTGTCGGCACTGTCCCTGCAGTCTCAGCCGCGTGCACAGAGTGAGCACCTCCCTGGGGAAGTGGGTTGTCGGGCTCCCACCCCTACACAGGCCCTCAGCAGACGACTGGCAATGGGACAACATGGGACACTGAGGACGGTGCTGGGCACGGGCTAAGGAGTCGGGGCAGGTCAGGGAGCCCGGCCACTCACTAGCTGGGTGACCCTGGGCCAAACACTCTTTGAGCCCTGCTCGCTGCATCTGTGAATGAGAATGAGATTTGCTTTGCCACTCAGGGTTGGGAGGAATAACTGAGAAAACACGTACGGCTCCCAACTCAGTGCACGGTGAGAGCTCCGTCCCCCGCCGCTCTCACTATTGTCCCATCCTTGTCACCAAGGACCAACCACTTCTCCCCATGCCCTTCCTCTCCCCGGTTCACTCCTCCGCCGGCCGCATCTCGCTCCCTGCGCCCATCAGCCAGGGGTGCCCAAGGCGGCCCCTCAAGCTGTTCTCGGGCACTAAACACAGTCCAGACCCATCCCCAAGCTCCGGGTAACATCACACTGGCCAGCCTGCCTCCAGGCGGGATGATGGACACTCGCAGGAGCCGGGCATCACACTGGCACTTCAGGGTAAGCCAGGATCCTGGGTCTGCCTGGGGAGGGGACGCGGGGCACAGTGCAACCCTGGGTGGTGAGCGGATTAGAGAAGCCCTCTCCAGCCTCAAACCCTGGAGACACCCCGGATCTTCACCTGCCCTCCCCGCCTTACATTCCACACTGAGTCCATCTCCGAGTCTGTGGGGCTACCCGAAAACACCTGCCTGTTCCCTCCCTCCGTCTCCACTGCTGCCACCTGGACCAGGCCAGCATCCTCTCTTGCCACTCAACTGGCCCAGCCTCCTTCCTGCTCTCCCACCTGTCTGTTCTCGCCCCCTTCAAACCATCCCCGCCCAGCTGCCAGGGTTGGCCGAACTCAAAGCACACCATGGAATTCTCTCACTTAAAGTCCTCCAATGATCTCCAACGTGCAACCGCCCTGCGCACGACCCGCGCCCGCCTGCCTCTCGGCTCGGCCCCTGCCACGCCCCAGACGCACACTCCACTGGGCACCTGACCTCTTTCTCATGCCCACCTCCGGGCCTTTGCACCAGCTGTGCCTCCTGCCCCACCATCCTCTGATGGCTCCTTTCTGACCCCTGTGATCCTATGCCCCCGTGGAGGCTCCCTGGGCCCCTCTACAGTGACACTTCCCCTTGCAGGGACTGTCCCCTCCCCTCATCGAATTCTGCTTTATCTCATCGACTCTACAGTATCTATCACTATCAGGAATTATTCCTGTTTATGTACTTATAAATTGTTTCTTTCCACATGACACGATCTTGTTTGCTTCCTGGTTCACTGCCAGTCTACCACCCCCACCCTAGGGCAGGGAGAGCATCTGCCTTGGTCACTGCTGAGCCTCAGAGTCCAGACCATGTGAAAAGGTAGCCCTCCATAAATGCACGTGACCATCCTCTACTCACTGAGCAATCTTGAGAGGGTCACATCTGAGCCCCTCTGAGCCTTGAGTTCCCCCTTGTGAAATGCTACCTCCTGTCACTGACCCTGAGGGGGTGGGGAAGGCAAGGGGGGTCAGGGAAGGAGGAAGGGAGCAGATACTGTCAGCACCAGAACAACCTTTGCCCCAGTGATAGCGTCCACAAGCAGCAGTGGGGCAGGTGGGGCGTCGGTCACCCTGGCAACAGGCGCTCCTCTAGAGGCCCCGGATAGAGGCCCCAGGGAACCCCAGGTCTCTGCGTACAAGGAGCCTGACAGGCCCCACCCTCTCCTCAGGCTCCTGAGCTCTGCTGCCTCTGCTCAAACGCCTGGAAAGACCTGCTTTCTGGCCCCAAGAAGTATTTACGTTTTGATTAAGTCTGGTTTTAAACCAATAGGTAGGCTGGCCAGAGGCCGATACACCAAGCCAGTCCAGCTGTAATAACACAGTGCACTGGGTGGGGGGGAGGCGGGGAGTAACAAAGGTGGGACCACAGGAGGAATCGCGGGGTTCCACGTGGCCCCCGACCCCATCCTCAGCCTAAGCCGCCTGCTGGAGAAAACGAACAACCAGCTCTTGTGAACAGAGGTGGTCAGCACTCCAGTGAGCCCTGGAGTGCTGCCTTGGAAATAAACATGCAGAGCAAGGAGTGCCCAGACCAAACCTGGCCTCGGGAAAGTGACCGCTACCCTTGGGCTGCCCCCACCCCCAGTAAGAGCCTGCCTTCCGCCAGGTGGGGTCTCACTCAGGAAGCAGAAAGTGAGTCTGTTCCAAAGTGGGGGCTTGTATCAAGTCACATTTGTGACCAGAGGACTCCACTAACCACCCACAGTTATGAGACCCCAGGAGGCTGGGACTAAGCCCAGGTATTTATTTTACTATCTTCCAGTCTCCTTCAAAGTGTGATTCTGGAGGCAGTAAATGACATCCTAAAGGAATGTGTACTCCTGAATTCAAAATACCCAGTAGCCAAGACCTGCCTCATCACCCACTCCCTGCCTTCCCACCCAGAAAAAGTCCAGGCAACTAACAACTGCTTCAGAAAGGTATCTTTCATTCATTTCTGGGCACTTTCATTGGAAGTCAAGTTTCCTGGGCAGAAAGCAGGATTTCTGTTTGTACCACTTGCAGCTACAATGGCAAAAAGGTTTCGCTAAGCCCGCGAGCTCCAAACAGATGGCCGTGGCTGCCTGGAGTGCCAGGACCTAAGACAGGGGTCAGGCTCAGTGGACAGGAGTGCCACAATCGATTAGCAATGTCTGCCACTGGCACAGGCAGGGAGAAAAATGCTATGCATGCTACATGTTTGCTGTTTAGGCTTAGCTGCAAAGCAAAACCAACATGGGAATTCAGAAAACCCAGGATTCAATTGTAAGGAAACATGGTCAAAACGGAGAGCCAGGGGCTTTTGGAGGACCAAAGCGCCACTGGTGATTTCTAGGGCAAAAGTGACAAATCACTCCCAGAAAGATCAAGTCACTTCCTTGGCAGGCTGTCAGATGGGACACATCCCGAGCCACTGCCATCTGGACTATCGCTCAACCAACAATCCGCTCCCAGCTCCTCAGGGTGACACAATTCCAGACTTCTCCAGGAGACGAAAGGGCATTTGACCTTTAGGGCCCAGAAATAAAGATCTAGAGTTATGAACATACTTTGCTGCTGCACTGGGGAGGCGGTGGTGGGGTGGGACAACAGGCGTCCCATTTAAAGACAAAGAATAAGGAGCAGCTGGGGCACAGAATGTTCCAGTAGCAGGCTTCTGTGCCTGTGCCAGGGCTGTGCAGGAGTGGGGTTTACAGCAGGAGAAAATGACAGGGCCTCCTAGTGATTTGTTAGGACAAAGTAGGCACCTCTGCCTATGTGCCCACCTCAACACTAGGCCTGAGGAAAAGGTTCCCAACATGACCACCTGAGGCAGCCTTCCCAGGAAAAGCCAACCCTCTGGAGGTTTGCTAGCTGGGTTCACAGTTTGGGAATCACAGCTAACTAAGGAAGGGCTTGGGGGTGAGCAACATGGATAATTATAGGGTTGGAAGGAGGGTGAGTTCAGGAGGCTGGCATCCCTCAGCCAGCCAGCCAAGGGTGACTTCCAGGGAATGTGAATTATTTCCCAGAGGAGTGAAGGACAGAGTCTCCATTTCTCCAAAACAAAAGAATATGTAAAAGTTAACTCCTATTGCAGCACGGAGGGGACTGGAGGGGAAAGTTCCAGAACATATTACATGGTATGGGAGGAAAAGGTTCTCACTGCACTGTCTCAGCGTCTGGGGAATGGAGACTAAGGGGACACATTTCTGGGGGAGCCCCAGCTCACCTCTGATGACCTGCGTGACCGCAGCAGGCTGCCTCCCTCTCCCAGCTGTGGGCTTCCTTCTCCATAAGACAGGAACAACAATCCCCACCCTGTGCCGCTTACGGGCTGCCGTGAACATCAAAGGTAAGTGGAAGACAGTGGGATTCTATGCAGGAGAACGAACCCGCTGCAGCTACATGTAACCATGTGGCTGGATCCCAAACACAGGGGTGAGTACAGGAAGCCAGATGTAAAAGGCAAACATGATAAGATTCTAGTCATCCAGTGTTCAAAGGTGAGCAAAACCAACCCATGGTGTTAGAACCACCTTGGGGCAGATGGTGCCTGGAGAAGGCTCCAGGGTGGGGGCTCTGGTTCCAGGACGTGTGTGCCCTGTGAAAACCCACCCAGCAGTTCATCACGCTTCTATGCTTTCTTTCTTTTTTTTTTAAATAATTGTTTTTAATGCTTATTTTTGAGAGAGAGAGAAAGAGAGAGAGAGACAGAGTGGGAGCAGGGGAGTGGTAGAGACAGGGGGAAACAGAATCCAAAGGAGGCTCCAGGCTCTGAGCTGTCAGCACAGAGCCTGGTGCGGGGCTCAGACTCACAGACTGTGAGCTCATGACCTGAGCCGAAGTCAGACGTTTAACCGACTGAGCCACCCAGGCGCCCTGGCTTCTGTACTTTTCTACATGGACAGTACACCTCAATGAAAAGCTTACCCAGAAAAATTATCTTTTGTAAACCCCTAGGTCAATATATTAATATAAAGGAGAATGCTCTAGAACACAGGTGCTACTGATCTCCTAGAAGCAGACAGCAGGTGAGACAATGTCCTGATGTCCTTCCTATTCCATCCTGTGATTGGGAGGAAGCCAAGGGAAACATGTCCTCTTTCTGGGACTATGAGTTTCTAAGCTGAGCCACCATATAGATGACAGCGGGGGCAACCTCTGTCTTTCGCTAACTGCACACTGACGTCTTTGTCCAGACTGGGCTGCCCCTTCCCCTCCCCATCCCCACAAAACACATACCGCTCACTCTTCTTGGGCCCGGGCTTCTGCCTCTTGTTGGAGCGTTGCTAGCAGTGCTAACCCCAGATTGGGGGTCGAACCCTGTGGCTAGTCCTCTGGAAGGTAACACACTAGTCTTCAGTTAAATGTCAGTGGTTCGGGGCACCGGGGTCACTGAGTCGGTTAAGCGTCTGACTTTAGCTCGGGTCACCATCTCACAGCTCGCGAGTTTGAGCCCCACATCGGGCTCCCTGCTGTCAGCACAGAGCCTGCTTCGGATCCTCTGTCCCCTCTCTCTCTGCCCCTTCCCTGCCTCTCAAAAATAAGTAAATAAAACATTAAAAAAATATATATATATTTAAATGTCAGTTGTGTGGCTACAAAAAGGAATATTTGTTTTCTCCTCCCTCCCAGGCCCACATCCTCCGAAGCAGGCTCCAGGCTCCGAGCTGTCAGCACAGAACCCGACGCGGGGCTCGAACTCACAAACCGTGAGATCATGACTTGAGCCCAAGTCAGACACTTAACCGACCGAGCCACCCAGGTGCCCCGCACCTCTCAATTTTAAAAACACAGCTGTTCATAGGCATTTGTGGCTCAGGCGCCCAGGCTCAGAGGGCATGCATATTTATCTACTCCTCAGCAGCATTTCAGCATTTTCTTTAGGGAGAACGACACTTTAAGTTTGAAGAAAAATCCCAAGTGCTGGCCAGTGAGCATGTGCAATGGGCACGGTCCCTGGAGCCAAGCGCACTGGGAGGAGAAAGGGGCTGCTTGAATAGGGGATATGGTGGCACCCTGGAAGGCGCTCTGTCACAATGGCATCAGGAAGTTGGAGGCACTGTCTCTCCTGCAGCCCTCACTGATAAAATGAGAGCTTGGCTAGACTGTGGTCTTTCAAATTGTTTCACAAGGGCTCCACAAGGTGCCCCTGGCACCCCTTAGAAACCATTAAAGTGGGGGATTTCACTTGAACAACAGGTTCCTAAGACATTTAAAAACAAGTTTGGAAACTATGGAATTAGATGAAGCTAAAACCAGGATTCCGTCTAATGTGGCACAAAAGATAATGAGCATCTCAGCCTCTGTCGGATCTGCTCCGCTCCTGGGGAAGACACTGTAGCTCTATGCTGCTTTCTGCCACCCTCGGTAACTCCCACTGGGGTGGAAACTCCTGGGGGAAACGTCGGTCTGCCTTACTCAGCACCTGCAGTCATGCCTGGTACACAATAGGAGCTCAATAATCTTGGCGAGCAAGCGAACGAACAACTGAGCAAAGAACACAGACCGCAGGGGACTGTGCTTGTGAAGATCAAATGAGAGGTCACAGGTACACAGTAAGCGCTCTATAAGCGGTAGCTGGGATTTGAACTTGGGTCTGTGCAGTGTTCTCTCAGCACCGTGAAGTCAAAAGTGTTTGGAGAGTCCCACCCCGTCCTGGCAAATGGCATCCTTAAGTTTGTGCCTGACTTCAAAAGTACTTATTCCCTGGGGGTAAGAACTAAGTTTGGGGTTTATTTATTTTTTTAGAATTCTCTGAAAGACCCCCAGAATAGCTACCGGCCCAGGGCACAACCCAGAAACAATGAGCGGATAAGGCTAAGCGAAGGCACCAGGCGACTGTGAAAGCCAAGGAGGAGGTCCTCGAAGACAGTTCCTTCCTGGCTCCACAGAACAGCTCTGCATCCCCCAGTGCCCACGGTTAGCTGTGGTCACACCCTCGGTGGCCAACACATTCAGGTCATGCCCACTCACCCAGCCACTACCTCCGAATGGGGGATCACAAAAGGCGCCTGTGGTCAGACACCTGTCTTTCCGAGGATGCCAGGCATGTAGCTGAAAGGGTGCCACAGGCTTCCCTGAGTTTCCTGCTGAATTTGGTGACACCTGGGAAGTCCAAAAGAACCTTCCTTTGCCTCTCATGTCAGCTTACAGAAAGCGGAAGACATCAACCCACAGGAAACTTAAAGGTTACAGAGAAAAACTCCCCATCAGATCACCCTCCGGCGTTGCTCACGGCTGCAGCTGGGCCTCCTGGCCTCTATCGGCCCACAGCTGGCTCCAGCAGCCTCTGTCACACTGTTGCCACTACCTGAGACCCTGTACCCCAAACCACCCAAGCGAATGTCTACTCACCCCTCAACGGCCAGCTCAAGTTTCACCTCGGCAAAGCTTCTCCCTCTACTTCAGCCAGGGACCCCCCGTTCCTGTCCCTCTCGCTTTGCTACAACCCTCCCCATCTATCCCGGGTGCACTTACTAAATAAACACACGCCCATCTTAGACTTGCACTGCACTGGGCTTGCTGCCAGGAACACAGGGATAAAAGCCCCCTCCCTCCTTACAGGAGCCCAGTGTGGACGACAAGACAGACATGGGAACAGAGGATTATGCCCAACAAGGAGATCTACAGGACCTGTGTGAACAGAAGGCTGTAGAAGAACAGAAGGGGACAATGGAGGACCCAGAAGGACGAGAAGGTGTCTGCCAAGCAGAGGGCAGGAGAGCAGTCCAAGCAGAGAGGGATCCTTGGGAATGGCTGGATCTCGGGGTGCCTGGGAAGGCAGAGGTGTCTGGGCAGAAGTGGGAGGCAGGCTGTGGAAGGGAAGCATGTCTGATGCAAGGTTAGAGCCACCACAATGCCAGCAAGGTCAGGAAGCATGTCAGGGGCCATTGCAAAGGTCCAGGAGAGAGAAGGAATGAGACTGACTCAGCAGAGTGGCAGCAGAGGGGAGAGAAGGGGCTGGAGACATTCTTCCAGAAGATTTTCAGCATCTGGGGGTCTCTCATAATTTAACCTCCTCTGCTAAGCAAGTACTCCTTGTGAGAAGTGACCCGTTTTCTATTTTACTTGAGTGCAGAGCGGCTTCCCAATGAATAAGTAATTACTGAACTAAGTTTTAAACTCTAGAAACATCTCTGAAAAGATGTGCTTAACCTCCCTGGCCCCGATAGTGGTTGAACAAAGAACACAGTTGTACAAACTGAACACAGGGGAACCACACCTAGGCTATCCCAGTCAGACCAAAGAGCTCAGTCTGTGCTTGAAGCAAAATGCCTCCAGGAAGCCAATCAACAAACCACTGCTGGGCCACAGGGAGACTCGAGAGTAGGGCGCCCACGGTACAAAGACCAAGGGAGAGGGAAGCCGCTCTCGTTCAGAACTCCACTCATCATCTTCCGAGTGGCTGTGAGATGATGGCCAAGTCCTCGACCCTCTCTGGAATTCTGAGCCCACATCTGCCAGAAGAGAATTCAGGGACTGCAAACACGCCCCTGGGTTGCTGGCATCCTTGACCCTCATGGTGGGAGGAGAGGCACAAGCCCGTACCCTGCCCAGGACACCAGCCCTCAAAAGCAGAGACATTAAGCACTTCCTTTCACGGGAGGGAAATTCTTGTTTACAGCTCTCAGCTGGTGCAGCCCCAGCTCTTCCGGGGGGGAGAGGAGAGAGAGGCCCCCAAATCCTTGATTGCAACAGTGACCCAAACAGCCACAGGCTCACCTTGCACAGCCCTCTCTCAAGCAGAAGCCACGTACAAGGAGCTCTAGGCACAAAACAGCTCCAAGTAGCTCCCACAGGACCACCATCACCAAAAAACCCCACCTTACGCTCTCCATCCCCCAAAGCTTATTTTTTAGTGGAAAAAAAATCTTTTAAAATGACAGTTTTGAAACGAAAATATGCTCCCTTACCATACTTTCTCATGGAGTTAAAAATACAAATAAGTGTCGGAGGGGGAAAAGTTTTGTTTAAGGTCAGAGGGGAAAAAAAAAAAAAAAAGAGGCATGTTTTCTGAAATCTCGGAAAATAAACAGACTGAGCCCTCATCTGCAGGCTCTCTGGGAATATGACCTGAAATGCAGCTGGGGGTCGGAACACCATTTAAAGGAAAGCTCCAGGGCACGCCCAAGGCCAGGGACTAGTGGCTCGGACACTGTGTCCCCCTCTCCAGAGGACCATCCTGCTGGCCACTTGGGATAGGAGTGTTCAGGAACTGAGAAGCAGAGGCGGGTGTGTGAGAAGAGCAGGGAGGACGACCGGAAGGAATAGTGGGTGCAGCAAGGGCCCCGGGGCCGGCTCTGGCCTAGGGGATGTTTATCCAACCACACCAGGTTATGAGGCCACGCTCCAGGCAAAAGCCGGACCAGAGACACCAGTGAGGGGCAGCAGAGCTGCTGTCCACGCAGGAGACAGGGTCACGCTGGGCAGTCGCTCAGCCTGGCCCACCGGCTGTACAATGCCTGCAGTCCGTATCTATTAAGCCCTACTGCATGCTGCATCCTGCCACAGGCACTGCACCTGCAACTAGACAGCTAGACAAGGCCCTTGTCTGCACAGAGTTTACATCTGGGTGTCCAGAGCCCCTCCACTCTTTCCTCCAACCCCCCTGCCCACAACCCTGGTGGACCTGCCAGTCCCACGGGGAACTGATATGTGCTGAGCCCTGTTGCACAGGGGCTGGAGTAAGCCAGGCCCCTGCCCCAGGGGGCTCTTGAACTCCTGGGGGATCCTGCAGGCAGCCGGGGTGAGGAGGGGGGAAGATTCCACCCCGCTGTCCATAATAACGTGGAGTTACACTGACCACCCATAGAGATGCACCCACACTTGATTACTGCACACCTCCGGTGTCCCTAGCTCTGCACTAACCCTGGGAGCAGCGGACACGGGCACGGGCTCCATTCCTACCTAGGAGAAGTGCCAAACCCAGAGAGGGAGAACCAGAAGCAAAGGATTAGGATGCACTCAGAAGCAGCGGGAATAGGGCTCTGAGCGTGGCTTTGGAATTAGACAAGGCTCAATTTGGATCTAAATCCAACCGTGTTACCAGCTGTGTCCACCCGGGAGAGTCACTTCACCTTTCTGAATCTCAGTGTCCCCTATGGTAATGTGGAGATGACCATGCCAACCTCGTAGATGTACATCTGATGACCAGCTTGCTGCTGCCGTCTGACAAAGCGGAACAATGACCATCCTCTTATCTGGGCTTTCCAGAAGCGTGAACAACGGGGTGGGACCACAGGGCAGGGGGCCGTGGATTTTGCCAGAGAAAATCCAAAACATTCTGATTAAAAGATGAAACGTCTGGGGCGCCTGGGTGGGTCAGTTGGTTAAGGGTCCGACTTTGGCTCAGGTCATGATCTCACAGTTCGTGAGTTTGAGCCCCACGTCGGGCTCTGTGCTGACAGCTCAGAGCCTGAAGCCTGCTTCGGATTCTGTATCTCTCTCTCTCTGCCCCTCTCCCTCTCATGCTCTGTCTCTGTCTCTCTCTCAAAAATAAACATTTTTTAAAAAATTTAAAAAAGATGAAACGTCACTGGAGCTAAACCTGGAATAAGAACATAATTTCTACTGAAGAAAAAGTAGAGAGGCATTCCAAGCCCAGAAGGATCAGGCATTTTTTTTTCCCCTCAGGGGCCTTATAATGACATTTCTTTATTCCTGAAAGATGTGTGATGAATAGACAGATAAATGTAGTTTTCCTCTCTCTCTCCCTCCCTCTTTTCTTTTCTCCCTCCCTTCTGTCCTCCCTCCCTCCTTCCTCCTTCCCCCCCACCCTCCTATTCTTCGACATAAATTTATTGAGCACTTAATATGTGCCAGGTGCTGTTCTAGGCACAGAGGACAGATCAGTGAACTAAACGGATGGTGCTCTCCTGGAGCTTACATTTGACCCTCATAGCCACCCACAGTAAGACTGGCCAGGTACCATCATCAACCCCGTTTTATAGATGAGAAAAGGAACCACAAGTTAAGAAGCCTAAATGACACACAGGAGCTCTGAGCCAGAACAGACAGAGGCAGGCCCAGTCAGCCTTCACCCCCGCCTCCCCACCTCCCAACCTTTCCCACCAGAACCTTCGCACCCGGGCAAGGGAGTGAGTGACCATCCCCCAAAGTGACCACTTCCGGGGCGGGGGGGGGGCGCCTGCGTGGCGGGCTGATGGAGACAACAGACTCCCTCATTACTCCTGCCAGCCACTCCCAAGTTTCTCTTGTAAATAATCATTTAGACTCCAGAACAACCTTTTGCCTTCAAATTATAGCAAGTTGAAAAGCAGAGTCAACAGAATCCCCCAAACTCCTGAGAGAGCTGACCTTGCCCTTGTGGTTTAAGGAAAGGCAAGGGGGTCACAGGGTCGTCCAGGCCCTGCGTGTGATGCCACACTGTCCACCAAACAATTAGACGTTGCTGAAAAGCCAACCACAACCTACTATACAAAAGCACTGTTTTCCCCAAAAGAGGGGGAAGCTTTCTTTTTTGGCAATTCAGTCCAGTGAGATTTTAGTTCAAAGGACTTTAAGCATTTTGGGAACTCAATTAACGAAAGGGATTATTATTAAATGAGCTCAAAAGCTCCCTAATGAAATGTTAAAAATCGCTGAAGCGGGTCCAGTATTCCGTCCTCTCCGTTTCTGAGTATGTCTGAAATTTATCATAATGAAATGTTTTTAAAGTCCTGATAAACCAACAAGACAATAACTTGAAGCAGTGAAGTGAATAAAAATAAAACATCCACACTGGCGTTACTAAAGATAATAACCCCCAGATTTGTGGGGCGTTTTGCTCCACAGAGTCCTTCCACATGTACGGTATCTAATTACTCAGGGCTCGAACTCATGAGCCGAGAGATCATGACCTGAGCCGAAACCAAGAGTCGGATGCTGAACAGACTGAGCCAACCAGGCACCCCTCTAATTTGAACTTTCAAGGAAGGCAGGGGTTATTAGCCCCATTTTGCAAACGGGGAAGCTGAGACTCAGATTTGCCCTAGGGTTTTCTACCAGGAAGCCAAGCGGTGGGGACATGAACCCAGCCACGGGGACGATATGTGGACTTCATGTGGCCCAGCCCCAACCCCCGTAGCAGCTCCCTGCTCCTCCACTCCTGCCTCCAAGAAGGTGGCTGTTATCAACCGACCTTGTCAGGCCTTTTTTAATGCTAAAATATTTTGCTGGTCCCCACTCGGTTTCCTAGCCACCACCCTATCACCACGCATGGCGGACTTTAAGAACCGTGCCACGGCCCCCACAAGCCACGGTGGCTCGACTGTTCGGCGGCCCACCAGGGCTTCTTGGCCCAGCATCCATCTTCCCTGCTGGATCTTTCAACCAAACGCTTGTTTGGCCAGTGGATGGTCTTCAGTATAAAACATTTCCAGCAACATAAATCAAGTCCTTCTAACGAGCGCTGCCCCTGGCCGGCCTTAGCTATTCCAACCCCAACTCACCTTTTCAGAAACCTTGTGGGGGCAGAGACTGGCCACAGATTCCTCCCATCTCTGCCCCCAAGGCAGGAATCAACCTAGGGGAAGTCTGGGGTGGGAGGATTTCTGTCACCATCCACTGTCTTCCCACTGCACCTTAGGACCAATCTAGAAACTGTTTTAAGTGACAGTCCTGACCCCTTTCATTTGAGACCCATTTGAGAAGACACTGGTTCCTTACTGCCCACCCCTCCACCTCCCCTCCTGGGTCTGTAATTTCTATTCCCCCCTGCCACAGGCCGCTTCTGAGCCCAAGGTGCCCTAAATGCGCCAGCCGAAGTTGACCCCATGATGTATGTATGGGTCTGATGACTTCACTTCTGACATCGGCCCTGAGACATCCTCTATTTTTACACTCTGAACCTCTGTTGTGTCTGAAACCTCATAACCTTTTTTTGAAGAACACACCGTACCTGTTCTGTGCTCCAGGAGTTTTGCAACCACCTTTGGCCAAAAGCAACAACCACTCAGAGCCAGATCCCCACGCAGACTAGCAGACTCAGAGGCCGGAAGCTCGGGATGTCTGCGTTCTCCAAAGCCCTGCCCAGGCTCTCCCAGAAAGTGAGCAGGATGCTTGATTTTTTTCAGGGGCGGCCCCCCCAGGAGACACTCCTTTGCTAAGGAGGGAGCTTTCACCCAGCACTCACACTTGGGGAGAGAGACCCAGCGAGTGCTTTCAGGAACCCCACACACATGCTCGGGTCCGCCGTCCGATCTGTTACCCCCGCCTTTACCACACGCTCACGCTGCCCTCAGCTCCAAACGGCAACTCCCAGTAGCAGAGTGGCCCAGAGTTGCACTGCCCAACACAGAAGCCACCGGACACAGGTAGGCACTGAGCACCCAGAATGTGGCCGGTCCAAATTGGGATGTGCCGTAAGTTAAAATCACACTGGATATGGAACACTTTGCTTGGGGGGAAAAAAAAAGAATCTAAACTATCTTATTCATAGTTTTATATTGACTACATGTTAAAATGATAATATTTTACATGTATGGGATTCAACAAAATACATCATTAAAGTAGTTCCAGCTGTTTCTCTTTTACTTTTTTGGTTTTTTTAAGCGACAACTAGAAATTTTCAAATTTCACAGGAGGCTCACACGATTTTTCTATCGGACAGCGCTGGTCTCGGCAGTGGCTCTGATCCACTATCTGGGTCCAAACCTCAGCTCCATTTACTAATAGTTTGAGGTTGGGCAGGTTTCTGGTCCTGCGTGCACTCCAGCTGCACATCATCCAGGGGATGAAGGTGCTGCCCCGAGCCGGGGGAGGATTCAATGAAATCACATAGATTCGCAGCTACCGCAGTTCTGGCACTCAGTAAATGCCGGCTGCTATTACTCATTCAACAAAGATTTCCTGATCCTCCACTGACAGGTCAGAGTCTGCGCTAAGCCCTGGAGACGGAAAAGACGAACCCAAAACATCCTCCTGCCAGGGGCACCCCCAACCCAGGCCTTGAAGAAGCAGGTTCCTGCCTGAGCTTTGTTACCGTGTGACCTTGAGCGAGTCATGTTGCGGGGAGGGGGGCTCATGGTCCCATCTGCAGAGGGAGAGGTGGGATGTCCGGCCGGGACTGATGCGTGAGGACTCCGAGACCATCAGCACAATCAGGGCCCGACAGAACAGGCACTATTCCCAGAAGGCTGGCATCAGAGCTCAGAACAGCGGTTCTGGGTGATTGCATTTGCAACCCCAGCCCCATGCTGATTGGCCAGGGAAACCAGGGACGGGATTCCTGAAACCTGGCAACCCCCAGCCCTGGGAATGTGTGTGACCTGCCCCTTCTCCCAGGCGCCACTCCTATATCCTCATTTCTTAGCCTGGGAGGACTTGAGGGGGGGGTGGGAGTAGGAGAGGAAAACAGGAGATGAGGGTTGGAGGGGTGCCTTGGCCTCACTTTCGTGGAAGCCTCAAGGTCAAATATTTTATATCATCTCCAAATGTGACTATGCTCAGCCACAGGGATAGGGGACTCTGTCATCACAGCTCTGGCCTGCCCGGAGCATGCGATAAATCAGTAGTTCTTATAAATTTTGTCATTACCCTGTGACTACAACTCCTATGCAGTCTTTGTTTAAAAAGCACCATCTTAATAAAGGTAAATAGTTTTAAATCCCATAATGTTTATAACCTTCCTATGGGATTAATTTTTTTACTAAAGCGGGAGCCTCAGAACAAAACAAAAAATCAGATGCAGGCCAGGCCTCTCGGCAACCTCAAGAGGCCCCCAGATGTGCCCCCTCCAGTAGAGGGACCATCGCCAGTGGACATCTGTGACCCTCCAGGCCAAGAAGAGGAACAGCCTGGCTCAGCAGACCAGCTCCACTGGAATGAATGCTGGCTCCTCCTAGCCCCGCTGAAGACCTGCCTGCAAGAACTTGCCTTTAAGATTAGACCATCTTGTTTGCTCAAGAGATAGCAGCTCTAATGCTTCTAGAAAGCCTCCTAAAAGCCTCGGGGCCTTCACCAACCCTGGGCCCTACTGACAGCTCAATGCCCAGCTGCTGAATGTGAGAGCAGGAAACTGTCACAGGTTGGGCACACCCTTCACACTCCCGGGGGAAACCTGCACCCACAAAGGGCCTCAGCCCATCCGCTGTCTGCCTGTCGCCTGTCAGTACACCCGCCCGTGAGCTCAACTGCCCGACAACTCATCCACCCATAAATCTGTCTGCTCCTCCGTTCATTCACCCATCGGTCCATCCACCTCTTAGTTCATCCACACTTGGCACAGGTTTCTCCAGCCCCGTCATGCCCAGGCCCTGGCCTAGGACTTGGGGACACAGCAGGACAATTTGTGGTGAGGTCGGCAAGGGAGACAGAGAAGGAGAACAGACCATTAAAGACAGTCTGGTGAGCAGGGCTGTGAAGGGAAGTGGGGGAGGCCGCGGGGACAACAGAGCGGGGGTCAGAATACGCCTCCCGGGGAGGAAGGCCTGGTGAAGAGCTGGGAGCAGGCTCCAGGCCTGGCACACCGCGCACGGGAAACAGGACAGGGAGAGGGAGAGGGAGAGGGGGGCGCGTTCAGACGGCCCAGGACCCCCAGGACCCGACTGGCGGGGGAGGGGCTGCCAGTGAGTGCATCAGCGGCCTGGGGCTTGGGGGGTGCAGCTCGGATCCGAACCCTGGGAAGACTGGCGTGGACAGGCAGCCGGGAGTGCGAGCTGAGCGGACGTGCAGGAAGCCCCCGCGCTCGTCTAAGCTGGAGGCATGGACGCGTCCTTCCGAGGAAGAGTCTGCAGTGTGAGAAGCTGGATGGGCTTTTGCAAGAAGACGCTGGGCTCCTGGCTGGGGCGAGAGGCCACTCAGGCTGCTCTCAGTGCCACAAGTCAGCCCCTAAGGAGAAGCGGCCCCCCGGAAGGCTGCTTCTCTGCGACTTGTTCCTAGTGGGAGCATTCAGCCGGCTTCCCGGCCACCGCAGCAGGGGACTGGGTGACCTGATGGCCCGGCTCGGGGATGGCAGCGCTCGAGGGCATGCTTCCAGATGGGCAGGGGCCCAGGAGGGGGAGGCAGCCAGTCACCACCCTGGGAACCCGGGGCGGCCTGCCAGCATGAAGGCTCAGCTCAGCACACTCATGCCGGGGCCAGCCAGATTCCTCTGTGTGACAAGGACGCCACGTGAGGGAGGCTGACAGCAGAGCAGCGGCTTGCACGAGGGCCAGCAGTCACCGACTGGGGATGCCAGGCACGGGCATGGCCGCAGGGAACAGTCTGAGCTTGCTTTCCATGCGCTGGAAGCCTAACGGGAGCGAGACAGCGAGAGGTGAGGGGCAGAGAGTAACCTCAGGGCAGAGATTACTAACCCACGTTAGCCAGTCAGTCGGGATCACGGGTCCCAGACCGCCTTGGGAGCAGCAGGGAGGGACAATTTTTCCCAAAGGAGGCAGTGAAGTTAGCGTGCGCACTAGGTCCAGGAGGGAGGGGAAGGGGTGTCTCAGGTGAGAGGAAGGACGCAGGCCACGCGGTGGCAAATCCATCCGGTGGGAGTAGATCCTGGTGCGGAGCCAGAATCAGAAGAGTCCTGAATGCAAGAGGCAGGCACTGAGGCTTCATCCTGCAGGTGATGGGAAATCGGTGCCTCCGGCAGCATTCCGAGAGGAAAACGGCTTAGCAGATCCTCAAAGAACGAAACACAGAAGCTCCCCGTCTATCATCCAGCAATTCCACTCGTAAGCGTACACCCCCAAAGAATTGAAGGCAGGGACTCGGGTACTAGTGCACCCAAGTTCATAGGAGGGGCATCCTTCATAAGAGTGAAAAGGCGGCAACGAGCCAAGGGCCTGTCAATGCCTGGAGGGGAAAACAAAGCGTGCTACATCCACACCACGGACTATTATTCCGCCACAAAAGGAATGAAGTGATGGCATGTCTTCCTTCCATTTCGTCGGCCCCCAGAAAATGGTGCCGCGAAACACCAAGCAGCAACTGGCATGCGTGTCACCGCTGGCCACGGCCTGGTACACGATCCTCACCCTGCGGGGCCCGGGCCGGCCTTGGCCACAGAATGCCAGGGGGCTGCCGCTGGTCACGTCTCGGGAGTCGTGGCGTGCCGTGAAGGGTGTGCGTGGACGGGGATGAGGAGACTTGGCCCTCGCCACTGCAGTCAAGTCTGGCTTAACCGTTCCACGGACACCCCCACTGGGAGCACCAGGCCTGCCCCCTTCTGGGCCTCCTTTCATCAGAAAATCTAGCCGTCCTGTCCTTCCTCCCAGGATGCTGAGCCCCACGAGGGACAAAGCTACCTGTTCCTCCTTCTGTGATGAGCACCTAGCTCAGGGTATGGCTGGGTGATGGCTAGAAGCACTGGGAGGAGGCGGGGAGGGGAAAGAAAAGAGGAGCTCTCTGAAGAGGACTCACCTCTCGGGGCAGATCAGATTACAGACTGTCCCTTCAGGGGCTCTCGTCAATCCAGAAGTCAGCCGAGAAATGACCCCCGAGGAATCCGAGCCTTCACAAGGAGACCGCAGAAGTTGTCCTCTCGCTTAAGGCCTCTGTGTGAGACACTGTGGCCAAGGATGAGGCATTTCCTTGCCACACAGCTTGTCAACCCTACAGAAAGTCAATGCACCTGCTGTCGTTTGGGTGGGTTGAAGGCATGTATGGACAGAGAGAGTCTGAGAGGCCCTTTCTGCTTCTCCAGCTCCCCCATGCAGAGGGGGCAGCCTGCGGGGAGGTGCCAAAGCCAAGCTGTGTCTGAGAGAACAGGTGGAAGAGACATGCTCACAAGACCTGTCACTCAGGGCCAACCACAGGGCCATTAGATGGATGATCTCAGAAAGGAAAAGCCTTTAGGGGAATCACTGGGAAAGCTTACTTAAAAAGCAGATTCCAGGGCAACTGGGTGGCTCAGTCAGTTGATCGCCCAACTCTTGATTTCGGCATAGATCATGATCCCAGGGTTGTGGGATCGAGCCCCATGTTGGGTTCTGCACTGAGCATAGGGCCTGCTTAGGATTCTCTCTCCCTCTCTCTCCCTCTCCTCCTGACCCTCTCCCTCACTCTCTCTCTAAAGTAAAATAAAATAAATAAAAAATAAACAAAAAGAAGATTCCTTGTACAGTGGTATAATTGCTTCAGAAAACTGTTTGCCAATTTCTAGAAAAGCTAAACCCATACCTACCATATGATCCAGCCATGCCATCTCGGGTGTTGACCCAAGAGAAAAGGAAATACATATGTCCATAGAAAGACATATACAGTGTTCCCGGAAGGTTGATTTATAATAACAAAAAAACTAGAAACAACCCAAATGTCCTAACAGGTGAGTGGATAAGCCAACTCTGGTCCATCCAAATGGTGGAATACTACTCAGTGATGAAAAGGAGCGAACTATTGATACATGCAACAAGTTGGATGAATCTCAAACGCTGAGTGAAAGAAGCCAGCCAAAAACAAAGGCACTTACTATATGATTCCATTGATAGAAATAGCTAGAAAATGTCAACTCTTCCATAGTGTCAGAAAGCAGGGCAATAAGGGGTACAAGGCAGGGATTATGGGGGGCATCTGGAAACCTTTAGGGGTGATGGATATGTTCACTCGCTTGTCTGTAGTGGTGTCTTCACAGGTGTGAGGATTTGCCCCATACTTCTCATATTGTTTTGTTTTTTTTTATTTTTTTCATGTTTATTTATTTTTGAGAGAGAGATAGACAGTGCAAGTGGGGGAGGGGCAGAGAGAGAGAGGGAGACACAGAATCCGAAGCAGGCTCCTGGCTCTGAGCTGTCAGCACAGAGCCCGATGCGGGGCTCAAACTCAGGAACTGAGAGATCATGACCTGAGCTGAAGTTGGCCACCCAGGTCCCACCTTTTTTTTTTTTTTAATGTTCATTTATTTTTGACACTGAAAGAGAGAGACAGAGTGAGAGCAGGAGAGGGGCAGAGAGGGAGCCCACACTTCTCAAATTTTGTATTATGAGTAGGTATGGTTTAACATCTGTCAATTATTTCCCAGTAAAGTGGTTTTAAAAGAATACAGATTCCTGAATGCCATTCTGGAGAGTGGAAGTCAGTCATGGTGGAGGTGTTACAAAGGAGAGCAAAGGGGGTGCACTGAGGCTTTCCCCAACACCCTGGAGCAGAGCAATGAGAACCAGCCGCGAGGAACCCAGGCTGCCACCTTCCACTGTCACTTCTCTACACTGTGGCACGGTGGTCTGGTAGGCTCACTCATGGGTCTGGTTAAGCTGATCCAGATGTCAGTAACCCATGGACAGTGTCCAGCAAGACGATTCCAACCAAGCCACCTTCTGGACCCAACACCACCTAATTCTTCACTTGAGGACATTTAGGTTAGAATTTTGTTCACCAGATGAGGCTAAAGCTGGATCATATAATCCAGGTTTGGCCAAGGAACAGAAATTTTCCCAAGTCACAGGAGAAGGCAGGAAATATGGCCATCAGGAGACTCCAACTCAATTTCTAATAAACTTCAAGGTCATGCTAAATGATAGATCTAACAATATTATAGTTATATCTGCTTGTGTATTTACTTTGTGGGCCTTTTTTTCCCTTTCTCTTCTCATTCACTTGCTCAGGCACAAATGAAGGCAGAACAGAAATGTGCCAAAACACTAATGGTGGGTGGACTTCGCTCTTTATAGAAAATTTTAGGTAGGGGCACCTGGGTGGCTCAGTTGGTCAAGCATCTGATTCTTTTTTTTTTTTTTCAATATATGAAATTTATTGTCAAATTGGTTTCCATACAACAGCCAGTGCTCATCCCAAAAGGTGCCCTCCTCAATACCCATCACCCACCCGCCCCTCCCTCCCTCCCCCCATCAACCCTGTTTGTTCTCAGTTTTTAAGAGTCTCTTAAGGCATCTGATTCTTGATCTCGGCTCGGGTCACGATCTCACAGCCCCACATTGGGCTCTGTGCTGATAGCGCAAAGCCTGGTTGAGATTCTCTCTCTCTGCCTCTGCCCTGCTCACACGTGTATGCGCTCTCTCTCTCTCTCTCTCTCTCTCAAAATAAATAAATCTTAAAAAAAAAATTTCTGTGATATGATTATGTCCCTTTAAAAAAAGACCACATCATATGGTATAAACTTTATTTGCCAATAAAAATTGGTACAGAAGTGACAAATAGCCTAATAATCGATCATTGTAAAAAATCTTGTGAACTGCAACAAGTTATAGGCCTTCATGGGAGAGTCCCAAGATTACATGTTAAGTCTTGGGATCAGGTCTCAAACTGGCTCTAATTAGCTGTATGCTGTTAGACCTTTCACTTACCCTCTCTGGGCCTTGGTTTTCTCATATGTAAAAGGAGAACTTCTCCTCCCCCCCGAATCCCTTCTTGCTTTCACTTTCACAGTCTGGAGCTCATCTCATACCCCACTGGAGTCTCCTACCATGCTCCACTAGCTGTGTTTCTAAAATGTCAAAGCAACTTCCAGAAAACCAAAACCACACTCTGATTCCACTCTAAAAACTCATCCTATACACCAGGATCTCAACTGTATACCTTTCCAGCAAAAGCCCAGCATATTCCATCTCTGGAGCTAAATGTGTTTGAAATGTTCATCTAGCAGAAGAATGAGGAAGGACAGCAAGACTTCCTTCCAACCCCAGCCAGGGGCATTCTCCACCAACTTCGATGCCGGGACAGCTGTGTATACAACCTGATCCCCGTCTGCTTCTTAAATATTGCCCAGCAATAGGCCAGTGGCCCTTCTTTCCTCTTTGATGTTGACGCTAAGTGCATCAGACCCATTTTTACACATGTTCAGCCCTGTCCCCCAACAGATGCTGCATTTTTAGTCCAATGAGTAATTTCTGAATGCCTTCCAACGGCACCCATTTAATTTCTTGGCATCTCACTGGGATCAGCAGCCAGAAGGAACAGCAGCCAAAAGGAACAGCATGTTGTGACTTTAAAACCACGGCAGAAAAAAAGAATCCTGCCTTGGAAAATTCAGACTTGACCCCAGTTCCAAAGGTCATCATTTATCACAGGAAATGAAGGGTTTGCCACACGGGCTCTTCCTCTGTATCAAATCTCCTTCACAGGAAAGTTTAAATAAATGAAAGACGAAATTGAAAGGACTCGCTGTCTCCAGGAAGTAGTAACATGATCAGTGGTCACAGATACAATCCAGCCCAGTGCAAAGGAACCTCTCCCAGGTTGCCCTGATCCGTTTGTCCCAGGTCAGCTGCAGGTCATATGACCACAACCAGTCCAGACCACTGCTTGGAAAAGAGAGACCAAAGATGCTGATCAGCTGTGTGCCCTTAAAACGTGGCTCTGGGTGCTTATCTGGGCTGTGCCCTCAGTGACAGTCAGGAACCTCGCTCTCCACGGGGCGACGGTCACACCCACAACAGGCCACTGTCTGCTGAGTCTTTCCAAAGTGCCAGTAACAGTGCTCCGATGTCCATCTTGTTTCATCTGCCCCAAACCCAGGGAGGTAGGGACTAGCGTTAGCCCATTTTACAGGTGAGGCAACTAACAGCCTTAGGAAGCTAGCATGTGGTCAAACTATAATTCAAATCTGCTTTGCAACATCGCCCTCTCCAAGAAATTTCACACGAAAAGGTCTTTGCATTTCTGCAGCAACTTTGTGGTGTGGCTCACGGCAGCCAGGAGATTTGCCCAAGGGCACCTAGGGAGAGCTGGGGTCCGAGGTGAGAACCCTTCGATGCTGACTCCTCTGTCAGTATTCTGGGCGCTGCAGCCCGGGCCTCACAGCCCACCCAGAGGGGGCCAGCTCTTTTAAAGGACGCAGGAGCCTGCCAGCTAAGGGGACAGAGAAACCTAAAACCGCAAGTTCCTTTAACAGGCAACACTTTAGAGAAGACACGCCCAGCCTGTGCTTTTAAGAGGTAAGATGGCAACACTGAAGGAAACAGAGCCACCAGAGAACAGCCATGTAAAGAGACCTGTCCCGAGTCTCTCAGGTTTCTGATGACCCAGGCACCACTGTCAGTGCCAGGGTGACAGGCAGAGTCAATGTGCTGATCACCTTCTGAGGGAAGGAAGAGCCTAATGAAGCCAGGAAACCAACGTTCCGCCTGGACTCTCTCTCCATGTGTGTGCTTTTCCCTTGATGTGCGGCCCACCCCGGAATGTGTATCACTTGCTGGCTCATATCTCCCAGCCTTGTCAGGGTCAGATATCTCCAAGATAAATGTGGTTTGTGTTCCTGTGGCCCAAGGGAAACCGCTGGCCTCCTGGGTCAGTGCTACAATTTGGATGCCAGCCAGTGCCTGGGACCCGTTCCTCAGAAGCATGGCTGGGCTGGAACCAGTTCCCGATCAGATGTCAAAGGCAAACCGAGCTCCACCTCAAACCAAGCACCTCAGGGCTCTCTTGCGAATGACATACACCCAGCTCAAACTAGATAAAGAAAAAGATTGAGGGAAGGCTACCCAGAAATCTCAACCAGAGATGATGGCAACACCACTGAAAACCCATAGGTATGAGAAGATAACACGGGGCGCCTGGGTGGCTCAGCTGGTTAAGCAGCCAACATCAGTCAGGTCATGATCTCCCAGATTGTGGGCCCGAGCCCCACGTCGGGTTCTGTGCTGACACCTCAGAGCCTGGAACCTGCTTCAGATTCCGTCTCCCCCTCTCTCTGCCCTCCCCCTGCTCATACTCTGTCTCTCTGTCTCTCTCTCAAAAATAAACAAACATTTAAAAAAAATGTTTTAGAAGATAACACAGGAGAAAATCTAGATGACCTTGCATATGGCGATGGCTTTTGAAATACAGCACCAAAGGCCTGATCCACGAAAGAAAGAATTGGTACGCGAGACTTCATTAATATTAAAAACTTCTGGGTGGCTCAGCTGTTAAGCATCTGACTTCGGCTCAGGTCACGATCTCACGGTTTGTGAGTTCAAGTCCCACACTGGGTGAGCTCGAGCCCTGCTCCTACTGAGCTTGAGCCCCACTTCAGGTAAAACAAAAAACCAGGAGCCCTGCTTTGGGTGAGCCCTGCCTCTCTTTCTTTCTCTCTCTCTCTCTCTCCTCCTTCCTTCCTCTCTCACTGTCTGCCCCTCATGGGATTCTTGCTCTCTCTCTCTGTCCCTCCTTTACTTGTGCCCTCTCTCTCTCAAAAAAGAAAGAAGGAAAGAAAGAAAGAACACTTCTGCTCTGTAAAAGAAATGTCAAGAGAATGAGAAGACAAGCCACAGACTAGGAGAAAATATTTTCAAAAGATACAACTAATAAAGGACTGTTATCCAAAATATACAAAAACTCTTAGAACTCAACAATAAGAAAACAAACAATTTGATTAGAAAATGGGCCAAAACTTTACAGACACATCATCAAAGACGATACGCAGGTGATAAACGTATGAAACGATGCCTCATATCATAAATCCTCAGGGAGATGCAAATTGAAACAGCAGTGAGGTACGGCTACATACCTAAGGGAATGGCCGAAATCCGGAACAATGACAACACCAAATGCTGGTAAGGCCATAAAGCAAAAGCAGCTCTCACTCATTGCTGGTGGGGATGCAAAATGGCAGTCACTTGGGAAGACCAGTAATTTCTTATAAAACTAAACATACTCTCAAGGGCACCTGGGGGGCTCAGTCAGTTAAGCGTCTGACTCTTTCAAGTCAGGTCATGATCTCATGGTTTGTGAGTTCGAGCCTCACAAAGGGCTCTGTGTTGACAGCGTGGAGCCTGCTTGGGATTCTGTCTCCCTCTCTCTCTCTCTCTCTCTGCCCCTTCCCTGCTCGTTCTCTATCTCTCTCAAAAATAAATAAATAAACATTAAAAAAGATGAAGGATACTCTTCCTTACCTACCTTCCAGCAATCATACTCTTTGGTGTTTGCTCAAAGAGGTTGAAAACTTAATGTCCGTACAAAAACCTGCATGCAGGTGTTTATAGAAACTTTATTCATAATTGCCAAACTTGGAGGCAACCAAGATGTCCTTCAGTAGATGCACGGATAAAGAAACTGTGGCACATCCAGAAAATGAAATGTTAGCACCAAAAAGAAATGGGCTATCAAGCCATGAAAAGACATGGAGGAAACCTAAAAGCATATTTGCTAAGTGAAAGATGCCAGTGTGAAAAAGGCTATGCATTTTGTGATTCCAATTATATGACATTCCAGAAAAATCAAAACGATGGAGACAGTGAAAAGATCAGTGGTTGCCAAGGGTTGGGGGGAGGGAGGGATGAACTGGCAGAGCACAGAGGATCTTTAGGGCAGTGAAAATACCGTGTATGATGCTACAGTGACAGAGATGTGTCATTATGCATTTGTTCAGACCCATGCGATACACAACACCCAGATTGAACCCTAATGTAAACTATGGATTTTGTACAATTATGACGTGTCCATGTAGGTTCATCAACTGCTAACAAATGCACTACTCTGGTGGGGGATGTTGTTAATGGAGGCGGCCGCACACACTTGGGCCGGGGACAAGGGGACAGGGGCAGGGGACAGATGGGAACTCTACATTGCTTCCTCTCAATTTGATTGCAAACCTAAAACTATTCTTAAAAAAAAATAAGTCTTAAAAACAAACAAAACAAAATAAAACTAACATATGACCCAGCCACTTTCCCACCATCAAATAAACCCCAAAACTAGAGTCAAAAAGTAGGTGGCCAACAGGGACAAAACCTAGGGAACTAAGTCCAGTCCCACCTGTGGATCAGAGAGCAGTGGCCCACCTGCACCTGTGGTCTAAGGTGCCAGCACCTTGGGCACGTTGGGTGGGCTTGAGGAAGCCTGAGGCTGGAGCATGGAGGCTGGTACCCCGCTTCCCACATCCACTAAGGGCCACATGAACTGCTTGTGGCTGAATTTACCTGAAATCTTTTCTACATGGTCATGTGGAGTCTGCATGCTCTTGAGGTCACCTACTCCTGCTATTTACAACCTGTCAAACCAAGGCAGGCAATAGAATCCCACAATGAAGCTCCATCTGGAAGGGACCACATCAAAGTCTTCGTCATGCCACAGTGTTTGCCATGGCACCTGATACTACTGGCCTCAGAACAGGTGCCAGTAGGTGCATCTCCAAATCACTTTCTTTGAGCTTAGGGTGGAGCAGGAAGGCCTCCTTCCAGAAATCCACATTAAGTCTACCCAAGACCCCATGTAATTTCCTCTCCAACTCAGGCCTTTAAAACTGGTGAAAATGACCCCCAGTTTAGTTGCACTCATATTGCAAAGTGCACAGATTGGCATGGGTGTGGTATGGAAGAGGAGTATTCTCTCTGGTTCTGTATAAGAAGCCCAGAGTGACCAGACTGGAAAGGACTTTGAAGGCTACCAAGACTGACTGCCGTATCCCTAACCCCACTTTGGGGCCATCTAGTTCCTGCTTGAAGCTCTCTTAGAACAAGAATCCACTCTTACCAAGGCAGCTCAGGTCCCTGCAGAAGGGTCTTGCCTCCTGCCACTCTGTGCTATGAGCTGGACCACAAATGACCCAGATCACCCGATAGGGTCAGGCCTTGAGAAGTTTAAAGGTAGATCATCACCTCTGCTCCCTGCTTCCACCGCTCCCACCGTTTCTTCAAGATTGTGTTGTATTTCCAATGCTCTTTCTAAGGATGTGGAATGCTGGTCTTTTCAGGTACAGCCCGTGGGTCAGGGCACCCCCCTGCCCCACCGTGGGCTGGCTCTGTGCCAGGCCCACCTAAGCACCTTACGAACATGGGTACAGCTAACACTTATGGCTCCCCTAAGAAACAGGGATTTTGCACGCTCAATTTCACCGATGAGAAACACTCAAAGAAGAGAAGCGGCATGTCCAAGATGACTCAGCTGGTCAGAGCAGGAGTGGGGTGCAAACCCAGGTCCATCCCATTCAGTACCAATTCCTTTAGCTACTGTCCTATTCAGCTGTACACGCCGTACAAGGCAGGCGTGCAGAGCGTTCTGAACAATTTTTGACGAACAGACCACCACCACAACGTCCAGAAGGAAAACATCAGCCTACAGTAGCGGACCCCTCGATTCCGCTTCCAGATCAACTGGTCCGCACGAAGCCTTTCCCAGTGGGACCTCTGAGGAGAGACCACAGAACAGGGCCCAAGTGACCAACAAACAAGAGTAGCACCAGGCTCTGTACCAGATGGTTTCTGAACATTCACTTCCATAAGCCCTCCCCCCTCCGACTACCCTGGGGTAGGCACGGTTTTGACAGATGAGGCAACACATGTGCATCAGGGAAGCAACCTCCCCTGAGTCTCACAGCTGATACATGTTCGTCCAACTCGACGAATCCAGTTCTCAAACACAGGCTCCCCCTGACCAGTAGGAGACCCAACATCCCCGCCCCCCATCGCCTTAGCTGGCCACCGAACCTCCACACATGTGGGCCAGCGTGGACGGTATGAGTCATTTATGAGTTCTGGACTATCTGAGGTCCTCAGGCTCAAGGAGCAGTGACTCAGCGCAGCCGCTGGTCCAGGACTCCAGATTTCTCTTTGTCGAGCGCACAGATCTGTATATGCTAAATGTCTGCTTACCAGAGCAACACAAAGAAATCAATGCCAGCAAACAAAATCTGTAGGAAACACATTGTTTCAGCAAGTCACTGGGGTGGCAAACAATAGAAGGTAATAGAAGGGAAAGACCAGGCAGAGATCTCTAAAGAGAAACTGCCCTGCAGTTCCCAAACCCACAGACCGTCTGCTGGTGCTGGCAGCTGGGGGCAGGGGGTTGAAGAGCCTCTAAGAGGCGAGGCCAGCGTCTGAGAGGCCATGGGCCTCCACGGGCGCCTCTCTGAATGGCCAGGGCGCGGAGAATGTGGCCAGGGTGGGGCTTCCGGCCCACACTCGGTCCCTCACAGTGGTGTTAACTGAGTCAGTCAGCGCCTCCCCAGGCTCCACAGTCCTATCAGACAGCCCGAGCTTAGGAAAGGGCCTATCTGCTATTCAGCAACTTCTAGGCGGGTCCTGTTATTATTATTAACAAAGATAAGATTACAACTAATAATAACACTCATGACATTTAAATGCATTTTGTCCTATCACTTTAGCCTTGCCCTCTGAGGCAGGGTAGAGTTCAGACTCCACATCTGTATTGCTCCAGAGGGCTAGCATGCCACTTCGCCCAAATGCAGAAGAAATTTCCAGAACCTTCTTAGGAACTAAGTGATTTTTTTTTTCCTCTTTGAAAAAGTCTGAGCTGCTGGAAGGAAAATGCTGATGGTCTGACTTACAAAACCATACTTAACTCTCAACGCCATACCTCTCAGAAGAAACGACTCAAAGTCTCCTAGAGACCCCCATTTTGACCAATTCGGGCCTTCACCCAATGTCTGCAGGGCTTCTGCGAGCCAGGCCGGCACCACAGAGGCAGCAGTGGGCAGCTTACCTGTTGCGTCAGGAAGGTGGACAAGACGCAAAGTGTAAACCAACTAACGCACAATGACAGATGTCGGGGAGTAATGGGGACAGAAAGAAATGAACAGGGGCTGTGGTTAAGAATCATGGGGCTGGCAGTGGTCCCCAAGGGAGCCTAGCTACCTCGGACAGCACACGAGGCCTCCTGAGAAGGTGAGGTTTCTGCCAAATTCTGAAGGTCAGTGAGGAACCCAAGGCGGGAAGGGCAGGGAGAGGACGGAAGGGGTTCCAGGCAGTGGGACCAGCACCCAGGAAGGCACATCAAGGAACAGAAAGGAAAGGAAACAGGTGTGAGACGAAGCTGGAAGCACAGGCGAGCTGGGGCAAGCCTCCCCACCGGAGGTCAACATCCTAGACCTGGGGCTGGGAAGCCTCTTCCAAGATGGTTCCCAGGAAGAGGCTAGGAGAGCAGAATCCGGCAGCTTGCACCAGTCCGGATCGCCTCTACTGTATCCGTGGATACCGTGGGCCCTTGGGCTCTCGCTATGGGCCAACACATAGCTGCCGTGACCGTGAGGAATCCCCGGCCACACTGTAGGGGCTGCGAGATGCTCTCAGGAAATCCTTTCCTTGGGGACCGGGGCCTCCTGACACCCACCTGTGCCCATTCTTCCTGCTCACAGGAAGCAAGCCTCGACAATCGTCTATTGTTCCCAAGAAAGTCTAGCGCATTGTCAGAGAAGGGGCCACGCGCCACAGCAAGCAAGGAGAAGGTGTCAGGTCTACAAACTTCCTGCGAAAAGTCCCTCTTTGTTCAGAAATGATGCCAGCTTGTTTCTGTGTTTCCATTAGAGAACAAACAGAAACTTGCCCGGAAGAGTGTAGAATGAGGTTATGACCAAGGCCCCACTTCTACCCTGACCTGAGGAGGGGCCAGAACAGCCTACTCCTCTGGAGGATGGCCTCCTGGGTCCACAGGGGCTCAACCGCCAGAGGAGGGCACCCCCTTTGTTACCCACTCCAAGTCACCCAGGAGTGAGGCCAGCTGGGGCCCAGGCCTGTGCGGGTAACTGATGAACCCCACCTTGGCGTCCAGGCCTGGAGACAGATCCAGGACAGCATTCCGCAGGGATCACAGAGACAGTGTGACCCAGCCATTCCTCACCTCTCCTCCCTGTCCTGAGATGCTGACATGATGACAATGACGGCTACCCCCACACGACTTTTATGACAGTAGCTCCCACTTAGTCAGCATCTATTATGTGCCACGTGTTAATGACTTAAATCTCAACAACTCTATTATTATGCCCATCTTGCAGATGAAAAGACAGAGGTTCAGAGTAATTAAATAAATCACCTGAGGTCTCGTCCTAATTGGCAGAAGATCTGGAATTCAAGCCCAGGTCACCTGGCCTGACCATAAAATCACACCCCGTCTCGTACAATGAAGGCAGCAATGGGGCTGGGGCCTAGCTTATTGACGGGGCTGGTCATTGGGACCCCCCAATACAACGGGTCTGCCTAGAGGTAGAGGGAAGCCAAGTTGGGCTTCCCCAATAGTGAATTCACTTCTTTGCACTGAAAACTACTGCATCCAAAAACTAGAAAAGCACTGCGTTGGATTTTGTTTTTAAATAATCTCATTATTTCCACCTAATTAACACAAAGGTTGTTTGAAAGTTGACTTTGCTAATGCCATTTTTCCATCTGCTGCTTCATGAGTAGGTGGGAGAAAAACAACAAATACGGAGAATTTCTCCATCTGGGACCGCACACGGCGGGGGGTGGGGAGGTGGGGGGGGGGGGGGGGGGGGGGGGGGGGGGGTGTAGGCGAGGCCAGTGAGCAGAATGGGGGAGGAGTTGGCACATCTCTGCCTTGTTCTCTGCCCCCTAGTGACACATCCATAGGTCCCGGAACCCGGCGGGCTCCAGAGAGGACACTCATTTGGGGGTCAGCACAAACAAGGACACCCTATCCCCCTCTTCCTCACTCTGCAAAAATTTGGTCGGCTTTTATTCATCTCCCCAGGGGACCCCGTGTCCTGCAAGGCCGCAACCACCATTTTGGATCTGGCAGGGGGCGCCTATTTTCCAATGCTCCAGCAGCCTCCCTAGTCCCATGCCACTGTCCGTGTGGCTGAGCCAGGGCAAAGCCCCCAATCAAAACCTAACGAGAACATTCCCAGAGGCCATGTCATCTGACCTCTTCACTTCATGCAGGCTAAAACTCAGGCTCCTACAGGTAGTTGCTGGACCTACTTGCTGTAGAACCCAAGTCAAATGCATTTTTTTCCCCTACACCATAAAGGCACCTGCTAAGAGCAGCGGGATGAATTTGAAGTGTTCTGTCAAACCGTAGCTAAAAGACCATGAGCAGTTCTTCCGGGAAGGGGAGGGCCTAAGCCATCCCCCTTACCCTCACCTCCACTTCTGCCCATCTTGATTTGTCACTTAGAAGTGCCAATCAGGCACAAGTGCCTGGATGGCTCAGTCGGTTAAGCAACTGGCTTCGGCTCAGGTCATGACCTCACAGTCTGCAGTCCGGGAGTTCGAGCCCTGCATCAGGCTCTATGCTGACACTTCAGAGCCTGGAGCTTGCTTCAGATTCTGTGTGTGTGTCTCTCTCTCTGCCCCTCCCCTGCTTGTGCTCTGTCTCTCAAAATAATATACACTAAAAAAAAAATTTTTTTTTTTAATTTTTTTTTTCAACGTTTTTTATTTATTTTTGGGACAGAGAGAAACAGAGCATGAACGGGGGAGGGGCAGAGAGAGAGGGAGACACAGAATCGGAAACAGGCTCCAGGCTCCGAGCCATCAGCCCAGAGCCCGACGCGGGGCTCGAACTCACGGACCGCGAGATCGTGACCTGGCTGAAGTCGGACGCTTAACCGACTGCGCCA